>NC_136483.1:138658696-138663696 GCF_053919585.1 Euprymna scolopes
ACCACTTATCAAGGCCCAGAGGCCACTCAAGGATAAGGGTTAATAGGTATACATTAGTCATTGTGATTTTAGCATAGTAAACAGTGGGAATTTTGTAACTTGGATTACTTGAAAAAGAAAACTGTTCGAATGATTGAAAATGAAAACAAAATAACAATGTAAATATATTGATAAGAAAAAAACAAAAACAAACGAAGTTTCCGTTTCAGGAACCCGAGTTTAATTTTATGTCGTAATCATTCAACTCGTTAGCGGTTTTATTCAGCGATTAGGGATAACCATACGACATATCTAATTACCAAAGCGATTTTTTTTAAATTTTTTTTTTTATTATTAAAACTAAACCTGTTTAGTTTTAATGAACCAATTTTTTTAAAGCCAACACTTTAGTTATTTTGAGAGCGTGCAACTGCACCCGAAAGGTTGATTAGGAAACTCCAAATCCTTTTATGACTCGGAAAAAAAAAGGGCTTTTTATCGGCTTAAATGATAAACTAATGTTAAATATTAGTATTTGCCATCGATTCTGAAATAAAATGAAATCCTGACATTGTGATCATTTTTGCAGGTGTTATGTGCCAAATATTGAAATAAGAATGTTTAAATTCAATTATTGTAATTTAAGTCTTTAATTTTAAAGTCGATTTTATTTATAAAATATCTTTTTAGAAATCAATCTCAAAAACAATCTGAACAATAAATCTCTTTTGTTATGGCTAAGTTTTTGTCAAGGGTAGAAATTATAATAGACAAGTATTCATCCATGATGACATTTTACCGATTTCCTGGTTTACAGGTATTCTTGCTAAATTTCTTCGAAAGAATTGACATAAACAATACTTCAACTAAATACGTATATTTCATGCAATAATGACTTTTATTTCTTCTGACTTTTCCTAAACTAAACATAAAACATCGGTTAGGGTTAGTTTAACATTCTGTAAAAGTACCTTCCGTTTTTTTTTTTTGTTTGTTTTTTTTTGTACTTCTGCAGAGAAGGTAAAAAACCGATAAAAACTGGATATATTTTTCGTGTTTTTATTCAATTTAACATGTTTATTCAGCTCGAAAAGAATACAGTGTTTACCGATGTGTTGGAAAATTCAAGATGGCGTCTCACACATTCTTTAACACCGCAAGTTTGGGAAAAGGTGTTATAAATAAAAAACTATACAAAATACTATTAAAAACCCGCCGAATATATGTCAACCTATGTCACGGTAACATATATTGAGCGAGTTTTTAACAGTATTTTAACCGGTTTTTTATTTATTACACCTTTTTCCAAACTTACCGTGTTAAAGAGAGAATCGGCCGCCATCTTGAATTTTCCAATACATCGGTAAACACTGTATGCTTTTCGAGCTGAATAAACATGTTAAATTGAATAAAAACACGAAAAATTTGCCTTTGATAACATTTATTTGTTATATATTTGTTTTTTGGCAACTTATTCGAATCTATGTGTACAGTAATACAAACCCGAAATGAATTTAAGACCACGAGTGAAATGAGAAAAAGAAGTCAGCGGGTTTGGTTGCCATAACAACGTGACGGTAGTGAACGTGTGCGTGTGTGCGCGTATTTCGTGTAGTTTACTTTCGCATAAATTTCGTATTTTTTTAATTTGTAAATAACAAGTTATTAAAAAATTAAACCCTTCCAAGATGGACAATAAATAAAGCCATAATATTTTATGGTAAAGGTAAGAGCGTAGAAACGATTGTTTTTTAGGAGATGTGATTATTGGATTAACCAATCAGAAATCGTCTGTGGCACACACACATCTCTGTTTTTATAGATATATAGAAGATAGATATAGATATAGATATAGATAGATAGAAGATAGAAGATAGATTAAATGTTAAATAGATTTTGTAAATAGTACAGTTGAAATGATTAGAATATTTCCAATATGTAATAAGGTCGAGGTAATTAGTTAAAGAGATTTAATATAATGTGATATGCAAATGAGCATAAGTCATTCGATATGGGGGTGGTTTGTAGACTAGTATATAAAGAAATTAGGCAAAGATTCTTATGTCTCCTATAACAGAAACATCCTAAAATGGGTTCTAATGTTTCTCTACCAGGAGATATCTACCCTCTTACCTCCTTTATATTTCTTTGATGATGGAGAGCTGTACACACAGACAGAAACACACGAACCCTATTACTTTATAAAAATATAGATTATTATTATATATATTATTATTATTATCATATTATATATATATTACTATTATTATATTATATATATATTATTATTATATATATTATTATTATATTATATATATATTATTATATTATATATATATATTATATATATATATATATTATATATATATTATATATAATGTATATATATTATATATATTATTATTATATATATTATTAATATATTATATATATTATTATTATATGTATATATATATATATTATAATTATATATATATATATATATATATATATATATATATATATATATATATATATATATATATATATACATTTTCCTGCTATTAGATTCCTCCTTTCCCCGCTCCCCATTTACACCGCATCGGATGCGTTCACAAGGAACAGTACAAGGAAACACCGGTTTGAAATCGTACAAGATTATTTATGCCGTTTTTTGTTTTTTTTATTCTTCTTTCCCTGATTTATCCTTTCGGTTTTTACCCTAAATAAAATAAAAATAAAAAATATCAAAAGAAAACACGAGTATTATTATTGTTTTCTTTTTGCTTTTCTTTTTTTTTTTTTTGTTGGTGTAAGACGCAACCTGTGGGACTAACCAGTTTTTACGTCCGGTTTTAACGACTGTAACTTTGAAATATAACTATAGCTTTATTTATTATTGCTTGCAACTAAACATTTATTTTTACATAAAGAATTCTTTACTGTTTATGATTACAACGCAACGATATCGTGAATTCACTTGCATTACACTTAAATTTAAATTAAAACAAATAAATTCATTTAAAATTCAAGAAAACAAAAAAATTCATTGAGAATTCGTTCACTGCGGAATTGATATTTGACCTAATTCCCTTTTTAGTTAATTCATCACGTTTTTTCTTTTTTTTTTTTTTTTGGCGCTTCCGCCTCAATGATTCGACTTCGCCCCCCCCCTTAAACTTTTTTGGGATTTTTTAAACACCCGGGCACTGCTGGACCGTTCATTTTTTCAATTGTTTTTTTTTTTTTTTTTCACGATTTTTTCTTGATAGTTTTAACATTGTTTTTATAATATTTAAACAGAGTTATTACTTCGCTTTGTTTTCATTTTACCCTCCCCCAACCACACACACATCTAAAAACGAGGGCAACGCCGATTACCCACCGCTAGTTTAACAATAACGTCTTATTTGACAAGTGCGCGAATTTAATGATAATGAGGTCAAACATATCTCGCATATAAGCTTTGCTGCGAGGCAGTTTTTTTTTTTGTTTTCTTTCCCCAACTTTGGCTGTTTGTTTCCCCAAGATCTTGGGGTGGGGGAACCATCTCCCCATAAAAAATGCGGGTGTCCATTTGCAAAGCAATTGTCTGATATGACGGTTTTCACCGCATTGATCAAAGCTGATTTGCTTTCTAGACGGCCTGTCAGGAGTGCCAGGGAGCAACTGATGCTATGGATTCAGTTTCACTTTTATACTGAAAGCGAAACCAAGACGCGACGTGTGAAAAAAATCTCGAAAATAGCGTGCAAAAGTCGGCCAAATTAAAGATACACGCGACCCCCTTCGTAACTTGTTGATATTATAATTTAGACAGTATATAAAAAGGTTTTAAAATGAATGACTCCATCAAGTGCGCTCCGTAAAAAAAAGCCTTTGCTGGACATACACAAAAAATGCACACACTAACACACATTTTGCCTTTTATATATATAAACGGATAGATTATTTTATAATTTTTTAAAAGAAATTTATTTGGTGTCCTATTTATAAAACAGTGAAACATAATGCGTTAATTTTGTAAAAATAGCTATATAACATAGCAGTCCTTCATTTCTTTCCCTAAGAGTGTTCCAAGTGTGAATGTCTGTAATGTGCTTCAAATAGTTATGTGAAACGTTGCTTCTTATGGATATGCATCGCATAGTCTTTATCTTTGTTGATAGAATCGTTTGTAACGTCAAAATGCCACATATAAAAAAGACTGCAAATCTTTCAGCAGTCTAGCAATGTTGGGCAACATTTTTTTTCCAACAAGCTTGAACAGGCAAGAATTTTGATATTGTTTAACTTTTACTTCTTAATCTCACACTGAGGCTTCTACGAAGTCCGTTGATGAAGCAAAGCACGGGACGTCCTTGTTTGGCGAATTCACAAAACATCGGCTGAAACGTTATGTATTAATCAAGGTGAGAATAATAGTGGGGATAATCCAAAATCATATAAAGTAAGATTTTTAAATCTGATCATTTTCTAATCGTCAAAAACAACACAGGCTTGAATTCTACGTCAACAAATATCACCACGCACATTACATTTGCTAACCTATTTTTGCTTAACTTACTATCACGATAAATGTTGTTGAATATTATTTTTCAAGAATTTCTACAAAATTATTTCATCTAGATCCACAAAACAGAATAAAATAATAAAAACGTTTCTGCATTTGAATGACTATCATCAATCATGTTGAATTTATAAATATGTCATTTTTGCTCTTCTCTCATTTCATCCGAGATTCTTGTAAATTAGTCAAATCAATAGTTTGCTTTTTTAAATGGAAGGCAGAATTTTAAAATTCACATTCTCAAATGTTTTTCCCGATCAAATACTTGACGTACAGAGATATTATATTCATCTTCACCAAGTCACCTTTAATAAGAGTAATCTGAAATTTGCCAAGCATTATAAATTTTCAAATGTTATTTGTATAACAACGCACTGGTAATAAGTTTGATACAAAGCACTTTTAATACTAAATAATTATATATTTCCAATATATAATATTTGAAATTGTCCACATGGTTATGAAATAATTG
>NC_136483.1:138668696-138671196 GCF_053919585.1 Euprymna scolopes
GACAGGTAAAGGATATTACTGGAAGTCCTCAGCCGGATCTCTGCACAGTGGCGGCTGATGGTAGATGACCGTTCTAGCACAAACCTGTGAGCAATTGTGCTGTTCATGTCCTCCATCAGGGACAAAGCAGCCCTATTTAGGTATAGCACTGCTTTCCCTGTGGCGGGGAGGGGGCGATAAAAGGAGCCTAAAAAATTGCTTGCTCACCACTTAACTTGGCAGCCCGCTGCAGCTGTCTGGTTATCCACTTACACAGTTAGAACAATAGAATACGACAAAAAACCTCAATAAAGAATCTCTCATTAGGGTGTTGAAATGTCCATACCCTCCAGGATAATAATGCTGTACCCGGGCGCAAGACAGCCCTTGTTTCTCTTGAGTTACAGAGGTATGATGTTGACATTGCTGTCTTATGTGAAACTCGCTTGCCTGGCAATTCTCAACTTCGAGAGAAAAAGGGTGGATATGACTTCTTTTGGTCAGGAAAGGCAGAAAATGAACCTGCCAAACAGGCGTTGGTTTTGCCATTAAGTCCAAGATGGCAAAGTCCTTGTGGTCTTTTCCCAAAGGCATATCTGATCATGTGGCAACTCTTTCCCTAGAGTTAGAAGGAAAAACCAGGGTGACACTAGTTAGTTGTTACGCCCCAACATTAGCCAGTTCAGATCAAGAGAAGGATGACTTCTACGATACCCTCCGCGATGTCCTCTCCAGAGTTCGACACCATGATAAACTCGTTCTTGCTGGCGATTTCAATGCTCGTGTTGGTAGTGACCATCTGTCGTGGACCGGTGTACTTGGTAAGCATGGCATAGGCAAGGTAAATGCAAATGGTTTACGACTTCTTACAATCTGTAGGGAGTTTGACCTCTGTATTACAAATACAATATTCCAACAACCTGTGCATCGGAGGACGACATGGATGCATCCTCGTTCAAAGGACTGGCATCTTATTGACTTCGTCATAACAAAGCGGAAGCACATGAGTGACTTCAAAATCACTCGCTCTTTCCACACCTCTTGCTATCTTTCGGATCACACCCTTTTCAGAAGTAAACTGTCGTTGCATGTGCGAAGGCACAGAGTTAAAAGATCAACAGTCCCCAAACGAAGTGATGTGCGGCCTCTTAAATCCAGAGAAAAGAGAACTGAGCTCTCCAATAAGCTTGATGAAAACCTTGAGGGTGTTGATGTAACTGATGATGTTGAATCTTCTTGGAAAGCATTGCGAGAAGCAACTCAAGCTGTAGCAGTAGAAGTCCTTGGAATACCGAAAAGAAAACACCAGGATTGGTTTGACGAAAGTGACGATGAAGTTAAAGCACTGATAAACCAAATGCACTCATCTCACAAATCTTGGATTGAGGACAAAAACTCAACAGTGAAGCACACAGCCTACAAAAAGTGTAAAGGTGAGGTACAGCAAGCTCTCCGAGCTATGAAAGAACAATGGTGGTACAATAAGGCAATTGCACTGCAGGGAGCTGCTGACAGCAAGAACACGAAAGCCTTCTATGATAGTCTGAAAGAGGTATTTGGTCCTCAGAAAAGTGGTGCTTCCCCATTAAGCACAGTCGATGGAGAGGCATTGCTGACTGATAAATCAGATATTCTCAATCGTTGGAAGGAGCACTTTGAAACTGTCTTAAACACCTCATCTGTCATTGACAGCGATGTTGTGTCCTCTATTCCTCAGAATCCAGATATTCCAGAATTGTCATTGGAACCTGCTTATCAGGAGGTATGGGAATCCATCAAACAAATTGCTTCTGGCAAGTCCCCATCACCAAAGGATCCAATTCCGCCTGAAGTGTATAAGCATGGTGGGCATGTGCTGGTAAAAAAGCTCCATGCTCTCTTTGTAAAGATATGGAAAGCAGGCCGAGTTCCACAGGACTACAAAGATGCCTGCATCAAACATCTCTACAAAAATAAGGGAGTCAAGAATGTCTGTGACAACCATCGGGGGATATCTCTGCTTTCGATTGCAGGAAAGATTCTGGCTAGGCTCATTCTAAACCGAATCGTAAATCGTCTCGTTGATAAGGTGTATCCAGAGTCACAGTGTGGGTTTCGGTCGGGTCGCAGCACCATTGACATGATATTTTCCTTACGTCAGGTGGCAGAAAAGGTCCGTAAGAAAAATCAGGAATTGTATATGGTGTTTGTTGACCTGACGAAGGCCTTCGACACTGTGAATCGCGATGCTCTCTGGCAAGTTTTAAGAAGGCTTGGTATTCCAGAAAACATGCTGAACGTGATCATTTCCTTTCACGAGGGGATGAAGGCCAGTGTTGTCTCAGATGGTATGATGTCTGATCCATTTGATGTTACGAATGAGACCAAACAGGGATGTGTAATGGCGCCAGTCCTTTTTGCGCTCTTCTTTTCACTAATGCTGAAACATGCATTTGATGATTTGGACACTGGTGTCAAGTTTCAATTTCGGTCATCCGGTGGCTTATTTAACCATCAACGGTTTAAGGCCAAGACTCTTCTT
>NC_136483.1:138676196-138756196 GCF_053919585.1 Euprymna scolopes
CGCTGGAAAGATGGTGGGATCCTTCTACCGCTCCAGAAGATATCTCACTACTGATGCAGTTCTCTATCTATATAAAAGCCAAGTACGTCCAAGGATGGAATACTGTTGCCATATCTGGGCAGGAGCTGCCAAAAACAGCCTATCATGCCTTGACAGAGTACAAAATAGACTTCGTGGTTTAGTGGGGGATGCCCTTTTCTCTACCCTGCAACCTCTCTCCCACAGAAGAGACGTTGCGAGCCTATCCTTGTTTTATCGTTATTTTCATGGCAGGTGCTCGTCTGAACTCCAATCCCTGGTCCCCCCTCGCCAATCTTTCACGAAAAACACCCGTCTAGCTGAATCCACTGTGAAAAATTTCCCCCACTCTATATCTGTGCCTAAATCAAAACGCGGATTCCATGAACAAAGCTTCTTTCTTAGAACTGCACGCCTGTGGAACTCTGTTCTTTCTGCCTGCTTCCCTCCGGACTACAACTTGGATGTTTTAAAGTCCAATGTTAACAAATTCCTAATGAACCGCCCCCCTAATTAAACACTTCATCAAATCTCCACACTAACGTAATGTACTTGCAATAACCCTTATCCCTGAGTAGCTTCCGGGCTTTGATAAGTGGTGATCACTGTGTAAAAAAAAAATAAAAAAAAAAATATATATATATGCATATGTATGTATATATATATGTGCATATGTATGTATATATATATATGCATATGTATGTATATATATAGATATGCATATGTATATATATATGCATATGTATGTATATATATGTATATATACGTACATATATATATATATGCATGTATATTATGTATACATACGTATATATATATGTATGTATATATATATATGTATGTATATGTATATGTATGTATACGTATATATATGTATATATGTATATATATATATATATGTATGTATATTTATGTATATATATGTATGTATGTATATGTATGTATATATATGTATGTATATGTATGTATATATATGTATGTATATGTATGTATATATATATGTATGTATATGTATGTATATATATATGTATGTATATATATATATGTATATGTATTTGTATGTACGTATATACATATATGTATATGTATGTATATATATATGTATGTATATACATGTATGTATATGTATATATATATGTATATATATATGTATGTATATGTATATATATATATGTATGCATTTTTATGTGTATTGATATGTATGTATGTATATGTATATATATATGTATATATATATGTATGTATATGTATATATATATATATATGTATGCATTTTTATGTGTATAGATATGTATGTATATATATATATGTATGTATATGTATGTATATATATATGTACGCATATATATGGTTAAAGATATGTATGTATATATATGTAGGTATATATATATGTATATGTATGTATATATATATATATGTATGTATATATCTCTACTATCATATAAAAGCTACTTGGTGTGTGTGTGTGTGTGTGTGTGTGTGTGTGTGTGTGTGTGTGTGTGCGTGCGTGTGTGTGTGTGTGTGTGTGTGTGTGTGTGTGTGTGTGTGTGTGTGCGTTCCTTCCTTTATAGGTTCCAAAACGGCGGAGGGTATTTTTTGCAAATTTCACACAAAGGTAATTTATATTTTTGCAGCGTATAGAATCCAATAAGTATCGAAAATCGAAAAAAAAATGGGATCTTATAAATAGTCTTGTTTCTCTCATTGATAAAAAGAATTTCACCAGGGAATATTTTACATTACACCAGTGTAACGTTTGCTGGTATAACGGAAAATATTCCCCGGTATGTGTATAAGATAAGGGAGACTATTTTTAAGATTGTCAAGTCGAAATATCAACAGACGTAATCTTGTAAACAAACACAGACGAAATTTGATGAACGACATTATCATTATTATTTTTTTTATTTTTTTGCGGATTAGTTCACTGGGAAATTATTCCTCATAATATATGATAATCAATAGTAATATATAATAATCAATAGTAATATATAATAATCAATAGTAATATATAATAATCAATAGAGGAGTGATTCTATAATAATACATAAGTAATCTGCATAAATTAGAATGTTTAAGTGTATTGTATGATCGGGCAACACCGAGCGTCCAGTTAATATATATATATATATAGAGAGAGAGAGAGAGTGAGAGAGAGAGAGAGCGAGAGAGAGAGAGAGAGCGAGAGAGAGATGTAGTATTGGGAAACCCAGCTTAAATGCTATATAGGTAGTTTTTAGATATAGAAGTTATATAAGCATTTTGGTTTTCCCATCAGTTATTTGGCAGGGTCACAAAAGGTTAGGTTTGACAGGTATCAACCTAGAGAGAATGCACCGGAAATTAGGGGTGACATGCACCGGAAATTAGGGGTAATACGGGAATTGTGGTCGTAGGCTTCCGGTTGACGACCACATGGGGTGAGAGTGGTTTAGGTGGCAGAGAAATGCAGATCGGTGATTTCAGGTCTCTTCACAACCAGGGTCTAGATGATAGGCTCTCCTTTAATAAACAATTGAAGCTTCAAATCCGTCTTGTTGTTCTCGGTGCATCTCTCTGCAGTGACCACTTCCCAGCGAGATGGCAGCCCAGCGACCAGAAGATATCATCCGCTGCAAAGGCAAGCAGGTATGTACGATTATGTTATTGACATGTACACGTCTCGAAGACCTTCACGGTAAGAAACGGTGAAGGATAGGAGCATACACACCCACACACCCATATATGTAAGAACACAGAGTCTTAAAAGTACCCGCAAAAGTAAAAGCAACAGTAAAAAGAATCGCACAGAACAGAAACAAGCAAAAATAACGATTAGTAAAGTGAACAATTAAATAAATAATAAAATAAAAGGACGCAAAACTATTCATGTAATATATATATATATATATATATATATATATATATATAACAAATTCGTATCTTTTTAAAAGCATTTTTATTTTTTCATACTCAGGTATGGAAAAATAAAAAATATCAGCTGCTTCGGTTGTGTTGAGAAAATTCTGTATTTCAACACGGACGGAACGGCTGTATTAAAAAAAAAATAAATAAATAAAATTTAAAAAACAAAACAAAAAAACGATGGAACAATATAGAAGATGGAACAATATTTTTCATCGCAATCTGTCCCGGCCCCTAAACTGTAGTTTTACTCTCAAACGTACGCAAACTTTCTTTTTTCTGCGCATCGATATTTTCCATCATTAAGTTATTTTTTCTTTTGCCATGTACCCAAGAAGTAGCTTTTCACTTTCTGCCAGAAGCATATCTAAAGATCATCCACACCCTTACATCACACTCCTCCACGCTGATAAGATCTCCCCTTCCCACTTAAAGAATATAACAATAATATTGTTTGAATGCAGGACGCATAACTCGTGCGTTAATGTTCCTGTGAACCTATCAAGTTTTTTCTAAATCTTGCTTATTCCGTTTTACTCTGCATCATGTCTAACCACTTGCCATTGCTCAGATGCTAGTCGTTGTAAACAGGTTACGGGCACTTAGCTTTGATTTCAGTAAACACTCCATCTGTTCACACACATGCACAGACACGAACACACACACACACACACACACACACACACACACACACACAAGGTGTGTAAGGTATTTGAGGTATACATTATTTTGATATTGCAGGAATATTATTTGACTCTGTAGATCTATTTATATCAACTTGGGTGAAGCAGTATTCCGACGAAATAGAGAAATAAAAAAGGAACAAACCGAGTTACGTGTTCATCAACGTTTCGTCTTTATTTCGTCCAGAGGAAGTCTCGAAGTAAAGACGAAACGTTGATGAACACAAAACTCGGTTTGTTCCTTTTTTAAACTTGGGTATGCACATATGCTTATGCATTTGGAGACATAACCCCAGTTCAAGAAAACATGGGAGGGAAAGAGAAATAAACAAAGACCTGGGCAAAGATAGATTACTTTCAAAGTCAATTTTAAAAAGCCGTCCACCAGATGCAAGCATGGAAAACAAACGTTAAATGGATGGTGGTGGTGGTGGTGGTGGTGGTGGTGGTGGTGGTGGTGGTGGGGGTGGTGATGATGATGAAAAATAAAATTTTTGATAAATTAAGAATAAGAGATTAAACATATTTCATGTAAGCATTAATTTAAAAACGTTCATTCTTACTTGTTTTTTTAATTTATTAATGAATCGCCACTCAGCAAGGCTAAAAGCAGCTCAAGGATAAGAATTAATGAAATGACTAGATTAATATAGATGACTATAAGCTGAAGAATATTTTGGAAAAATTCAAAATGCTGAATGAAATGAACAAAATTTTATTACTTAATGAGAACGGTTTATGACAAGTATTTGTTGACATTGGATTAAAAGACCGCTATGTTTTAGCCATCAGGGAAGCAATTCCATGGTAATATGTTACTCAAATGGAAAGTTCTTGGAAAAGAAACTGTTCATGGATATTCTGTTTGTGGTTAGGTAAACAGAGGAAGAAAGAAAAGTTATTTGCAGTTGTGGTAGAGAGACGAGTTCTTGCTGGGAATGTCCTCCAAAGAGGAACCAGAGATTGAAGCTCAGTCGAAGACTTTCCATGAAAATAACGATAGAGTAGCGAAAGATTCTTCTGTGAAAAAGGGGCTGTAGAGAACAGAAAAGATCTTCGCTCACTAGATTGCCAAGTTGATTTTGAACTCTATCAAGGCAACAAAATATCTCACCCCTGACGCAATCTTCTATCTATACAAGAGTCAAATACATTCTTAAAAATGGAATACTGTTGCCACATCTAAGGAGGTACTGCTCAGAGCACCCCTCCTGCCTCGACAGAATACAAAACCAACTATGAAATCTAGTGGGAGGTACCCTTTTCTCCTCTCTATTCCCTATTTCTCACAAACGAGACATTGCTAGTCTTTCTCTACTCTGTCGTTATTTTCATGTCAGGTTATTAACTGAGTTTCGATCTACTGTCTTCCCTTAGAAAACGTTCACAACAAATACTCGTTTAGCTACAACCATTGTCAATAGTTTCCATTTCTTTCTCTACCTAAAATTAAACAAAACTTCCATGGGCAGAGTTTCTTTCATAGAACTGCCCGCCTGTGAAACACAGTGTGTTCGGGCTGACTACAACAAGCTCGTTTTCAAATTCAATGTAAACAAATTCTTGTTCAGCCGCCTTCTTAATTAAACAAATTCTATTTAATCATCACCATGATTACCAACCATCACAGTGTTGTCTCACTGCCCACCTGTAAAACTCATTTAACCTTTATCCTCGAGTGGTCTTGCGGCCTTGATAAGTAGTGACACCTTAGTAAAAAAAAAAAAAAAAAAGTAAAAAATGTACTTTGAATAGTACTTCCTTAGAAGAGGCAGCTGTACTCTATCTTAGGTCCGATCTCACTTTCACATGAGTAAAGGACAGCATCAGAAATCAGGTACTTCCTTGAGCGATAAAATGAATCAACCATTTATCCCTCCATTTTAGCAACGAATTAGATATAAGTTTCCCCATTTTAGATCTGAAGTGAAAGTTAGTCCTCGAAGTTTATCAAAACAAAGGCCTTCCTTAAGTAGAGCCCCATCATTTCAACTGGAAAAAAATAACGAGGATCTGAGCTTTGGTAGTGAAAGGAGAGAAGCTTGATTTAAAGGTCACAACACATTGTACCACATGCTCCAGATCAGAAAAGATAGGATCATCAATGCTCTTGGTCACCAATCCTCTTCGAAGTGCTGCCATAGACACTTGTGTTTTATATATTTTATTTTTAAAATACAATTAAATATATACAAAGTTCATTCATTTTCTTTGGGGGTCAAATGGATATTTTCAACATTACAGGTGAAATAATAAATGTTTTTAAAATGTACAATTTAAACGTGCTCAACTGAGCTCCAATCTCATTGTTACTCCTAGTAAAATATTCAAAGTAAGAACTCGTCCAACTATCACTCCTACAGAGAACTTTCCTTTCTTCCTATGTGTACATAAAATCAAACAGAATTTTCATGAACAGTCTTTCTTTCAAAGAAATTCCCACTGGTGGAACATATTACCATGGGGCTGTTTCCTTGCTGACTACAACAAGTACAATATCAACAAATACTTGTCAATCTGTTTTCCTAAATAATTAAATTTTGCCATTTCCACACATTGTCACTAATCCTCTCATGGTATTGTTCATCAGCTGATGCTACCAAATTAGGCTGTCTGAATATACTGGCTTTCTGACCTAAAATAAACCAAGTATTGATCTTATTGTTTTTTTCTCTCCCTTTTCAAAACTCAATCATGTTTTACAAAGACAAAAACAATAATTTTTCTCTATAAAACAATCAACCCAAAAACCATGAATAAATATTTGAAGATATAAAGAACTTGAATTATAAAAACTGTTACCAAAATAACCAGATTCAGCATGAAATAATCTGAAAGCATAATTTTTTTTTTTACATAAACGGCTGGATTTGACATTAAACAACGTAAAGAGGGTTGATACGCCATAAAATAAAACAACCAAACACCATGAATAAATATTTGAAGTTATAAAGAACTTGAAGCATAAAAACTTTTACAAAAATTACAAGATTTAGCATTAAATAACCCAAAAAGGGTTGATATGCCATAAAATGAAACAACTAAACATCATTCGATTGACAATCGCATTAACAAGTATACTCGAGTGGATTTTAGCCTTGATAAGTGGTTACTCACTAATATAAAAAAAAAAGAAAAAAATGTTATTTTTAAAGAGAACAATTTTAAACTAGCAGGACCTGTGGAAATTCCACAGCAGACACTTTCATATGTAATATATTGATTTTGGCATTCTGTGGATGTTCAACGTAAATGGAGACACCCTGATATTATTGTAGCTCTTTTGTTAAAACTGCAAAAGTATTTATCTAAGCTAGCAGAGACGTCTGGCATAGCCTGGTCGTAAAATATGCTTGAATATGATATTTTAATTTATGCAGATTTCGTATATGTTATTATAGAGTCAATTTTGTATCATTTCTTATATATTATAAAGTTGTGATTTAAAAAATAAAAAAAATAATCCATATGACTTGGGTGCATCAGCCTGAATCGAAACCGAAACCAAAACTTTGTAAGATAAAAAAATATATGTATTATTTATTACATAACATGGAAGGTCATCTTCTATAATATAAATCTCACCTGTCTGTTTAAATGTATGTATGTATGTATGTATGTATGTATGTATGCATGTATGTATGTATGTATGCCTTAAAATTTCGACAGAGGCGACGGTTCTACACGAGATCGGTATCGTTTTTAAGCTCGATCCTCCTTACGACAAATATCGAAAAATTGGCTCAAAACATTAATTTCTTCACCCTCAACTGGGCACTTTTCTACAGGGAGGGATCGATTTTTTCGCATTTTTTGCTTTCAGTTTACATTCTCGCTGATGGCACCCAAATATTGTGTGTGTTTTCTTTTTACTTTTGAAATGAGGACTCCATAATAATATATATGAGATCTAGACAAATCAAAATATCATATTTAAGTGTATTTTACGACCGGGCAAAGCCGGGTGCTCACTAGTATACAGATAAAAAAAAAATATGAAAATACTTTGGCGTTTCTATAGGTGGGTACCTATATTGACCAGGATTCAAATTTATTGAAAAGATTCTAATAACTAAGCTATCGTCGAACAGTCGATTAGTATCGACATTAAATCAAGCAACTTTCTATTTTAACCCTGATTTAAAATCAAGGTCAAATATCTTTCACTCTCATGTTATTTTTCTTCAAATCAGGAAATAAACTTTATTTCATTTTTTTTTTTCGGAGTTTTTTTTTTTTTTTCAACTTTATAAATATTTGATTTCATTTTTTTAGGAGTTTTTTCAATTTTATTTATTTTTATTTCATTTTTTTTTTAAGGGGGGGTTCTCAACTGTATTGTTATTCCACTTTTTTAAGGAGTTTTTGAACATTTATTTTTTGAAGACTAACACATTTTTAGACACTTACCTTATATATATATATATATATATATATATATATATATATATATATATATATATATATATATATATATATATACACTACCATAGTACCCGTCGTTGATTGGGTTCAAAAACAGCCTACAGAAAATGGACTCTGATTTATGAAAGTATGATAGGTTATGAAAAGGAAGGGTTGTAAAGAGATAGCTTCGAATTTGGGGGTATCAAAACCAAAGCAAAATATGATCAAAGTAAAAATAAAATAGATAAACCCCGTAATTTATTATACCATACCTGTTCACACTGAAACACTTTTCACAACATTCTGTGGATCTATATTAAAAAACCTTGTTAAACTTTGTGACATATTTCCATTTTATGGAGGTCAGACGCGAACTACCACCCCATAATTTTATTAAACCATTTTTCTTCAAACTTAAACATAATTATCAAAGTATACTTACGTAGATAGGTATGAAAAGTCTTCATTAAAGTTTGTGCCTATTTCCATTCTATGGAGACCATGTGCGAACGTAGACCCCACAATTTTATTATACCATCCCTATTTAAGTTAAAAGATACTTATCAAAGTATTACTATGTACATCTATATCAAAAACCCTTGTAAACGTTTTTTATTTTCATTTTTAAATTTTTTATTTCCATACTTTGTGGACCAGGTGCGAACGCAGACCCCACAATCTTAATGAACCACCGTTCTGTCAGATCAAACATACCCATTCCTGTGTCTCGTTACATCTTCTATCATTATATGTGATCAGTTTTTTTAAAATAGTCAACCATATAGGAGCCTATTCGTGATCAGACGCACACACACGTTATTTATTTGCTCCCCCACCAAGCAAATTAGGCACAAGGCCGATTTTTGATGTGAGGAGTGAAGGGGAAATGGGGAGCTGGATAGTGACAATTGGTATGAAGGGTTGCCCCTACATTGACCAAGGTCTTATCTGTGGGGTCGCCCCCACATATAGTCTTTGCTTGCAGTATCTGTTCCGGCAGATATTACACTTTGATCTTGGCCCGAAGGCCACGGAGGTTGCTTAGTCGTGACCAGGCACACACACACACGTTCAGCTTTATATATATATATATATATATATATATATATATATTCTAGAAGGCCAATCCACAGCAATTCGGAAAAAAAAAATGAATGAAAGAAGTCGGATTGTATTTTCCTTCTTTCTTATAATAAAATTTTGCATCTTCTATTGTTCTAAAAACAGTTTTATTTGTGTATTCAAAGTTTATAAATAAGTATGTTTATTTAAAAAAATCGGCATTTTGACTGCTCTCTGAACTGTTAAATTTTTCAAATTTCAATGCATTCAAGCAGTGTACTTATCAAGGCCAAAAGCCACTCAACGATTATGCGATTGTCAACTGGATGATGAATAACTTAATGCGTCTTATTCAAATTATTTGGACTACTGTTCTCATCTTGCGTGTTATTTTCACGTTTTGGTCAATGTAACTTTCGACCTACTTCAGATATCTTGTCGAACCCGGGAATCTTTCTATCGTGGTGTAATGAATAAAGTACTTCAGTTGGAAGTTAAAGGCTCAATCTTCAGCGTGTGTGATACAAAGAATACATTTGTGAATTACTTAAGACTTCTATCCAGGTGTGGCTGACAGGACAAGAGCATGTTATCCCACACCAAAAAAATGAAAGCATTTTTTGATTGACAAAACTGCTATGCAGGCGATACTTAGAATACAATTGTGAATTATCGGAGACTTATAACTCCATGGATTAAATTTAGGCTTCTGTTCGATAGAAAGATTCCCGAGTTCAACAAGATAGAATTGAAGAACTCGTTGCACTTGTGCCCCCTCGATGTACGTATCCCCGACAAACCTACTTAGCAACAAAGGCATATCATTTCAATATTGAGGTTCATAAATGCCAAAAAAAAAAAAAAAAAGCTTTCTACTCTGATAGTTTCTTCCTCGAACAGCTGAACTTTGGAATTCCCTTCTTACTACCTGCTTCTCTGACTGTACTGATATGCAGAAGCTTAAATGTAACATAAACCAACATCTTGTTCATCTTCCCTAGGCATGGTCCTTACATATAAGTGGTGATATACCTTGTTTGGGGTGAACATGAGTAAAAAAAAAAAAAGGTCAGAGGTTACATTGGCCAAAACATTATGCAAATAACACTTAAGATGAGAAAAGTAGTTCGAATTATTTAAATAATACACATAATCAATCATCATATAAAAAATTCGGAAACTTTAAATAATCAAATCCTGCCCTTTTCGCTAATCATTGCCAATCCTCTCAGAGTATTGTTCATCATTCAATTGACAACCCCACAAACGCTTATCCTCGATTGGCTTTTGGCCTTTATAAGTTGTGACTTATTAGTACATGAAAATTATTTGGAGAAAATTAACACAGAGGTGGGAGGGATGAAAAAATGTTTCATTCATTACCTGTTGGTTGTTCGACAAAGGATCGGCCATTTCCAGCCAGTTTTGTAAATCACAACTGGAAACATTAGAGTGGCAACCTTGGTTGAAGTGAGTGTCTCTAATGATAGAGGTCTAATCAGAGCTGAAAGGGAGAAACAGACCAAATATCAAGGTCTCATGTATAATATGAAAAGAAACTGGAATCTTAAGGAGATATCAATCATACCAATTATTATGGATGCCACAGGGCTTATGAAGAAGAACCGGAAGTCCTACCTAACTAATACTCTTGGTGAACCAAGTGCAAAAGAGATCCAGACAATTGTACTTAAGGGAACAACAAGGATATTAAAAAGAGCTCTCGGCTGGTTTCAATGAAAAGCAGGGCAATGTTGGTAGCTGATTTGGTTGCACACCCAACGTTACAATCTTCAAAGGAAGAAAATTTAAAAAAAAAAAAAAAGCTAATATGCATTCCAAGTGCTTCTCCAGAATTCGACTTATATTAAAAATACAAAAATAAGAAAAAATCTTTATGATGTACATTCCTGTGACAGAAAGAAAATATTGTACACTAAAAATCACGTAAATTGATCAAGTAATTTTATTTTTATAAAGAAAATCGTTTTTAAGCGAATTTGAGTTTTTTACACTGTCGTTTCTCCCCATGTTAAGAATGGCTTCCTAAAATCTCACAAGTTTGAATTATTTGCAGTTATTTCCCTTGATTACTAGATGACGTTGCAATATGGTTTTGTTATTGTTCTTTTAGCCACAGAATTTGATTTTTTATTTGAAAATAAAGCTAATTCATCAATTTACATGCTTTTTGGTGTATAATATTTTCTTTTCGTCACAGATACATAACTTGATCCAGGATTTTTATCCTCAGGACCCAAAAATCAACAGAGATTAAAACATGCCTGTAATGATCTGATCCCATGTTGATTGTGGTGTAATGCCTTTCAAGGCGGTCCACCCTCTCAGGCGTTGCCTTCTCTCTTTGAGAAGTTTTTTTTTTTACATAGACATCACCACTTATCAAGGCCCAGAGACCACTCGAGGATAAGGGTTAAAGAGTGTACAGTAGTCAATTGGACAATATAGTAATCGATAGTAATGGAAATTCAATAAATTTGTTAACTTAAGTGGAACGGCTCATCAAGAACTTGTTTACGTTGGACTTGAAGACAGCCATATTGTAGTCAGCTGGAAAGCAGGAAAACGGAAGACTGTTCCACAGGCATGCAGTTCTAAGAAAGAAGCTTCATTCATGGAATCTACATTTAGGTTTAGGCACAGATAAAGTGTGGGGGGAATTATTGATAGTGTTTTCAGCTAGACAAGTATTTCTTGTGAAAGTCTGGCGAGGAGGGACCATAGATTGAAACTCAGTCGAGCACTTGCCATGAAAATAACGATAAAGCAAAGATAAACATGCAACATTTCTTCTGAGAAGCCAATTTTGTTTTCTCAATAGGACATACTAAATTTTAGCTTGACAAACCAACAAACAGGACAGGTCTAATATAGTTCTAATAATATGTTTATAATTATATCAGGATTCTTCACAGATCGTTGACCAAGCTTAATTGATATTTGCCTGTAGGAGTAAAAAAATTTAATTCATCAAGTCTCAGATATCAGGGATTGGTTCTGTTTGAGTGTCTTGGTTGAATGCTCACAATGAATCTGACCTGTGGTGTCCTGGGGTTTCAATATAATCAGTCATGGCTGAATGACAAGCTTCATGGGCTATTATTTCAAATTCCCCCAGGTCAAAGTAAGCACTAACAGAAGAGAAGAGAGTTTCATTTGGACGTTTTGGCCAGCGGAAATTTTGGCCAATGGATAATAATTATTAAATGGTGATACTTTTATACAAGGGACCTGGTCTAGTATTTCCCCTATATTAAAAACAACAAAAAAAAGAACAAATTAAAGAAAAATCTTTATGTATCCGTGATGGGGTATTTAGTTCTCTTCAACTGCAACAACTGTGATACCATGGTATGAAAATGGGATTAGCTCCCCCTACCCCCTGAGGAGGGTACTCGTACTTGCAAAAAGTGCCTGTCCTGTTTGTTGGTCTGTCAAGCTAAAATTTAGTCTGGCCTGTTGATAAAATAAAATAAATTTTAATATTTTTCAAAACTACACAGACATGACAGAAAAGAATAGACACCAATAGGGACAGTTTAGTTCAATAAAGACATAATTTATAGAACAAAATAAAAAAACTAGTCACAAATTTAATAACAAATGCTTGGTTGACATTCCCTTTGCTGTTTTCATTGCTAGGACTTTTCTAAGCATGGCATTGATCAACTGACGAATATCATCTAGAGGAATTTCTTGCGATGTCTGATGCAATAATGCTGAAAGTTTAGACTTACAAGATGGCTTCCTTTTATTTTTGCGAAGGTTCAGGTCTAATATGCCCCAAAGGTTTTCAATTGGGTTTATATCCGGGAACTGACCTGGTCATAGAAGTTTATTAATCCCATTTTGGCTCAACCAATGTTGTGTCGCCCTAGCAAAGTGACAAGGAGCTCCATCTTCCATAAATAAGGATTTAACTCGGTTCATTTTACCACTTGAGAATATTGGTAGGAGTCCTTCGTGTAATATTGAAACATATTTTGCAGAATTAGTGCTTCCTTCGAACTCCATCAGGTCTGAGTCACCATCACTCTAAATTGTACCCCATACCATAAGTGTTAGCTGCAGTCAAACTCTTGCTGAGGGAGCCTCTATACCCATACCCTCCCACTGTCAGAAAATAATGCAAATCATAACTCATCAGGAAGAATGACATTGGTTCAAAAGATCATAGGTGTCTCCATGATGAACCCAATCTTTTCTGCGCTTGATATTGCCAGGACGAAGAAGAGGTTTCCTTGTCGCAGCTCTACCATAGTAGCCCAGCTAGTGAAGATACCTGACAGCTGTTCTGGGACTGACACCAGCTTGTATTCCAATGTTTGTATTCTTTACATTGAGGATCCTCTTCAACATTTTTCACAAGACGCAAGGTTCTTTCAGAGGGCCTGAGGCCACCTGGATGAAGTTTTGTACACTCTTTGCCCTCTCTTCTGAATTAAACGATCACTCTGTTTAACAGTAAAAAGGGGTATTGAAAGACTCCCTGCTAATTTTGAGCTGACTAAGACCACTTTTATGTTGACCCACGATTTGTCCATGCAGAAATTCTGATAGGTCTGATGCTTCTTTGGTTCGTGTCATGCTTCAATATTGTTAGATGCAATTTTAATGAGTTATTTCAACACTATCCTTATCTGTATATATAAATATGCATATATTAATCTTAGGAAAACATACTTATCTTAGTGTCTATTCTTTTCTGTAATGTCTGTGTATATGGTCAAGTGTTATAAAAATCAGTGTGTCGTTTCCAGATATATATACTAGCAGTTCAACCCACCTTTGATCGGACCCTATGTACTGTTCATAACTTTATGTGCATATGTATATATATATTAAAAAGTTTGACTCATGTCCAGGTAACCTACATCTAAAATTTCAAGTGTTTAAACTCAAAATTAGCAGAGAATTTGGTAAAATCTGCAAAGGTCAACTCTTTTAACTTTGACCTTTTGCCAGCCAAATTTTTCCCCCAAAATTGATTAAAATGCTTGCGGCATGTCTGATTACCCATTATGCATAAATTCAAATGTTTCGACCCAAAATTGTCTGAGTAGTTTGCTAGATGCTGTAAAGATCAAATCTTTGGAACTTTGACCCCTTGGCCGCTTAAATTTTCGACCCAAACCGATTAAAAGCTTGCCCTATCTTTGAATACACTTTATGTAAAATTTATGTAAAATTTCAAATGTTCAGACCAGAAATTCGCTGAGTAATTTGGAAGAGACCGTAGAAGTCAAATTTTGTTTAAAATTTGACCCCAATTTTGACTCCTTAACATTTATTTTTTTGGAGATCAAATCAAATTAAAAGATTGATCTCTGTCCAAGTAACCTACATCTAAAATTTCAAGTGTTTAGACCCAAAATTGGCGGAGGAGTTTGGTAGAGTTTTCAAAGGTTTTATACCGACCAAATGAAGCAAAATTTAATGCTACCAATGTGAAGTGTAATCCTTTCAGACCATGTACGGGGACATATTTCAATACGAGATAATCCCCACTGGTTTTCCGTGCTAAATTCTTTTATTATATTTATTTATTTGTTTTTTTTTTTATCTTATTTAGTTTAATATATTATAAGTTTATTTTGTGTTAGTACTTTAAATTCAAATGTGACTAGAATATTGCAAAAAAAAAATGTTATGAAACTTATAACTAACCAAGTCATGTGTATTCTACAATATAAATTCACATGTTAATATGGTAGGGGAAGGTATCTTCTAATAATCTCTAATTTCAAATAGAGCTACGGACTTATGCTAAGTAATTATTAATAAGTCCCTTTAATCACTTTTTTTTTTAATGGAGAGTAGACAATGCATTGTGGATGCATTATCAACAGCTCTCGTTACTCTCGCTTCTCCTTATTTGTCCCTCAGACTTCATTTTTTCAATGAGTGATTTTTCTGGCAAAGGGAGAAGAAAAAGCTGTACTCTAGGTTGGCAGTATTTTGTGTGAACAATCGCCAGAGAAGTTGGAAATTCTGTTTCTATATCTATCCTTGTGGCCATGTCACTAGTAAGGGTGCTGGAGGTAAATGTTTTAGCTGGGCTGACATTATCTGCCTGATAGTCAGGGACCCGAACCTCGGATTAACCACTAAGAAGGCTGTCCTATTAGCAGGTGCAAAATACTGGGGCTGCTGTATTGCCATTTGGTGAATGGATTCTGAACCATTCAGTAGCTCCTGGTGGGGCTTCTCGATGCCATATTAGTGGGTAATTGTTACGGCTTTACTTTATCATGTGCTACATAAAAAAAACTTCTTTTCTTTCTCTCTCTTACTTTCCCTCTCTGCCCTGCTCTAAGCAAGTCTGACGACCTATTCCACAAACCCCAAAACTCAATCATGAAAAGTTTCCAGAAAAAATACTCGATTAAACCCAGACCTCTAACTTCCAATGTAGACCCCCACTACCTTGTCTCCTTCTCCAACATCAGGGTTCTACGTTCCAACCTTCCAGAGGTTCAAACTCTATTACAGGAGACTAAACCAGACCTATTATTCCTAAGCAAAACTGGCATTGGACCAACTATTTTCCTAGATGAGTTCGTAATTAAAGGATATTCTAACTTAACTTCCAAATCCGACCCCCAAGATCACCATGGGCATGGAGTATGTGCCTACATTAAAGATGGATTTCCTTGTGGTAGGGATATCTCCAGAGAAGATCCTAACTTACCCTATATGTGCTTCCGGGTGGCACTTGCTCACACTACTGCGTTTATATTTGCACTCATAACAGTGGAGTTACTATCTTTAATAGCATATCCAAGAAGATTGACCACATCCTGTCTGCGTATCCTTCAGCAAACATTCAAGTCTGTGGAGACTTCAATGTTCACAATATGGAATGGTTAACCCACTCGAACAAGACCGATCACGAGGGGAGGTTCTGTCATGATTTCTCCATTGCTTATGACCTTACTCAGATTGTTCATGAACCCACATATGCACCCGACTCTGACGGCCAGTATGCAAGTCTCCTAGACCTTTTCCTCACTACTTGCCCTGAGCTATGTTCATCCTCCATTCTGTCTCCATCGGGATCTTCCGACCACTTTGTTGTATCAGTTAAGCTAAAAACAAAATGTAATAGGTCCTCAGACATACCTCTCCATCATACAGTATACCAATACTCTATGGCTGACTGGGATAGCTTCCGTACATTTATATCAGATCTACCTCTGCGTTCATGTTTAAAAAGGATGTGTCCTCTATAGTATTAGACATGACAGAATGGTTAATTGTAGATATAGACGATTCATACCCTTCAAAATATTTCAGCAAAAACCTAACAGTTAGCCATGGTTCTCTCCAGAATGTGCTGCTGTCATTGCACACAGAAATCACTTTTTCCATAGCTACCAACGTAATAGATGTACTGCGACTGAAGCCGCTTTCAGGACTGCGAGCAACCACTGTAAAAGAGTAATAAAATTGCAAGGGAGTTTTATGCTCAGTCCGTTAAATCCAAAGTAGCTGAGCAGTGGCTTGGTTCCCACTTGCATTTAATCTATGCTGATGACACTGCCATCTATGGCAAGTACATCAAAGGCCGTAAATGACCAAGTCCTCTCTGATTCTCTCTCCTCGGATCTTGGACGCGTGGTACAATGGAGGAAGAGGTGGCTAGTTACTTTAAATGCATCTAAAACCAAGCTTCTATCTTTACATTATCAACGCTCTGATCCCCATCTGCCATCAATTGAAATGGAGGGCTCTCGTTTTGGAGAAGCTTTTGGGCTTGACCTTTACTCCTGATCTGAAATGGAACACATACATCAAATCTGTTGCCAAGGTCGCTGGAACAATGGTGGGATCTTTCTACCACTCCAAGAGATATCTCACTGCTAATGCAATTCTCTATCTATACAGAAACCAAATACATCCAGGAATGGAGTATTGTTGCCACATCTGGGCAAGAGCTGCTAGAATCAGCTTATCCTACCTTGACAGAGTACAAAATAGACTTAGTGGGGGATGCCCTTTTCTCTTCCCTGCAACCTCTTTCTCACAGAAGGGACATTGCGAGCCTGTCTTTGTGTTATCGTTACTTCCACCACAAGTGCTTGTCTGAGCTCCAATCTCTGCCCCCCCCCTCGCCAATCTTTTTTGAAAAACACCCGTCTAGCTGAAACCACTGTCAATAATTTTCACCACTCTTTAACTGTGCCTAAATCAAAACGTAGATTCCATGAACAATTCTTCTTTCTTAGAACTGCACGCCTGTGGAACTCTCTTCCGTTTGCCTGCTTCCCAGCTGACTACAACTTGGTTGTTTTCAAGTCCAACATAAACAAATTCTTGATGAACCGCCCCCTTAAGTAATCCGAAATAATGACGACTACTATGATATAATCCCATTGATTACTGTACACTCAATAACCCTTATCCTCGAGTGGCCTCAGGGCCTTCATAAGTGGTGACTTCTTGGTCTATAAAAAAATAAAAACTGGCCAGTTCCACTCGTAACAAGGGAGGTAATTATATTCTGAAATCTTAGGCCAATTTAGCAAAACTCAATTTTCACGAATTGTCTCCGAAAATTGTTTTCATTAATAATTAATTTTCTATCTCGTCGTTTTTTTTTGTTTTTTTTAAATTTTTTGTAATTTTTGGATACGTTCATAATTGCGACATGACAATTAAGTAGGTGCCATTGTTTTTATTTGAAATTCAATATTTCGATTTTCGAATTTCGCTAGAATAACGAAGAACCACCATTATAAGACTTTAAAGTTACCATAAATAACGGTTCTGAGCAAAGTAATCATTTTGTTTTATAGTTAGCCAATTGTTTACGCTGTGGATCATTTTACCTCCTCCTATTAAAGATGGCTACTTTACTCGAAATCGATATTTACGGTAACTTTAAAAGCTTATATTAAATATGTATACTTATATTGAATATTTTAACGCAAATAAGTCTCATATGAGTAGGCAAATAATAAAAAAAATAGATTTGTTTATTTTACTAATTGGTATTTATTTGGTTCCCTACGAAAGTAAAATGTGACACAAGATCGTTTTTAATGTCGGGAAAACCAGCTCACCAAAAAAGGACTCTTTGGAAGTAGGCAAAAGTAAAAATTGCCTTAGTATAGAAGGGTTTCCCCCTCTTACACTGACTCAGGACAAATTTAATAAAGTATAGCATCAGAACAGATACTACTCTGTGATTTGGGGCCGGAGACCAGATCTAGTATTTTTTTTTTTTTTATAAATATTATTATTGTAAATAAAAAATAAAATAAACAAATAAATAAACTTAGCGATAAGTTGGTTTTGTGTCTTCACATCCTGAATGAAAAGCTAAAAATAGTCACGCATCGCCGTAGGCTATAAATCTCATGATGTCACAGCCTCCTCCTCTGAGGTTGAAAACTGCCCGTATACTGGTTTCTTTCCTCCCCTCTTTCTCTTTTTTTAGCCAACGAAACTGAAATATGCGGATTTCCCTGTGAGTGTTTTTTTTTTTTTTATGGGCTGACCTAAAACACGTTAGATAAAAACTGAATCGCCAACTATCGAAGTTATCAGTCTTAGGGGAGTTGGCCAGCGAGCAACTTCCAGTTTTGCGTTAAGCCGGCAAAACTGCCACGGATTCGAACTTGCTTTTAAAAAAAGATAATAATAATTAAATAATGGGGGTCCATTTCGAGTTCACAATGGAAGACATTTTAAGCATTTCGTTGGTTTTTAATGTAGGTTGTATATTTTTTTTAATACTTGTGAAAATTTTCATGGTTTGTCAAAAAACTCCGGAAAATACGTTGCAGGACGTGAAGAAAATCGAATCTGAACCTTTCTACAAAACACGTGTCTTAATTAAAAAATCGTGAGTATTTTTTAAGTTTGATTTTTATTTTAACTTTTTTTATGTAGGCTACTTCTACACTTTACGGACCGTACTATATGGTTTTCAAGTTAATTCAATTTTACGGTAATAATGCTGTTATTTCAACATGACCCGTATTCTGCACAAGTACCCGGGAATTTTGTAGGGTAGATAGCAAAACAAACACAACAAATGTCACTGAAGGCAAGATAAGTTACTCTTCTGCCTACCTGAATAAGTTTTTGGTGTTTTAACTTACTTGAAACTCGAGTAGTGTCGTGTTACGTTAGGGGGGGGGGAATGGCAGTCATCTCTGGAGTCTTAGTAATCGCTTAAAACTCGAAAATTAAACAAAGATCTGACAGAAACCTACCCAATAAATATCACCGTGGAATTTCTTGTCGACGGATTTTACTCTGTGAAACCTCATTGTCTCTGTCGAACATTTAATTTTCAACCGAACTTTATATATAGATTTATATATTTTTTATTAACTGTATATTTTTACTTTTTGAGTTGTTTAATGTCGAGTAAAAAATAATGTTAAACAGTCAACTTTAAGTCCCCAATATCATAAAATATATGTAAAAAAGCATTTTAAAATATTCTTGCGAGTGCAATTACTGCCGCGCTATTTTTTAAATCTTATTTCCAAGTTTAATTCTTGTATTTTCTTTTTCTGTCGAAAATTCTACATAATCACCGAATATTTTGTGCACACATGTAAAATGACTCCTATTATGATTGTGAATCTTTTTGGTACTAGGACCCATATCGACTCCAATAATTACGATTTACGCAAAAGATCAGAAATAGTTAAACCGTCGCCGAATAGTCAATTAGTACCGACATTAAATGAAAACGACTTAAAATAAAACTCCCTGATTAAGTTCGGATTGACGGACCTAAACGAGCTTGCCCCCTGCTGAAATTTTTTTCTGTGGATTATGGCGTGCCTAATGATTTAATCATTTAATTTTTATAATTGAAAAAGTAAGTCATTAAATAAACGGGTTTGTATTACTGTACACAGATTCGAAAAAGTTGTCAAAAAAAAAAATATATATATATATATATAACAAATAAATGTTATCAAAAGGTAAGGTAATTTATTTTTCTACCAAACTGGACATATTTTTGGTATTATTATACAAACACCGTGACAGCGTTAGGGTTAGGATTAGGGTTAGGGTTTAGGGTTAGGGTTAATTCGCTGTCACGGTGTTTGTATAGTTTTACCAATGGTAAAACTATACAAACACCGTGACAGCGAATTAACCCTAACCCTAAACCCTAACCCTAACCCTAATCCTAACCCTAACGCTGTCACGGTGTTTGTATAATAATACCAAAAATATGTCCAGTTTGGTAGAAAAATAAATTACCTTACCTTTTGATAACATTTATTTGTTATATATATATATATATATATTTTTTTTTTTTGACAACTTTTTCGAATCTGTGTACAGTAATACAAACCCGTTTATTTAATGACTTACTTTTTCAATTATAAAAATTAAATTGATACCCCACTTTGCGGTCAATCACTACAACTCTCCTTATTAAGGTGTCACGTGTCGGTGTGGTGTCCACTGGTGTAAAATGAAATTGTAAAATTTATAAGAAAGACCGAATAGAAATTAATGAAAAGTGCTGGAAGAAAGAGAGAGCCTGTTTCCTCCGTTTAACTATAGGTGGCGTTTACTAAATTAAAATATAGCAAACATTTATTTCAAGGGTGCCATTATATACATTTTGTGCTTCCGTAACTGGGTGAACAGACAGTAACGCCACCTATAGTCAAACGGAGGAAACAGGCTCTCTTTCTTCCAGATTACCAGTCATTAAATGAACTGAAATTTAGTTTCCTGCTAATATGAAAGTTGTCTATTATCGACGATAATCTGCAGAAAAAATAAAAACGTGAAAAAAGAATTAATTTTGCAGCAAAAGAGAGGCCAAGCTCGTTCAGGTCCGTCTTAGGATTAATTATCCAACACCTCTACCTCTCTAGTTAAGAACGAGTTCAATTATTCTTAAACAAAAATAAGGGACCCGAGTTTCGAAAAAAAGTTGTCAAAAAACAAGGTACTTGTACAGTTTAATCAAGACATTAAAAAATAAATATCGAAAAACTTGTCTAAAAATATATATATATATATATATATAAATGGGCTTTGTATTACTGTACACATTCGAAAAAGTTGTCAAAAAACAAATATATAACAAATGTTATCAAAGGCAAGATAAGTTACTTTTCTACCAAACTGGATATATTTTTCGTGTTTTTTTATTCAATGTAACATGGTTATTCAGCTCGAAAACCATACAGTGTTTACCGTGGAGAATTCAAGATGGCGTCTGACTCCCTCTTTAACACGGTAAGTTTGGGAAAAGGTGTTATAAATACAAAACTGGATAAAATACTGTTAAAAACTCTCAATATATGTTACCGTGACATAGGTTGATATATATTCGGCGGGTTTTTAATAGTATTTTTTCTAGTTTATTATTTATAACACCTTTTCCCAAAGTTACCGTGTTAAAGAGGGAGTCAGACGCCATCTTGAATTTTCCAATACATCGGTAAACACTGTATGGTTTTCGAGCTGAATAAACATGTTACATGGAATAAAAGCACGAAAAATATATCCAGTTTGGTAGAAAAGTAACTTATCTTGCCTTTGACAACATTTGTTATATATTTGTTTTTGACAAATTTTTCGAATCTGTGTACGTACAGTAATACAAACCCAAAAAATGTTATCAAAGGCAAGATAAGTTACTTTTCTACCTAACTGGATATGTTTTTAGTGTTTTTATTTAATGTAACATGTTTATTCAGCTCGAAAAACATGGTGTTTTCCGATGGCGCCCGACACGCGGTAAATTTAGGAAAAGGACTTAAAAATAAAAACTAGACAAAATACTGTTAGAAACTCTCCCCATATATCTTACCGTGACATAGACTGACATATATTCGGTGGGTTTTTAACAGTATTCTTTTATTTTAAAGTCCTTTTCCCAAACTTACCGTGTCAAAGAGTCGGGCGCCATTTTAAATTTTCTAATACATCGGTAAACACGTTTTTCGAGCTAAATAAACATGGTACATTAAAAACATATCCAGCTAGGTAGAAAAGTAACTTATATTGTCTCTGATAGCATTTATTTGTTATATGTATGTATGTATGTATGTATGATGTGTGTATGTAAACAGAATTTTTGTTAAATATTAAAGTTCTTCTGCTCGGTTAATATCGGCACGTTACTTACATTAAAACGGTTAATCAAACTGCATAAGGAACTCTAACAAAACAAGTTCTATAATTGAATATCCCCTCTCCAAAAAAAAAGAATGATAAACAAACCGGCAGCCGTGACCATAAAGTGAGTGCAATTCTTTATATCTTGGAAACTACTTGTTTCTTGGAATTTTAAACGTTAGTGGTAATTTTAAAGGATTTTCCGAGGGTGGAAAGAAAGCCCCCCCCCCAAAAAAAAAAATCATGGCCACAAAGTAGGTAATCATTTTATGTTATATTATTATAGAAAAGTGATCTCCCACTTTTTAGATCTAACATTTCTTCATATCTTAGAAACTACTCCTTTGTCGTAATTTTAAACGTTATTTTCGTTTTCAGCGACCCGAAAACCTATAAGAGTGGTAATTTTAAAGGAATTTTCGAGGGTGGAGTAATTCTTCATATTGACTTTTTTTTGTCAACTTTTTCGAATTTGTGTACAGTAATACAAACCCAAAAGGTTATATTGTACTACCCGTTTTGAACTGAAGATCTCAAAAGAAAATTTACTGAAATGGCAAAAACACTAGAGGATGACCTCCAATCTGTAGTGGAATGGGGACATAAATGGATGGTCACATTCAATGCTGCCAAGACCAAACTGGTTTCCTTCAATAACTACAAGAAACCTTCTCTGCCACCAATAGCAATGGCCAGTGACTCCCTGTCTGAGAGTACATCTTTCAAACTGCTTGGCCTAACGGTCACAAACATGAGCTGGAACAATTATATTGAAAACATTGCCAGGGCCGCTGCAAAAAAGGTAGGCTCTCTCTCCCGTGCTAGAAAACTGACACCTGAAAGTATCCTGTATCTCTATAAGGCCACCATTCGCCCATGTATGGAGTATTGTTGTCACATCTGGGCTGGTGCATCTACTACTAGTCTCTCGCTCCTAGACAAGGTTCAAGAGTCGCCAATCTGATAGGCCCTGAACTGGCATCTAAACTTCAGCCTCTGTCCCATCGACGAAACGTTGCATCCTTCTGCCTGTTCTACAAGTATTTTAATGGTGAATGCTCTCACGAACTGCAGACACTTGTGCCCCCATGACGCAGACACCCTCGACAAACCCAACAGGCAGCTAAATCCCACCCCCACACAGTAGAGATCCCTAGATGTAAAAGATCTTTCTACTCCAGTAGTTTCTTCCCCAGAACCGCTAGACTCTGGAATTCCATTCCAGGATCCTGCTTCCCTAACTGTACTGACATGCAGAAGTTCAAGTGCAACATGAACAGACATCTTGCTGCCCAAATTCCGACATAGTGCCCCAGTAGTTGCTGACCCTGATAGTAGCCCCCTACACCTGAGTGTTTGGGGTGAAAATGTAATAAAAAAAACTACTCAAAGTTTTTTTTTTTTTTTTTTTTTTGTTATAGCGGAAAAAAAACATGAGAGCGCGTTGAAGTCCGCCATTATGGAATTTGTTAAACACGCCACGGGGAGATAACTCCAGTTAAAGCACCGATACTCCCTTTATTTAGCTCAAAAAAACTATTTAATGATGTCTAGGAAAATTAAAAATGGCGCCGGACTCTCTGAACACGGTAAGTTTGGGAAAATGAGTTAAAATTTAAAAACTACACAAAATACTGTTAAACCACAGAATATGTCAGACTGTCATGGTGACATATTGAGTTTCTTGCAGTATTTGCATAGTTTTCTATTTTTAACTCATTTTCCCAAACTTAAGTTCAGAGTCTGGCGCCATTTTTAATTTTCCAATACATCGGTACAAGAGGTGTGCAATAAGTAATGTCCCTGACCCACTTCTCATAGCAGTAGAGCAATGAAACTTGGCACAGTTATTAGTCTCTTTACATAGGAACCACCCAGTTATGCATTTCTCCCATCGTTTGATGCAGCTCTGGAGACCGTTCCCTACTCCAATGACCTGGGATAGAAAGGGTAGAATTCCTTAGTGTCATTTGCACGGTGGCCGAAGAGAGCCACACAGCACTTTTTTTTTTCTTTGCACACTTTATTTTATTTTATATTTTATTTTATTCTATTTTTACTTATTTATTTTATTTTATTTTTAAAACCAAACAAATCTAACCCTCTTTTTTTTTTTTTTTCGTTTGTGCTCATATCATTCTATGTAATTTTATCTTATTTCTCACACATCTTGACCATTCTTGATTCACTTATTTTAAAACAATTTCCTGACAAATTTTTCTTTTTTACTATGTCACATCGACGTAGTAATGGAGGGGGAATCCTTATTTAGCTTATTTAGATGACAGAAGAACTTTAAGTATGATACTTAATATTAACAGCCATGGTAAGGTGCAAAAAAAAAAAAAAAAAGTGCCGCCCAATTTAACTTTCACTATTCGTAACCTAAATATGCAGTATCTTAGCTGTGATACTAGAGCTATTCTTCCTGAGTGGATGCTATTCTCTGTGCGTGACCTTAATGTCTGCCTATAAATACAAAATACGAATTTCCGATCCGCCATGAACTAGTTCTTGTAACTGGAACAAACACCTAACTGCTAGCTATGAAATCCCAATATACATTTTATCTCCAAGACGATTACCCCTGTCTAACCTGCATGCGCAAAAAAAAAAAACCTTACCTGCCACTCTAAATCCTAATGTAGATCTGTTTCTTGTAAATTAATAACTCCTGTCCCTTGAAGGCTAACAATCTGCTCCTTCCTACCAAACCGCCACTTAACTCCTACATTTCACACGGTTTTGTACTGGAATCTTTAACTTCCAGCCCCTAACCCTCACATGCTAACTGCTTAGTCATCATTAAACATCTATACAATTCTACCCTTTAGACATGCATTGGAGTTCATTCCTATTCCAGTTGGTATTTAACAGCCAAAGTATATACTCGGAAGCAAAGCACACCGCACTGCATTACACAACTATGTCTCCTCTTAGATAGCTTTGCAACGCTAATACGAAACTGAACCAATGCTCCTTGCTATGTTAAATGTCCATAACTCTTACTTGAAAGCTGAAAACATCTTCTCTCAATAATAGAAACTCACTTTGTACCTTCAACTTTATTCGCACCTACTAAAACCAGCCCATATATCTATTTACCAAATTACACATGACTCAAAACTTACTGTTTTACCCGTACTATATTGCACTCGTATCTCATGCCCTGCTGTCATCTAAAATATAGTTTGGGCACAACTCGTAGTTCAATTCTTAACACCTACTCACACTTTAATGTTATACTAGACCCAAGCTCACATGAATAATAAAAAAAAAAAAAAAAAAAAAAAATGTATATATATAAAAGAAAGCCTCACACCACATTATCTCCTCCTAACAAGCCTCCTTACAATCATAGTTGCTTACACTGCATGAGCTCTACTCAACCCCTTTATCCAGTAACAATGAAATAACAATGTCCCTAATTCACTTTGGGGAGTGTAACTATTTAGCAGATATATAACCTCTACAAACTAACCCAATAACATTAACTAACCACGCGGGGTTGCAGAAATACCTGGATTAGAACCCAGGCGCGGAGCAACCCCTCTCAGTGGTGACGGACCCAGTAGATCTTTCCAGATCATCCGTCTAGGAGAAGGAAAACTCTGAAACTAAACCAAAGAGGGAGGCCTCTTCAGTCTTGGATGACAACCTTCCTAGAGCTGGTGACTCAAACAAATTACCGGTTTGCAAACCTAAATTGCTTAAGGAGTAGATAGGTCCTGCCTATCGCCCGGCTTCCATACTCCTTCTTTGCCTATTAGTCAGGCGCAGAGATACTATCACAGTGATTCGACAGAAACACCCATTGGTAGATCTTGTTTCTTGTCTAGGGCAATGAACGCCGTTTCCCCACTCCCGACACACCCAACCCCTAAAGCTGGGCGCTTGAGAATGCTTGAGTACCATATATGCCTGAGCAATTAGATTGGGTTGACCTTCCTCTGATGGGTTGAGGGTACCGGATTGACAGTTACTGGCTGCTGTTTCCGACTGGTAGTACAGGATCCCCTAACTCTTTGGTAGCGCTTAGAGCGGCTGCTCCATCAACAGTTGTATAATATCGGGATGTTTGCAGTGCCATGTCGCGCATGGAAAGGGACCCTGCACTCATCCTCGGTGGTCTTTCCTGAGGCCACAGTCCTAGTTGATGGAGGGTCAGCTGATGGTCTACTTGTGATGCATGTGTGATATTCTGCATAACCTCCTGTTCGGCTTCCCCTAACCTAACTGAAACTCGTTAAAAAATATGATGACAGTACAATCTAAAAATAAGCTTAAACCAGGCTTAGGGTCAAACAAATCCAACTTGCCTCCTCCCTTGAGGCTTGCATTCACAAATATCCGTGAGCTTAGAACTAATTTAGCTGATGTTGAAGCATTTCTCCTAACAAATACCCCGGATATCTTAGCACTAAGGGAGACTAACCTACACTCCTCCATCCCCTCTAACTACTTTAACATGCCTGGATATCTCCCACTCTGCCGTAAGGACTCTGACAGACATATGCACGGACTTGGAGTTTACATTCGTAATACCCTTCCCTTGACTAGAGAAACAAACCTAGAAACGGATGATCAAGCCTTTATGTGCTTTAGACTAATCATGCAACACAACATTAGCTACTTTTACTTTCTCTACCGCTCTCCCTCAACCCAAGACTGCACCATAATAAACAAAGTATCTGACAGCATAGACACAGCACTCTCCTTCGACACTAGCGCCCGAGTACATGTATTTGGTGACTTTAATGTCCATCACAAAAACTGGCTTGGATTCTCTACTTACACAGATGCAGCAGGCAGCGCAATTCATAGCTTCTCTGTATCTCACTCCCTAATTGTTACTTTTCCAACCCATTTCCCTGATCAGGAAGAACACGCATCACTATTAGATCTGTTTTTGACCACAGTTCCTGATGATTGTGTAACGAAAGCCGACAGCCCACTTGGGAACGCTGATCATGCAGTGATAATGGTTGAAATTGCCCTAAACTCTAGACCCAAAACTGAAGAGCCAGTGCTCAAAACAACGAGATATTATAAAAAGGCTGACTGGGAAGCCATCAGAGATCTTATCAGACGCCCTATGGGGAAATATTTTTTCTCTTCCTGCTGAACAGTGTGCAACCGAGACCACTGAATGGTTCAAAACTGCAATCGAAGCGCATGTTCCCATGCGGAAATTCTATAGCAAGCCCCACTCTCCCCAATGGTTTACTTCGACTTGCGCAACTGCCATTGCCCAAAGGCAGCATGCATTCCGCAGGTTTAACCGACATAAGTCCAGTTCAAACAGACAGAAGTACATAGAAGCTAGAAATAACGTTGAAAGAAATAGCGACAGCTAAGAGGGAATTTACGGAAACCACTAAAAAACGCATCGAAGCACAAAAACTAGGAACTCGTGACTTCTGGAAAATCTACAACAGTGTAGTAAATAATAGGCAATCAACAATTCCCCCCACTAACCAAAAATCACGAGGTTCTTTGCTCAGCAACCGAGAAGACTAACATGCTTGCCAGTCGGTTTGCCTCAAACTCCACACTGGACCCTCTAAACCACCCCCTACCTCAATTTCCTATGCGGACAGACGCCACGCTAGACGATCTAATAATCACCCCTGCTCAGGTGCATGCTATCATAAAAAACCTTGACACTTCAAAAGCATGTGGACCCGACCTCATCCCAGCTGTGCGATTAAAAAAGTGCTCAGCCGAAGTAGCTCCAGTTCTCTCCAAACTCTACAACAAATGCCTTAATGAATCTTGCTTTCCGGGCTGTTGGAAAACTGCTTCTGTTGTACCAGTATTCAAGAATTCTGGTGAAAGAACTGACCCATTAAATTATCGCCTCCTCCCACTTTTTGCCAAAATATTTGAGACCTTAATTAACCATGCTCTAGTCCAGCACCTTACAGATGCTAAACTTCTGACCGACCAACAATATGGATTTAGACAAGCCCATTCAACGGCAGACATTCTCACTGTAATCTCTGAACGCATATACCATTCACTGGACAAAGCGGGAGAGGGCAGAGCGGTAGCTCTAGATATATCTAAGGCTTTTGACAGGGTATGGCATGAGGGTCTCTTCAGGAAGATTAGATCATACGGTATCACTGGTAGAATACTTAACATAATTAAATCCTTCTTAGATAAGAGAAAAATCCAGGTTGTCCTCGACGGTCGTACATCTAAATAATATGATATAAATGCGGGAGTGCCCCAGGGATCTATCCTTGGTCCTCTGCTCATTCAATGCCGCCAAGACAAAACTGGTTTCATTCAATAATTACAAGAAACCTTCTCTACCACCTATAGCAATGGCCAACGACTCTTTATCTGAGAGTACGTCTCTCAAGCTCCTTGGCCTAACATTCACAGGAAACATGAGTTGGAACAATTACATTGAGAGCATTGCCAGGGCCGCTGCGAGGAAGGTGGGCTCTCTCTACCGTGCTAGAAAACTTCTAACACCCGAAAGTATCCTGTACCTCTATAAGGCCACTATTCGCCCATGTATGGAGTATTGCTGTCATATTTGGGCTGGTGCATCGGCTACTAGTCTCTCGCTCCTTGACAAGGTTCAAAAGAGTCGCAAATCTGATAGGCCCTAAACTGGCATCTAAGCTTCAGCCTCTGTCTCCTCATCAAAACGTTGCATCCCTCTGCCTGTTCTACAAATATTATAATGGTGAATGCTCTGATGAACTGCAAGCACTTGTGCCCCCATGACGTGAACACCCTCGACAGACCCGACAAGCTGCAAAATCCCACCCCCACACTGTAGAGATCCCTAGATGTAAAAGATCTTTCTACTCCAGTAGTTTCTTCCCCAGAACTGCTAGACTTTGGAATTCCATTCCAGGTCACTGCTTCCCCAACTGTACTGACATGCATAAGTTCAAGTGCAACATGAACCAACATCTCGCTGCCCTAATCCCTACATAGTACCCCAGTAGATGTTTCCCCTGATAGTAGCCCCCTACACCAAAGTGGCAATGTGCCTTGTTTGGGGTGAAAATGTAATAAATAAAAAAAAAAAAAAAAAAAAAAAAACACCCCAGGTTGGTCCTCCAACCACGACGTGACTTCAGAAATTAAGGCTGCATCATCTGGGAAACGCTTTCCTTTCAAAAACAACTTCATGGCTGGGAAGAGGTGAAAATCAGAGGGTGCAAGGTCAGAGTAGGGAGGATGAGGAGTATTTCATAACCATATTCCCGTGCTTCTGATCTGGCGACATGCGAGTTGTGGACCGGAGTGTTGTCCTGCAGGAGGAGGGTACCTTTGCTGATCTTGCATCACCTCTTGATTTTGATAGCTTCCTTAATTTTCTCAAAAGTGAAGCATAATAGGCTCCTGTAATTGTGCTACCCTTTGCCAGGAAATCTGTCATCACTACTCCGTCCTAGTCCCAGAAGACTGAGCATGACCTTGCCAGCAGAGGGCTGCACCCTTGCCTTCTTTGGAGGTGGTGAGTCCAAGTGCTTCCACTGCATTGACTGGGCTTTGGTCTCTGGATCATAGTGATGGACCCACGTTTCATCCTGTGGAATCGGTCTTTTGAAAAACTTTGACTCCTTCTTGGCACATCTCCAAACTCCTCATTGAGCACTCAATGCGTTCTTGCTTCTGGAATGGTGTGAGCAACCTGGGAATCCATCTGGCAGACACCTTATGCATATGGTTATGAATGATAGTTTCCACAGACCCTGTACTAATCTTAACATCTTGGGCTATTTGTCGAATAGTAATATGCCATGTTTGAATTCACGATGCCAGCGTTTTAAAAGGTCATATGATGGGTAATTATAAGTTTCTTTCATTTCATCAAAAGTCTCCTGTGGTGTGCGTCCTTTGATACAAAAACCGGATCACTGATCAACATTCAACAGGCTCCATTTCACACCTGACTCTGTTCAAACACCTGTAAAACAAACCACAATTAATTCAGATCTATAATTTGCCACATAACCTGCAGAGATATAAATCATTGCACATGCAAAATTTCAGCTAGATCAGACAACTGGAAGTGGGTCAGGGGCATTACTTATTGCACGCCCCTTGTAAATGAGAGCAAAAGCAGATATGAATCCCCTCTCCCCCTAAAAAGAGAAATAAAAATGATCCCCCCCCTCCAACCTCCATCCATTAAAAAAAAAAAAAAAAAAATTCCTTGTGCGGACAGGACTCTTCAATGGCGACCTCTCCCTAAAAAAAAAAAAATTCTTGCTGAAAATTTGAAAAAAAACAAAAAGGGTGGGGGAGGATGCATTGTAGACGTAAATCACAAAAAAGTTGACTTTGTACTTCGACCCACGTGTTTGGGGTGGGTATATGCAGAACACGAATTGTACTATTTTTAGATAGGATTTTCAAGTCAAATTCAATTTTTATTGTACCTTAAATTGTTAGGCGAAAGTTTCTAAAAATTATCTCAGCACTGTCCATGTTCTGTATAAGTGCAGTTTCTTTTTATTTTTCTTCAATTATAAACATAATTTAAAATTTACTTGGAGAAAGCGGTCACTTCGTTATTCTATCTTTATAGCCGGTATTCCACCTTTTAAAATGTATGACAATGTTGCAGTATAGTTAAACCGAACAAATCGAAAACAAATAAAATATACAACAAAACTTAACAAACGCAAGCAAATTCAGTTTCCTTTCAAACTATGGATATTTTTACGGTTGGGAAACTCTAGGTGTTTCTATTTCACCTTTTTATCGGAACCTCGAAAGGTTGTAATAAATGGCTGACTCCATTAGTCCTCCCATTCCATGATAATGTTTCTGGCAGAGGGGAAGTAACATGTAACACTTATCGGATCAAGTAAAGATTAGATACCCCGTAGCAGAAGACAGATTGTCGAACATTTTAAGTGGCACCAGTTGTTCGACCTCGACATTGCCTTTTTTTTTTACTAGTATTTTTGCTTAACTACTTATATGAAATGGTTTCATGACCTGTCTGGAGTGATTTCGATTAATATATAATATTCTAAAGCCAAATATTTATAGATTTTTTTTTTCATATTTTATTCTTGCGCGTGTTTGCTTGAATGATGTATGAACATCAAACAACTATGGCAGTTAATATTTCTTTGAAAAAAAAAAAGTTTCAAAGCGTATTATATATATTACAAATAAATGGTCTATATTCCAAGATTTTCTTCTTACCGTTTATTTCCTTCATGTTAAAATGTTAATTTCTAGACAGGATCTGTTTCGTACTGCAAAATTATTCATATAATTGTCAATTCTTTTTTTTTTTCTGCCCTAACTCATCAGAATAGGAACTCCTCGGCTTTGAAAAAAAATAAAGGGAATATGTATATTAGATAAACCGGAATAGTAGTTGCAATGGTTTTGATATTTACACCATCTTCGATCTTTATGTATTCAGAGCTGTACAAGCTTCACTACATTAATATAAAAACCTAAATGAACACTTTTCGCCTGAAGACATTTTGGGTATTAATGACTACAGATCACCGACATTAAAATGTCAGTGTAATGAGGGTTTTACATGTCTATATTAATATAAATAACTCTCAATACTATTGAACTGTTAGGTAAACCCCGTGGATATTCTCTGGATTTTTATCCCATGACTGCATTCTTAACCTGAACTTATATATATATATATATATATATATATATATATATATTAGCACAAGTACCCGTCGTTGACTGGGTTAAAAAACAGCCTACAGAAAATGGACTCTGATTTATGAAAGTATGATAGGTTATGAAAAGGAAGGGTTATAAAGAGATAGCTTCGAATTCGGGGGTAGCAAAACCAAAGCAAAATATGATGAAAGCAAAAATAAAATAAACCCCATAATTTTTGATACCATACCTGTTCACACGGAAACACTTATCACACCATTCTGTGGATCTATATTAACAAACCTTGTTAAACTTTGTGACATATTTCCATTCTATTGAGGTCAAGCGCGAACGAACACCCCATAATTTTATACCATATTTCTTCAAACTGAAACATAATTATCAAAGTATACTTACGCAGATAGATATGAAGTCGTTATTAAAGTTTGTGCCTATTTCCATTCTATGGAGGCCAGGCGCGAACGCAGACCCCACAATTTTATTATACCATCTCTATTTAAGTTAAGAATACTTTGATAGGTATGTATTATGTACATCTATATCAAAAACACTTGTAAACGCTTTTTTAAAATTTTTTATTTCCATACTTTGTGGACCAGGCGCGAACGCAAACCCCACAATTTTAATGAACCGCCGTTCTGCAGGATCAAACCTACCCATTCCTGTGTCTTGATACATCTATCATATGTAATCAGTTTTTTAAAATAGTCGACCATATAGGAGCCTATTTGTGACCAGACACACACACATTCAGCTTAGATATATATATATATATCTCCTTGGTCCAAATTATGGAGCAGTAATGGAAAAAATCAAAATTATGATTAAAACTTATATATTTCAATAGTAGACTAAACGTTAATAAATCTATTTTAATAACAATCAATATTTGACATGTTCTTTTGCCTTTATAACAACTTTTATTCATTTTTGCATTCGTTATTGACTAAATTGTTGCAGGTTGAAGGATCTATTTTATGCCACTCTTCATGAAGTTTGGCCTCTAATTCATTTTTGAACCTTTGTGCATTCTCGCTCTTTTCCCTAGATGAGACCAGGTTCAATGGGATTTAGATCTGGGATTTGATAGGACCACTCCATTAATGTAATCTCTTTTCTCAAACCAACCCAATGCTGCTTTTGACGTATAGCATGGGGCATTGTCTTGTTGGAAGATTACATCACTTGGAATGTTAAATATTTTAAAGGTTTGGTAAACTTGATCCAACATGTTATAAATTGTAGAATTCATTCTGTCCTCACATGTGTACAACAGTTCAAAATGCCTGAAGAAGCCATGCAACCCAAACCATTACGCTTCCTCCTTTTGACAGTTGGAAGCACACAATCAGGATGAAATGCCTCTCCTTCCCTACGGAAAACATAAACCGTTCCAGGGATGCCAAAAATCTGATGAAAAAAAAATGAGAATTTGTTACAATTTTTGAATAGATGTTATGGATGTGTATCTACATAAAAATTTCAGTTGTTCCTTTCAAAGTCTGGGCAGTTTAACTGTTAACTTACCTCAGTTACTTTTGTCAGACCAAACAATTTTGGCCCAATCATCAGGTGTCAAATTTTCGTTTTTCTTGTTAGCCTAAGACAAGTATGATTTCTTCCTTGCTTTGTATCCTTTTAATCTTGCTTCTAAAAACCTTCTCACTATTCGAGCTGATGTTTTTGTTTGCATCCTCCCTAAATTAAACAAAGGGATGCTCTTTTTAAAGATCTCTTCCCTGGCGGTTGTAGACTTTTTACGGCTTTTTCTGTTTTTAAAAGACTTTTTGTTTCCTTGTACATTTTTAATCATTGTTTCAACTCCTTTTCTTGAACATTCCATTTTACTGGCAATTTCTACCCGAGAATATCGTTCATCAGATAAAGCAACAATTTGTGCCCTTTTAATCTCTGAAAACTGCTTCTTTGGAGGCATTTTTAATTAAATATATTATTAGAGCACTGGAAGGAATCAAATATTACCTGAAAAATAAGAACTTTTAGTATGACCATGAATCATTTTGAATGAAGTTCGTATGAAATTCAGCTAAGTCTCTTAGAAAAGCCTTTAAAGTATTGTACATTTGCTCTCCACTGTTCACTGTACAATTCTTAACCTTTAATGGTGTAGGTTTAAACTATTTAAGTTTTTTATAGGTGCTCCATAATTTTGTGAGATATAAATTTTCCAGGTTAAAGGTATCCAAAAGTAGATTATTGAATTTAACGAGATTGTTGATAGCGCTCTTTTTATTACTGTGTATGTGTTATATACACGGTCTTTTCTGAAAAAGTTTTTTTATTGAAAAATAATTTTAGTGAATTCGTTTTTTTAAAAAGCTAAAATGTCTGAATAGCACTTAACACGAGTGTAAGGTTTGATCTATTTACTTGAGTTGTGGAGCCGAATGTTTTAAAAGAATTCAGTCGGATTTTTAAGTCTCTGGAGAATCAAGCAATGTAAATATGGGAGACTTTGAAAATAAGTAGTTTGTATCGGAAATTTTGAAATCTTTAAAGTTGGGTCTAATGCCTTCTGACTCCAACACTGGCCTTTATTAGCAGGAAAACTCTATGCTACCCAGAATGTAATGTGGTAACCAATGCCTTAAGTTCAGTACAAAGCAACATTTCTTTATTTTTATTTGTTTTAAACTTTTGATTTTTCTTGCAGGAAGACTCCACGTCACTCAGGATTGAATCACTATACACTTTTACAGTATTTCTTTTAGTAAGCCATGGTCATAAAACTTAACATGATAGACAATTCAAAATGTGACTAATACATATTCATTTACAGCACGGAACACAATCCAAATGGAGACTGTCCGTACATCTGAGACCTCACTAGTGATTATGCAGAGGGTCTAATGTTAATGTATATCATCGCAGGTTTGGTCTGTTTGGTCACAGCACAAGATATTTAAGCATTGCAGTTGGGCAAGAACCAAAACCTCTAGGTAACAGATGCAACTGTCACATTCCGGCGAGTAGACAGCAAATTGAATCCAAACAGGTCATATTGGCTCAGCGTTGTCCGGGAGTTATCAATATCCTAGATAATAGAGTATGTGCTTTTAAACGCTGTTACCCGAGAGAGAAAATTTTATCCATTTTTTTTTTTTTCTTCTTGAATACTGGAAAGGATACTCTGCGTTGCCTGGGAGTTAGTGTTCAGTATCTTAGGTAGAGCAGATATGTGCAACAATACAGTTGTACATTTTCAATGTGCTGTATGCTTGGAGAAAGGGAAGATAAAAAAATTAGCATTGTCTGGAAATGCACTAAAATATCGATTTCATATCATTAAAGGTGAGAACAGGAGGTGAAGACTATATATTCAGAGTTGCACGAGAATAAATTAAAACAAATATAGATTTCATTATAGTTTCGAAGAAGTGGGTCGGGAAGAAACTGTAAGACTGAAAGCTCAGATAAATGACTTACAGTATTTTTATACATCAAAACAGGGCTGGGCTGAAGTGAAAGTGGTGGAAAAGAGAAAGATAGACAGATTGAGAGGTAGATAGATGTTTTAATATAAAAATGATTTGCACTCTTTTTAAAACTTTATATTTCGCCTCTTTTATGGCCCGGGCAATGCCGGGTAGCCTTGCTAGTATGTACATTTCATCAAAATGAGATACTTCAAGTTTTAAGAGGTTCGACCCACAGATCACGTTGCCGGGGGGGGGGGACTGAGATTCAGGACCATTTCCGTTGTTTATCCAAGAACATTTTCATACACGATTCCAATTTTATAAAAATTGGATATTTCAAATTTTAAGGGTATTATGCTAGTATAGCCCCCTTTGGGGTCCATTTATGGATTAGGGAATATCTATTATCTTTCCGGTAAATTTCACAAAAGAATACTTTTAGATTTTATGTAGATTCTCTAACTTTTCTATAGAGAACATGTAAGCATCGCACACATTGAGTTCGTCTTATAGTCAAGTCAGTCGCCCTCCTTTTTAGAGATAACGCCCTGTAGATGCGAATGGGGGTGGGGGCAAAACTTTTGACTAAAAAATTGGAAATTAAAATAGAAAAAATGTCTTTTGCTTTAAATTAGTGTTGGGATGATAAATCTAAATCGGGATGCTGAAAAATCAGAACATTTTGTGGTATCGAATCTGTATTGAAATTGCAAAAAAATTTCCCATGCCAAAAAGATTCTTTTATTTATTGTTTTTGTTTTTATTTCAAACTTAATTTTCTTGTGCAAGTAATTAAAATTACTAGTGAAACTAAAATCTATAGACCACTAGGCACCTCCAAGAGTCAACACAGAATTACCCCCGCCCCTATATGTAAAACAATGTAACTTTATTATAAATAAATATTATCAGTATAACTTTTTGTACCATTTAAAAGGGCAGAATAAACTAGTAATAATTTTAAATTTTTTCATCATATAAAAAATAATGAAATTGCGAGACAAATCGTGTTTACATCATTGACGCTTTAAAATAATATACAAGTGTTTAATAAATTTAGCAAAAATCAACTAATGGTCAGATTTTTGAAATTTTCGATACTTATCCATTTTAGAATGAAATTACATATAAAATGCAGTTTCTGTAAAATATGAGGGGGATTTTTTTTTTTTTTTTTTTTTTTTTTTTTCGAAATTTGGACAATATATTTAAATCTATCGAAATTTCTATTATGAAACAAGTTTAAATAAGACTTTTTTTTTTTTTTTTTTTTTTTTTTTTAAATACACGTACTGAACAAAAATTTACCTTGAAGTTGCAATTAAAAAAAATGATATAAATTTAAATTTATTTTTTAAATAGCGTTTTTCGATTTAATAGATATACTATAATCAGTTGAATTGCCAAGAAAAAGAAACTTCCTAAAAATAAATTTTTAAAAGATTAAAGCCATTAAAATTCCATTTCAAAATGTACATAGATTTTTAATTGTTTAAATTTTTTTAAATATTAAGTCTTAATATAAACATGGCTATTTTATCGCCAGATTAAAACTGATTTGAAAATATTATTGCACAAATATTAAGCATTTTGTAGCCCATCCTCCATATTGTTTCTCTTTTTATCTAACAAAATATGGAAGCCGGTAGTTAACCAAATAAACATTTAGTAAAACCGTATTTCATATTAATATACAAATGTTTATGATATTAATCATTAAACTGTAAATCTTAACCTAACAAAATTATAACAAAGATTAATTGCAGTTTGAAGATAAACAAAGGTTTTACAAAATCATTAAGTCGCTTCTGCTTTTCCATAGTTCGTATAGTTAACAAATCTGACGTCACAGAATCATGCGTATTTTTTCACATTCGTTTGGAAGATCACCCCCTTCCCCTTAGTGTATTTTTACGTTAGTAAAAATATATGCACATTACATCGATTTTTAAGATCTGAAAAATAAAATTGACTAAATATTAATTTTAAAAGAATCAGAATCGGTAATTATATCAAATTCATGAAAGAAAGGGAAATCACTATCTTTCGCTTATTAAAAAAGATAAGTTGCTTACGTCACGTGACTAACGTAATTCAAAATGTCGGACAAAATTTATTTCCTATATAAACTTTATCGAAAATTTTTCATTATTTTTCTACCTTATCGTTTTCTCTAATTTTTTGATATGTTGCTATTTGCTACATGACGATTACGTAGGTTCCATTTATTTTACATGATTTTTTTTTTTTTTTTTTTTTAGTATAATATAAAACGCTTCCCGAAAAATATAACCAAATATTTAGAAATTTAAAATGAATCGGAATCTGGTAAAATATTGGAATCGTCTCCTCACTACTTTAAATATCATCTGAAGATTTTCGTTATGTTGAAAAATCTTTTCATTTTGATATAGCATGAAGGAGTGAGGTTTTCTAACTTGATGGGAAATTCAAAACCTTCTTGTTGACATAAACACTTAGATTTCTTATTCGGATATTTCATCATTTGTCGTTTTTTAAAACTACTTCGACTTCCTTTTATATTTAATCTTTCAACACGATACGGACGTCACGCTGAACAATTCTTTTCATTGAAATCGGTATTTCCCCGAAAAAAAAAACCGGATGTAAAAAAAATAAAAATAAAATAAAATAAACTAATACAAAGAGCAAATAGACGGTTTGATTTCCTAGTTTATATTTGTTATTTTAACTGCTTGCCTTTCCTAACTTTCATTTTCACCTCGAACAAGGATTATTGCCATTTGGACATAAGGGCTACTATTTGGGGTCATATCTAAAAGTGGATTGTGGAGAGTTAAACACCTTACAATTTAAAATCATGCAAGTTAGTGCAGTCAAGGAAACAAGAAACGGAAGTAATTCCAAAGTTTAGCGTTCCAAGGGAAGAAACTTAGAGTAGAAGGCTGTGGGGGTCGTCAGGCCTTTTTAGGAACTAACTTCCTCCACAAATAAAAATAAAAAGAAGACTTACATGCAAAACAAACGGAGGTTTTATTCACAGAAACCAGCCATTAACAAATAAAGTATAATTCTCTTTATAATGAGTTCAGAAGTCCTTTTTAAGTGTTCGTATAAAAAAAAGGAGAATGTCTTTTTTTGTTGAACTGTTCATATGTTAAAACATGTTAAGAGAGGCAATAGGTAATGTTCGCCTGTGAAATTGTATGAAGCGCGCGGAGCGGTGAAAATGGAAGAGTGATAGTAACACGCGTGGAACGTCCGAATGAGAATGCAGTTGAGAGATTTGATGTTTGTGTGTGCTTAAATACTATTTGGACCGGCTCCCAGCGAGCTCAAGAAGAAAAGTTTAGAAAAATGTCCTTGGAGAAATCCCATTGGACGGAAACATCACGTGGGGTGCTCTGTACTACGTCCGCTCGTTTTGAGTCGATTTAATATATAAGGCCACGCCGGAATTTGCGTGGGAGTTATTTTTTATTTTTCACGCGCCAACATAATCATAATCATACTGCGCGCCTAAATTGTATTTATTTTTATAACAATTTTTAATCCGAATCTTAACTGTGTCAACTGGCACAAGGCTTTCCGGCATCTAGAGACTTCAACAGTGAAGGGGTGGGATTTTGCTGCTTGTCCGATTAATCGGGAGTATGTATGTTGAAAGGGGGCATAAGTGATTAGTTCAGCAGACCACATTCCATTTATTTATTTGTGAAATGGGCATGGATGCAACATTGCAGCGATGGTACAGGGTTGGAGCCTAGTGCGGGGCCTATTAGATTTTTTTTTTTTTTCTTTCTCCAGACCCTGTGTAAGAGTGAGAGACTAGTGGTAGATGCACTAGCCCAGATGTGGCAACAATACTCTGTGAATGGACAAATTGTGACCTTGTAAAGATATTTAACAGAACTTTTCCTTCTTGGGATAACAATCCTCGGTAACTACAGCAAATGATTGATTTTATTCGAGCGAAAAATATACATTCACAAGTTTTTTTTCTTTAAACAAAAGCAATATTCATAAAGTTCATTCTTTGCCTTAGCCAAGTAGCTCGAATAGTTTTTTTCTTTAGTCACCCAATCTTATCAAAAAAACTGAGCTTACCCCATAAGTCTAATCCTAGCTTAGACTGTTAAGATCAACTTATTTAAGAACTAAGGTGTCTTTCCAAAAAGTGTTGTTTTTTTTTTTTGTTTTTTTTTAACTCAAGAGCTACGAAGGTAAAAGGGGAGGGGTACTATTAAAACCAGCGCCCGTTTGTACACCAGAATTTATTTTTAGACCTAGTCACGACCACTTATTGCACTTTCCCAGAAATTCAATGATGCATCTCTGCTTCTGATGCACATCCAAAATAGGTATTGCTTAATCTCACACTATCAATATCTGCAACAGATAACTTTCAGGTAATGAATGCCATAAGTTCAGTCATCATAACTATGCCATTTGTAATTCCCTGTAATCCATTCGGGCAGAATTTAAAAAAAAAAACAACTTTTGGAACGCCCTCATATACCATCATTTTCGGTCTTAAGCCAGATCAACAGCATCCCTCCAGCTTCTTCCCTTTGCAATCGAATCTCAGTTGCTTGCTTCCAGTTCATTTTTAGTCCTATATTTTACCTTCATAGGTGTACTGAAGCACTTTTTTTTTTTTTTTTTTTTTTTACATAGGCATCACCACTTATCAAGGCTCAGACCACTCGAGGATAAGGTTTAAAAAGTGTACCGTAGTAAAATTGGACAATATAGTAATTGTTAGTAATGGAAATTCGGTAAATTTGTTAACTTGAGTGGAACGGCTCATCAACAACTTGTTTACGTTGGACTGATGACCACCATATTGTAGTCAGCTGGAAAGCAGGAAAACCTGAAGACAGTTCCACAGGTGTGCAGTTCTTAGAAAGACGCTTTGTTCATGGAATCTACGTTTAGGTTTAGGCACAGATAGTGGGGGGGGGGTTTATGATGGTGTTTTCAGCTAGACAAGTGTTTCTTGTGAAAGTTTGGGGAGGGGGACCATAGATTGGAGCTCAGTCGAGCACTTGCCATGAAAATAACAATGAAGCAAACTTGCAAAGCAATTCTCTCTGGGGCCAATCTTAGGGCATGTCCAAGTCAACTCCTATAATACTATTTGTAACAACAAACACGATTGTCACATGAAAGGAAAACCTTTTTATGATCAACAACAAAAGGTATTTATTTAAAGTTATACCGTTTAGTGTAGATTAGCAAAAGTTTGCACAAAATGAAGGAATGAAGCAAGAAATTTTGACTGCTGGATGTCTACAAGCAATTTATCTTTGGACAAAGATAGCCTGTGCTTTGAGGTACAGTGAATTAGGACGAGAGAAAAGGGCATCCGTGTTCAGGATGCTTTCTGTCTGCTGTTCAATTCTCAAATGTCGACAGGGTTGTCTGGGCAGTTTTAGTAGACCAGAGTGTTCTTTTATAGTACTTTTTCCCATTTTCCAACCTTGTCGCATCTTGTGGGAAGAAAACATTGATAAGTGCAGAATCCCTTTCCATGTGTGATATGACACTACAGTTAATCCAATCTTATACAACTGTTGATAAAGCAGTTACTATGAGTTGGGGCTTCTGTACTACTAGTCAAAAACAGTAGCCAAACAAGCTGTCATACCTGTCGGAACAAAAGCAGCCTATTCTAGTCAAGTGAAACTAAATGACAAGTAAATTTCTAGTTTGTCCAGATAAACAGAAAGTAACAATTCCAAGCACTGGATGTTGTTAAAGTGACCCTGTGATACCTTTGTACCTGGCAAAAAAATCTCCAATTTTTAATTGCTTTAATTTGCTATAATTTGCAATTAACTCATCAAGTGTCTATCTCTCACTCGCACCTTTTCTTACAGTATATTGTTTGACTTCCATTCACCCCTGCTCTTATTTCATGTGGTATCTATCACTCTCGCTTCTGTCACTTTTTTCTGTTTAACAGTCAATGTAATAATAAAAGGAGAGTAGATTAATAGTCGATTATAAAAAAGAAATATTATTTAACCTGTAGTTATTGTTGCTGTGCATCCTTCATTTTGAAGGAATCGGATGATTGTTAGCATTCCTTTTCTGAGAATTCCAACTGGAAAGATATTTTCTGCAAAGTACTTATGAGAGGGAAAACGTGAAGGTTACCAAAATCCCTATGGCACTATAAGTCCCACTATGTTGTCACCCCCCCCTCCTCATAGCCGGGAGGTGATTTGGTCATTTAACGCTTGTATAGAAATAGAGAACAAATGCATTTTTATAAAAATATAATTTTACATTTAACACTGGCGAAGCATATAATTAAGACCGATTACAGCTTGCTTCTTGTGTGCTACAGATGCGCATAGCAGATTGACTGCATACGTCCGGTCTTGACTTAAATATGCTCTGCCAGTGTTAAATGTAAAATAAATTGCATATTTTTATAAAAATGCATTTGTTCGCTATTTTTATACAAGTGTTAAATTTCAGAAAAGCCATCCCTATCATGTAATGCTGACTATGGAAACTCTGCCTGTAGCGATGCAAGGAAGACTCAAGAAGCGACCCATACAAGCCGATTAGTCGACGCCATCTCGACTCTGTTTCCATGTGCCTATTGTTTGATATCGTGTCTCACACGGAGAGCTGGTTTCCTCAACCAAGTAACTCTCCTTCCACACACCTCCAGTGAACAAGTATCATACCAAGGCTACTGAGAGTAGTTATGTGAACTTCATTTCCGTATTCATGTATTCTGCAATCATATGAAAATGAAGACTATTGCGAAATGTAGGATTCCTAACCATGTAACTGAAAAACTACACGTTTGGATGGAAAAAATGAACATAGAACAGAAAACCAAAACTTTAAATGTAATTTCTGTATTAAAAGTAATAGATATTTAAATATTTCAGCATATAAACTTGTGGGGAAGGGGGATCCAGCTCCCCAATAAGGCGCACTCTGGATAGAAACAAAAATTAAAATTCTCTGTAGTGAAGGATTTCTCCTCCACTGGCTGCGGACAGAAAAGGTGAATTGTAGCATCAGAACAGATACTACTACACTGAGCTTGTTCTGAAGGCCAAGAACTGTTTTATGTTTCTTTAATTGTTTGTTCCCTAAATTCATAATTCAGATTTATCAGTATTAGATTGTATATTGCTTTAAAATTACATAATTTTACATAGATAATATTTATTTTATATTGAATAAAGTTCAGTTTCATTAATTGAATTTGGTTCCTTTTTTTTTTTCACATTGGGATCGCCACTTATCAAGGCCCGTAAGCCACTCGGGGATAAGGGTTATTTTGTGTACAATAATCAATGGGATAATATCGTAATAGTTGATATTGGAGATTTAATAAGCATCTTAAGGGGGGTGGTTAATCAGGAATTTGTTTATGTTGGACTTGAAGACGTTCAAGTTGTAGTCAGGTGGGAAACAGGCAAACAGAAGAGAATTCCAGGCGTGCACTTCTCAGAAAAAAGCCATGTTCATGGAATCTACGTTTTGATTTAGGTACAGATAAAGAGTGGGGGGGAAATTACTGACAGTGGTTTTAGTTAGACGGGTGGTTATCATGAAGGATTGGCGAGGGGGGGGGGGAGACCATAGATTGGAGCTCGGACGAGCATTTGCCATGGAAATAACGATAAAACAGACAGGCAACATCTCTTCTGTGGAAGAGAGGTTGCAGGGTAGAGAAAAGGGCATCCCCCACTAAGCCACAAAGTCTATCTTGTACTTTGTCAAGGCAGGATAGGCTTCTTTTTTAAGCTCCAGCCCAGATGTGGCAGCAGTACTCCATCTTTGGACGTACTTGGCTTTTATAGAGATAGAGAATTGCATCAGTAGTGAGATATCTTCTGGAGCGGTAGAAGGACCCTACCATTTTCCCAGTGACCTGGGCAACAGACTTTATATACGTGTTCCATTTCAGATCAGGAGTAAAGGTCAAACCCAGGAGCTTGTCAAAACATGAAGTCTCCCCAAGACGAGAGCCATCCATTTCAATTGATGCTAGATGACGAACAGAGCGTTGATGATGTAAAGTTAGGAGCTTGGTTTTAGATACATTAAAAGTAACCAGCCATCTCTTCCCCCACTGAACGACGTGCTCAACATCAGAGGAAAGGGAATCCGAGAGAGCTTTGTCATTTACGGCCTTTGATGTGTTGCCGTAGATGGTCGTGTTATCAGCATAGATGTCAACGAATGAATTATGTGTTTTGGGAGATCATTGATGTAGATCAGGAAGAGAGTTGGGCCCAGGATGGACCCCTGGGAGACTTCAGCATTAATACTGTGGGCCTCTGATTTCTGCCCATCAACCACTACTCTTATGAACCGATCAGAGAGAAATGATTTGAGAAAACATTTCCAGTTATACCGTAGCTGGAACTCTTGTGAAGTAGGCCCTTATGCCAAACCTTATCGAAGGCCTTTGATATGTCAAGAGCAATTTCCCTAGAGAGGAAGCCTTTGTGAAGAGATTCACTAATCCGATGGGATATAACTGTGTTAGCACATAAGCTGTAAATCTAGTAGAACAGAAACCATATTGCATGTCACTAAGAAGGTTATTTCTGCTAAGGTGGTTGACTACTTCTTTATTTAATATGGATTCCAGTAACTTACTCCTGACACACAAGAGACTTATTGGTCTGTACTGAGAGGGAGATGATTTATCACCTGAGTTCTTAAATATAGGGCATACTGACGAGGTTTTCCAGGGTGTTGGAAAGCACTTCTTAAGGCAATGCTTAAACAGTTTTGTAAGTATGGGGGCAAGTTCTGGTCGAAGCTTTTTCAACTATAATTGGAATGCCGTCTGGGCCAGTTGCTTTACTGGAATCAAGGTTCTTGATTAGTTTGGCGACCTCGTGCACAGATATTTGTATGTTAGATAAGGTATTGTCTATTGTTGGAGGAAATACGGGTAGTTGATGCCCTTCGTCGCAGAGGGTAGTTAGCTGCAAAGTTCTTGGCGAATAGTTTGGCCTTGTCTGATGCTGGTGAGATGACCTCCGGTCCATTGATGATGGTTAGGATGGAACGCACGCTTCTGTTCAGGATCCTGTTTGCTATTTGCCAAAACTGGTGGGAACCAAAGCCGCTGCTCAGCTACTTTGGATTTGAGAGACTGAGCATATAGCTCTCTTGCATTTTTTATTACTGTTTTACAGTGGTTGCTGGTAGTCCTGAAGGCAGCTTTAGTCTTAGGTTCCTTTCTTTTCTTAACATGTTTTAATGCTTTTTTTTTTTTTTTTAGAAATGCCGTCATATAGTATCGACAGTAACAGTTCGACAAATCTTACCTACATTGCCTGCAGGCATTTTTCAGTTAACAGACTTTCTATATCTCAGTGGTCGTGGTCATACCCTAAGTGGAAAATTTTCTGTAAAACTAACTGGATTTGAACTTGGGACACTCACTTTGTTGTTAACCACTGAGCCATTGTCCCCCCTCCCACCTGTAACTGAAGAGATAGGGAGGCATAAGCGAGAGAATAATTTTGGATTTTGCCTTTTTATTTTATATTTAGCTAGCTTGGCAAACTCGCTTTTTCTGATTCCAACAATCTAACATAAGCTCAATGGCGAAAGTCTGTACATACAAAAATAATTGTTATTCACAACTTAAAACACCAAAAGATAATACGAAAGCTTAGAGACTTGGATTGTTCCATATAAAGTTTTGTCTGTAGGGAAAATTTGAATAGACATGTTTATTTCGGCTGGTGACGTGTGCGTTTTATGTGTATAAAATAAGGACATTATTTGTGTACCTATATATATTAACATGGTTTGAAAGAGAGCGTGTATGAATTGTGTATAAGTTTATTTTGAAGAGATAATGCCTAGGAGGATGGCATGTCTAACAAACATATACACGCATACTACATAAAAAAGGAGACACTGCCTGGGAAAATGATCTCGTGATAGAAAATAATTTTTGCCGTTTTACAGGCTGTGCTGAAACAATGCTATTTAGAAACCCTTCTTCCTCTTAGAAAAGGAGTTTTGTTAACTAATCTGTATTTTGCTTAACAATTTAATAAACAAGATACCGTAAAAAATTTGGTGCTTCTACACTTTATTGTCGAAATTGGAGACGCCATTTTATTTCACGCACCTGCTGTGCAAATGTAAGGGAGACACCATTATTTTAAACTATGGCTGAAGCATGAAATAAATAACAAAAAAAAATTAAACTTCCGGAAAGTACTATGGAAAAAAGTGAATAAATTACTGAAAACGGAAAATGAAAACAAACATTTACTGTATAAAAAAAAATTATCAAAATATAATTGTAGAAACATTTATTGAAAAGTTTCCGTAAGAAAATATAATTTTAATATAATATTGTAATGAAAGCAACATTGGATTTTTATAAAATAGTTTATTTATTTATTTATTATTTTATTTATTTTATTTTTTTTTTCGAACAAATAATTAAACATGTTATTGAATTAAAGCAAGTTTGAAGGGTTAACAACAAATTAATCAATAACATGTTTAAAATTATTTATTTGTTCGAAAAAAAAAACAAAAAAAAAAACTATTTTATAAAAATCCAATGTTGCTTTCATTACAATATATTAAAATTATATTTTCTTATGGAAACTTTAATAAATGTTTTTACAATTATATTTTGATAAATTTTTATAGTTTGTTTTCATTTTCCGTTTTCAGTAATTTATTCACTTTTTTTCCATAGTTCTTTCGGAAGTTTAATTTTATTTATTTCATGCTTCAGCCATAGTTTAAAATAATGGTGTCTCCCTTACATTTGCACAGCAGGTGCGTGAAATAAAATGGCGTCTCCAATTTCGGCAATAAAGTGTAGAAACACCAAAAATTTGATCTAACTTTAAAATCCTTTTTAAAAAATAGCAGTCTGTAAACTGCAGAAGCTCGAATTGGAATTAAGGTTCACAAAAATTCGATTATTCTTGTTAGTTTGTGTTCCTGAACCAAATTACGTATCCGAGGCGAGCCTCTGCTCTAGAAAAGAACCAAATAAGTTTATTTACTTAACCATCCTACAAGGAAGAATGTTGGGAAAATTGAGTATAATTATTTATAATTCATATAATTTTCACATTTTTTCCTTTAAAAATGTTTTGCGTTAAAACCACGCCTAAATGACGTAAATATGACACGATTTCTTACAATAACGTCATAATCAGCTATCGAATCGAACAGCGAGGAATTCGCGGTTCCCCCCATTTTACCTAAAATAGTTTTCGAGTTTGTAACTTTTCTTTTACGTAGACTGGAAAATGCTAATGTGATTCTGTCTTTTTTGTGGCTGGAATTCTGCGGCGGATAATTTTAGTTAAACTGCGGAATCCTAAAAGCTTGACAAAAAAAAATATATGAATAACTCTTTTAGATGGAGGATAAGTTTCGTATAAAAAATTTAGCGTAAAACTATGCACATTTCTGGGTCATTTTAACCTTTTAGAGCTTTTTTACTAACCCTAAGTCCGACTGACAGTCGTAAACAGATACGTAATCGCATAAAAAGTTGCCCCCCCTCTGTCTCAAAAAAAAAAAAAAAAAAATTTCTTTCCCACATAAAAAAAAAAATTTCTTTCCCACATAAAAAAAAAAAAAAAAAATTAACTATCCCAATATGGTAGAATGTCCCGGAAAATGAATCATTTAACCTTAAATTTATATACGGAACTGATCCCCCCACTCTAAATTAAAATTCTTTTTCGTCTAGTTTTTCATAGTAATCACCTAAAGAGAATCTAAGAATCTATTTTTGTGCGTGGGCGGGTAGTTGAAAGCATTTAGCTTACAATGGATACTTTTTTTTTTTTTTTTTTTTTTATATATATACTGTTTAATAGAAAAAAATCCCCCCCCCCCCTTGAGATAAAAATCCTCAATAACTACAGAAAGTCCAATTATGTTATGCAGCTTTTTGTTGTGTAGAAAAGTATTATTTCCGGTTTTCGTAAAACCAAAACCTGTATTTTCTTTTTGAAAAGACACTGAAAATGGCTATCATTTTTAACAGTAACTAAGTTTCTAATTTTGTGTTGTACACATTTAGCAAGTAAAAATTAATATATATATATATATATATATATATATATATAATTTCTTTTTCGATAGATAAAATTTGAAAATGTCAAATATAATAAAACATTTTAAAACTACTTATTTTCACGAAAATTTAAATGTACATTGTTGTCATATAAAAAATAAAAATGGATTTGAAAATCAGAACGAAAAGAAGACTACGTTTCATATTATTTGGACTACTACTGTTCTCATATTTATTGTAACGTTCACAACGTTTTGGCCGATGTAACCTCCGATTTCTTCAGGTGTAGCTTCAGGAATTTTTCTGTCGAACTCTGACACTGCACGGAATTTCAATCATGATAGAGTTGAGGTCCTAAGTAATTTGACACTATACACCTGAAGAAGGTCGGAGATTATGAAAATAATACTCAAGATGAGAACAGTAATCCAAATAGGAATTATCAATCCTCATCTCAAGAATTTGGAAACATGGCTAGATTCAGGTTTTCACTAAAACCCGAACTACTTTCTGTAACACCCCCCTGGGTGGGCAAGAAAATGTGCACTAACCTTAAGTCCCGGTGACTAAACTTTTATCTGTCTAGTGGTGGACCCTTCAAAGGTACTCAGACTCTCACTGGAAAATACTGCTTGAATGCTTGGAACACAAAATGTGCATGATCCTAAGTCTGTGTGGCAACACTTTACTTCGGTTAGCTGTACGTCGCTTCAACTTTGTGCTGAGTTCTCTTCTCCTTACAGCTTGATCTGTATCTTCACCGTTTGGGCGTCAGAATAGACCTGAAAGCAACTGCATCTTCAATTTGACAAGCAATCGACAAAGAAAAACCAGTGGTCATTTTTTTTTTTTTTTTTTTTATATATAAGCAAAAATAATTATTCACTGAAAGTTACAAAATTCTGGTCATTTATAAGTCTAACTCGAGATGCAAATATTCGGAGACTGGCAGCTTCCATTAGTAAAGTTATGGCAAATAACCCCAGGTCTAGTCTCTGCACAGTATAAATTCAGTAGCTTGGATCAGTGGGACTCGTATAACCCAATCTCCTCTGGGCTGCATCTGTCGCAATCCTGTTTCACGGGACCAGCAGGGCTACACTCTTAACTTTGTCTAGTGGTGGACCCTTCAAGGGTGACCAGACTGACTGGTCACTGGAAAATGCCGCTCTGATGCTCAGGGCATGCAAAACATGCATGACCCTAAGTCTGTGTGGCAACACTTTACTTTGGCCGTCGCTTTGACTTCATGCTGAATCTGGTCTGTCTTCTATCGTCTGACATCAGGGTATATCTGAAATGAACTGCATCCTCACTCTGGCTGGCATTTGATAAGTAAAGAAAACCTCGGTCATTTTCTTTAAACAAACAAAATAATTATTCATAAAATATTCTTAAGATATACGGGGTACTCTTGTATAAAGTTGAGTTCTTTGGGTTCATGACGGCTTTCTGTTGCAGGTTGTTACAACTAAGATTCGTTTAGATAATCTCCCAGCTAGGAACAACTTTTCAACTTAGTTTTTCTGGGGGGTTTGCTCCCCCCCCCTCCTTAGTGGACTTAAGTCATTGCCTTGTTTTGCATGGTGCAGAACTCAAATTCACATATGTTAAGGCTTAAAACTGCACCGTTTGTTCATTTTCACCAGAATTTGACGTCCCCTGGGGGCTTTTGGTGCTAAATGGGGTTGGGGGCAATGCTGAACTTAGTCAGTTCTTTTTTTTTTTTTTTTTTTTTTATGCCTTGTTCACTGTGCAGTTACAGGGTTATTGTAAGTACAGTATGTTAGTGTGGATATTTAAAGTGTCTACTTAAGGGGGCGGTTCATCAGGAATTTGTTTTCATTGGACTTGAAGACATCCAAGTTGTAGTCAGGAGGGAAGCAGGCAGACGGAACAGTTCCGCAGGCGTGCAGTTCTAAGAAAGAAGCTTTGTTCATGGAATCTACGTTTTGATTTAGGCATAGATAAAGAGTGAGGAAAGTTTTTGACAGTGGATTCAACTAGACCGGTGTTTTTTGTAAAAAGACATGTCTTTTGTAAAAGACATCATCTTATATCAATAGAAATTATCATGAAAAACATTTCTTTATCCATATCCACAAATAAGTGTGCGTGTATTAAATTGATACCATACTTTTTCCTAACAATGCTGTTTCTTTCCATTATCAGCATCATTGTCATCATCATCGTTACATCCAACAACACTGTCATATTCTTATCCTCCATTATATATGTATGCATGTATAAAATGAACTCCTTTTTCCCTCTGATTTTGACCTTAATAGGATTAAAAATCAAGACATTTCATGCAAATGTAATATGCACAAACTGCAGCACAATATCTGAGGTGTTATAAGCCTATTACCTCTCCACTTCCTTGATAATCGTGGATTCCTATATTTTTTCTGGTGAGTTCACTGCCATAATCGGTTAAAATTAATGGAAGTAGTAAATTCTTTTCTCTCTAATAAATTCCTCCTTCCCCGTCACCACTTACACTGTTGTGGGATCATTTACAAGGGACAGTTTACTTTGTAGTTGCTTAAAAAACCTGGAATGGAATTTTAACGTTACTTTTCCTTTTGTGCTTTCTACTGGGTAAAATGCACCATGGACTTAACCGAATCCAAGGGTTATTTATGCCATATTTTTTTTTTTTTTTTCTTTTTCCAAACCCGTTCATTTCCCCCCCCCCTGATTTTTGCTTTTTGTTTTCCGATTTCTTTAAAGTTTTATTTTGTTCGCTGTTTTTGGTTTCGCCGATTTTTTTTTTTTTTTTTTTTTTTTTTTTTTTTTTTTTAGCAGGGTTATTACTTTGCTTACTATTTACTTTACCCCCCCCCCGCCTTACACACACTGCCAAATAACAGGGCAACGTCAGGTACCCCCCCCCCCGCTAGTGTAATAATAATATGCAAAATCTAAAACACTGAGATGAGTATGGAGAGATGTGCAGGATATTTTGATGGTATAACCACATTGGAACAATGGAGTTCTTTGCTTAGTAGATATTAAAACAGTTATGGTCCAATTCACAGGGAAAGCCTAGGATTTTTTGTTATGGAAATCGTTCTGAGCTTGAGAAAAAAATAGCCAATAAATGCTATCTATCCATCTAGCACTTATTGGCTAATTTTTCACCCTTTGTCAGAAACATCACTCATGGAATGTGAGGACTAAAGGACAAAAATAAAGGAAGTGAGGATTATGGAATGAAGTAAGAAAAAGTAAAGGACAAAGACCCGGCTAGAGATAGGTGATTTTGGAAATCAATTTAAAGTTGTTCAGTCCAACCAACACCTGCCAGCATGTAAAATGGATGCTACACCAAATAATAATTCAAATCATGGTAATATTTGTAATTACTGAGGATTGTTATCTTAAGGGGCGTATTTTATTGGAATTACCCGTTTCGCATCACTTAACCTTAATTGTCGTTATCTTTTTTTATTTTATTTATTTTTTTTAATTTTATTTATTTATTTTTTTTAAATTTTATTACGAATAAATAAAACATTAACAGAAGTATCATAAATGGATTTTATTAAAAAGTAAAGGGTTTGGAAGTAATTTCCACCTTGGTAAAAGTAGAATAGTTAACACTCGAGAACTCATAAACAAAACATAATTTATATAAAACCAAATAAAAATTTCTACCGAATATGCATATGTGAAAACGATTTGTATGAATTTTTTAAACAGTATAAAAGTTTTGGCCACTTTTTATAATAGCTAACAAAACATTATTCACACACAATGAATAACTGTTACTAAGAGCAAAATAGTTTTCTACTTGCCGGGATTTTTTTTTTCTTTTAAGCGTTTATTTACTTTGAAACAAATGTCAAGTCTGAGTTAGAATGAAAAAATGGGTTTCATTATTCATTTGGACTGTCTATAATCGTTCGAAAATTAAACAAGATACTGGTAGAACATTACATTTTTGTATGGTTGGTGACATTCGATGTGTTCCTTCTAGTATTTTTAATTTTCGATTTTTGAGCGATTATTGAAGATCCAAATGGCTGTAATGAAACAGCATCTTTTCTTTTTCATTTTAACTCAAGATTTACACTACTTTTGTTTCAATTTAAATAAATGGTTCAAAATAAGTTAAAACACAACCTATCCAGGTAGGTAGAAGAGTAATTTATCTCGCGTTTGGTAACATTTGTTGGCTTGCTTTTTGTTTTGACTCTTATTAAAAATGCTCCAAACTCTTTCCACGTTAACACCATGCAGGTTGGTAGAGAATTTTTTAATATAAATTGTGCATTTTTATTTTACGAATTAACTATTCGGTACTGTTACATTTAACTTTGATATCATTAAAATGTACATTTTTAGCTAACAAAGTCACTTAATAGAAATAATGATACGATTACCATTTCTATTCTAAAGTTACGCCTTTTCTATATTATTTTATGCAAACAGGATGCCCCCCCCCATCCACCCAAATTAAATGTGTGCATTAAAAAAAATTAAATGGATGTTTGTGTATCCGGTCTCCTGTCACAAGATATTGAAGCCAGCAAAATCTGGTGCCTCGTTACAAGACTAGTCAATAAAAAAAAAAAGAAAAAAAAAAAGTAATGACAAATATGAAACCAACGTTCTTGAAACTAAAATGATTGAAAGAAATAATTAGCATCGTTACCATCAACATAATCAACAACACCAGAGAAGTGATGCATAAGTGGCTAGCGACACAGACTGAAGCTAGGTGTGCCAAGTTCAAATCCAGTTCATTTCACAGAAACGCTTTCATTTGAAGATATTGACGATATTCATGTGATCCTTAGTGTGAGTACCCAGTGTCTTCCTAGAAAAAAATTCTAACTCAAAAGATATCGAGGAAATGAATGCCAACAATAGAATCATCAAATTTAAGAAATTGACTTCCAAACTAACCTCTCTGGCCAGGTTTTATTTATTTCCTTTTTCTTTCAAATCCAATTTCATTTTCTCGCATTTTCCTTGACTTTCTCCTGTGAACTGAACCTTCTACCTTAACTTTTCTACATTTATTAACACAAGAACTCTTTTCAATGTGGCATACTATCAACGTATCTTCCTCTGGTCTACGATCCTGGATATGACCTTAAACTATATCCGATGGTGAGGCCCCAGCATGTGGGCTTTGGGGGGTGTGGAGCCACCCCTTAATTGCCATTGTTCCCAGGTCCATTCTGACCCAGAGTGGTAGTACCTGTTAGGGTCCCAACTATGGGGTAAATAGAAACTTTTTTTTTTTTTTTTTTTTTTTTTTAAATATTCTATTAAAAACTTTTTCTTCAAAATCACTGGATTCAGCATTAAATAACCTGAAAAGGGTTGATATGCCGTAAAACAAAAACAACCAACCAACCAATCCTCTGGTCTACAGGACGAAACTTGTCCTTAAAACTCTCATTACACGTCCATATCATTTCTCTCCATGCCACGCATGTTCTCAACCTTTACTGGCTAGGTTTTACTTCCATACATCACGATGTGTACAAATGCATGATAGATTCTTCTATTGGTCGACAGTGGTAACTCTCTACTGGTTAGTAATGGCAGAAGTTCCTGAACTTAAAAATACTTAGAAACCCTTACTAATTTACATTATTGAATTCGTATGTTTGCTTTTTAGTAAGTATAAAACTAGGGATTCTAAATGTAAATAAATTAGTAGGCATATATTAGATTGGAACAGCAGTCTCTTAACATGCCAGTAGTTGGCACATTGGATAGGCACACTTTTCAGCAATGATGATAGTAGTAGTAGTAGTAGTAGTAGTCATATTGATCTTTTCTCTTTTTGGCTGGAATAATAGAATTGACTTTAAAAAATTTTTTAAACTCAAACTCCGTTATTTGCTCTGGGATTGGGTTTTACTTTTTGTGGCAATTTACAACACATCCAGATGACCTGCATTTTTTCATAGGTGATGGAAACCATACAATGGGTGTCTATTCACTTTGACACCAGACACTCAAAAAGCAGACTCTCTCGCTATTCTGCCACCTCGATTTACTTCTATAACCCAACTTCCTGTACATGCATCTAATTTCTAATGGAAAATTCCAATTTATTCCTTGATCTAACATGTGGAATTTTTTCATTTTTAATACTAATTTTAGAGTATTTTGATCAAAAACACAAAGGACCAATAGTGTGTTAAGTTTAGATGTTACATCTAAACTTACCACACTATTACCACTTTGTGTTGTGGTCAAAATACTTACTACAGACGTCCTTTTTAAGGAATTTTTTTTTTCTTTAGAATATATTTAATTTTTGGAAAACCTTTTCCTTTCCAAAGTCTTTAAAACCATCATAAATGTCTTACTATCTATAATAATCTATAATTGTTATTGTTTTAAAGTTTAGAAAATAGGGAGGACTTTCTTTGAAAACTGTCTGACTCTAATGAGAAGTTTATTTTCATATCTATGTATTTACTATACTTTTTTTTTTTCTCGTTTCAGATTCAGAATCACGCAAGAACTACTTCTGCTGTCAACAGTGATTCTAGGATGTGTCTGTTTACACGAAACCTTAATTCTGCGGTACCCTCTGTTCTTTCCTGAAACTTACCACATTCCAAAGCTGCTTAAGCTAACTTTCAATATGAATATTGGCCGATATTTATTCCTTTCATTTGGCAATATTGTCATGGCTCAAAATGCCAAATTTACTGCACTCATTATCCACCATACCGTCGCCCTCGCGACGTATGCTACCATCAGTGGCTACCAACAGAATACGTTACTCGGAATCTGCGGTATTTTCATGGAGCTCAGTTCGACAGTCACCACAATTGGACAGATCATGCGAGACTGCAGCCAGCATGCTAAAAATTTGTGCAAGCATTACATATTTATTCTTGTCGGTTGTGATCTGACATTTGCGTTGCGCGGAATCTTGCCGATTACATTTCTCACATATATTTGCTATATGCAAAGTCCGTTTGAGATGAAAACTGTTCCTCTTTTAGTCTTCTTCATGTCCATCTCCTTTTTCGGGATCATCAACATTTGGATGATTTATCAGGCGTTCACAACTTACAACAGTACGCTTGAAAAGAGGAGATCTCGTTCCCGTAAAGCAGGATCATTATCGAGCAACCCTTCACCACCCTCGACGACCATACAATCGACAGCGATCAAAATTGTAGATAAAATTTTAAAAAAAGACTCAAATAAGGACCTGTTGGAAAGCACACAGATTGATGGAAAGAGAATAGTCTTTGAAAATAACTTATTGTCCAAAGCAGCACAGCTATCGGAAAAAAAAGTGAATATATCAACTGACACTAAGAGTAACATTAGTGCCAACCAAAATGTACAGATTGTAAATAGACGCTCAGTAGTATAAATTTTAAATCTATAAATGTACTTCAGTTTGACCAAAAGTGATGCAATAATATTGTGGGGTATGCGTTTGCACTTGCATGTCCATAGAATGGAAACATTCTTAAACACGGCAGCAATATACAACAGATGATTGATACAACTGTGGAATTTCCACAGGTCCCACAAGTAATAATTAATTTAAATATTCAAAATTTACCAACTTGTAAAATATCAAGAACTTTTAAAACCGCCCACTGATACTGTTCTTTTTAATTTCATTCCTCCAAAACATGTACAGACTTTCGTTTTCATTTTCAAATATATTTTTTATTTATTTTTAAGTATTGTTGTAAGTTTTTTTAATCTTCATATTAATCATTATCAATTCTCTCACACAAAGCAATACTTTGTTTTACTTTGCAGCTGGTTTTGCTGGCAGCTTTCGTCTGGTGCTTAAGATTTTCTGTGATCAGATCTCCAACCTATATATATATATATATATATATATATATATATTATTTTTTATTTTATTTATTTATTTTTTTTCCTTAAAAAAAAATATCTTTATACTACTTGATATACATTATTTAGTTTTCAGAGGGGTTTGCACATTTGTTTTCTCAGGGTTGCAGAGTTGAGTGGTATCAGATCAACTCCTAGAATTCCAGAAATTCTGCCTCGGACTCCTAGAATTCTGATTTCAAATTAAATAAAATTTCAGTTTGAAATTCTGCCAATATTCTCAAGTTTGACAAGACAACCTGAAAGACGTTTAAAGTCAACATTGGCTGATGAATAACATCCAAGATGATAACTGTAGACCAAATGTTTTGAAAGAGTTGTTAGTCCGTTTGATAGAAATTGTTTAAATATTTTTGCACAAAAATGACCATTTGTTGCTGTTGGCATGATGGCTTTTAATTACTGATAGTGGTGATTTGTTTGTATTAAGAATGGCATAGGCTTAGTTTTGTTATGTAAGGAAGAATAAGCAAAGTTGGTGGTTTTTATTTTTTTTTTTGAAATTGATAGTGTATCCTTTGTTTGGTTAAGACTTGGGCATTTTTATTGAGGCAAAATTGCCAGTCAAGGGTGTCGGTTTTGTGTGGGTTAAACCTCTTAGCTTGATTTGCTTTTTCTCTTCAGTTTTTTTTAAATTTTATATTGACAAATTTGAAGAAAGTTCTAGACTTTCTTGGAATGCATTTATTTGATTGATCAATATGTGCACAGACGATTAATTTGAATTACTTTTTGTTTTTTGTTCTTGCTTAGAACATATATCAATGTTGCAGAAATAAATCAGATGTACCAAAATCAAACACTGATTTTTATAGGACTAAAGTTATCGATTATTAGCTGTTAGATTCAAGCCGATCATTCCATACTTTAACCAAATCTATTTTTGTCTTTTGTTGGCTGAACTATATGCCATTTTTAATTTAAAGATTTTTAAAGAAAAACTGTCCAGAAACAAGCCACAGGACAACATAAATTCAGTGTATTAGCTTTGGAATAGTCTCTCTATGAACCATGGTCGGTTTTAAGTGTCCCATGGATGGAAATGGGCACCCGTCTCCAACTCAAAAGGCTAAACTCAATGGAAGACAAGTCACCGGACTCCTGATATCCCTCTCTCCCTTAATAACTAGATGAAAATGCGTACTTCCTTCTCTCTCATATTATTCAACATAACATCCATAGACTGATTTTACACCTCCTTTCGGTAAATGAAATTCTTTGGGGGACAGCCACTTGAGATCTAAGAAAATGCTCTATTTTGAGATTCTCTTGTCAGAAGTATCAGCCAATATTCTTGCGTATTTACTCTCAATTAAACAAAATTTCAATTCAGCATTTTCTTTTAGCCAACAGACGAAATAGTCACCCCCCCCCCGGAAAACTTGCATGTAGTATAAAAACCCAAACGTATGTTTCTCACTTGCTTCATGACTCTACACATGTGTGCAATATAGAATTGTTTTTGGGGTTGCTGCAGCAAGAGATGTACATAAAGTACTAAACAAAATAACAGCTTATACACTCTTAAACATGTTCATGCGCGCGCGCGCACACACACACACACACACACACTCACCAACAAAACGGACACACTTATATACACACACGTCTTCAATGTGTATTCTATTTACATGCACATCACGTGAACTCACAAAATCAACATGTTCACTCACATTCTCCTCACATGCAAAACCATTCTCTTCACTTGGAACTTTCCCAGAATCTCCGAACTTTTATATACATGCAAATTCATAATGTTCATCTCATTTTAGGCACACGTGAATGCACGCCACCAGCCGAAATGAACACCTCTACTCAAATTCTCCTTACAGACAAAACATTTTTATTTGGAATGTCCGAAGATTCTCTGATCTTTCGTCTTTCGTATTCTACAAACTCTTTGTTTCATTGTCTCCAGTTATCAATAAAAATTATTTTTGTATGGAGAAACCTCCCATTTTACACATGCATAAGCGCACACGTCGCCAGCCAAAATAAACGTGTACTCAAATTTTCCCTACACTCTTAAATTCTCTTTATTTGAAATCTCAAGACTCTGACCGTTTGTAATATACCAGTTCTTTCTTTCCAGTGTATTAAATTGTCAATAAAAAATTATTTTTGTATGAAGACTGTCATTCTTTCACTTGATAATGTCCTATCTTTAACATTGATCTCCAGTGTGGTCTCAACAAATTTGTATATTCAATATTTTGTGGAGAACGTTTCAAGTTCACCGAAGACTGTTTAATTAGCGCTTAAGTTTGTATTTTTGTAGGTCAAGGACAATCTCATATTTGCGTTTCATTCAGTTACAAAAAAAAGAAAAGACAAGTGAAGCATGTATCGTCCCCGTGAGTGCAATGAACAAGGCATAAGAAAAATGACAGCATTGCCCCTCCCCATTTAGCCCCAAAAGTCCCCAGGGGATGTCAAATCCTGGTGAAAATGAACAGTGTAGTTTTAGGCCTTCTAAATTCGAGTTCTGCACCATCCAAAACAAAGAAAATGACTAAGTCCATTATTTGTCTTCCCCCCCCCCCCATTTAGCCCAAAAAGTCCCCAAGGACTCAACATATTAAAATTTGAGTTCAGCACCATACAAAACTGCTAATTAAACATACACAGAATATTTTGAACAAATATGATAAAATAGTCCCAAAAATGGATTTTTTTTTTTTTTTTTTTTTTTTTTATTAGCCCTAAAAGAGCCCCTGGGGCACACCCAACATTTATCGCAAAGTTTAGACAAAATTATATAGAAATCAGTTACTTTTCAGAAAGTTTTATAAAAATCCAAGTCTTCAATTTTTAGCACAAGTGTCAATTTTAGCCACTTTAACTCAAAAGGCACCCTAAGGAGGCAACTAGAGTTTTTCTGGAAAATCTGTTCTGTTACATTTTTACTCATATTTTGTTTAATGTTTGTGCAAAATTTCAAAAAAAATTCCAAGGTGTAGTTATTGAGAAAAGTACAAACGGACGAGGGTGAATTTACAGGTCCAGTTTGGCTTTTTATATAACAATCCTCAGTAACTACACTAAACAAACCTTTAATTTCATGTTGTGTAGACTTGTTTTTCTGCTGAGAAAAAAAAAAATAGTAATATTTCAAGTTTTAGACCGACTTCTTCGCCTTTTGGAAAACCTATTTGTATCTTTACAATGTGTGGTCAGAAGAAAATATCCTGGAAGTTCTCTGAAATTAAGAGGCTCTCTTACCTAAGGCTAACACTTGAATAATGTTCATCTCATTTTAGTAGAGGGTAGAGTAGAGGGCTGATATGGGAGTGCTGCATTGTCTAATGTGGTTTTTAAAGACCACTTTATTTCTGATGAGCTTAATTTTAATAGAACATTCAAATGTTTCTCTCAAACACTAGTTATTAAGACACCTTAGACACTCAAGGATAGTGTCTATTGTTTCTCTTCAATAGGCATGTTTACAAATGTGTGGTCAGAAAGCTTCCCAGTTCTTTACATATTTATTTATTTTTTATTTTCTTTTTATCTTATCAAACTCTGAGAGATCTTGCAAGCTAGGTTAGTAGGGGCATCATATGATCCTCTCCTTTGCATTTGCAGATGGGTGGGTCCATTAGGTAGTCATAGCAACTGTTGATTGCCTCCTTTCTGTTTTCAGATATTTAAGTGTCCTCGACTGAACCCAGGTTGCTTCTGAGCTAGTAAGGCCTCTCTTCAGGAAGAGAGGATTTCCTTGTCATGAAAGTTTCCTCACTTTTTCTATATTGACCTCGAACTCTGCGAGATTTTTCCAGAAAGGTTTGGTAGTAGAGGGCTGCATTGTATGCTCCTTTTCTCTACATTAGAGTTGATGGCATGAGTTGCATGGAGAGAAGTAATAGTAATACAGTGGATGTCTAATGTGGTTTTTAAAGACCAGTTTATTTCTGATGAACTTAAAGGAAAATTAAATCTGAACAGCATATGAAAATGTGTTGAAAACAGGAGACTTTTATAGTATGATTATGCCAAATGTATGGATGAGCTGGTGGGTGACTAGATGTAGAACAGTTAAGGTAGCAGGTCCAGTTAATAGAGGAGGCTAAGGAAAGTATGGGAGTAAGTGATAAAATTGACTATTGGTTCGGTTAATAGTTTACTTGTGTGCACTTTGTTTTGTGATTTTTGCTTCCAACATACACCCACATTGTCTAAAACCCAGGAGGAAGATTAAATCCGGCCAATATAACTAGATATATACAGAACAGAAGACTTTGTTTAGGATCTATAACTATTTTCTATATAAAAATTACATATGTAATATTGTTTTTGCTTAAAACGATATATTTAAAAAAAATCGATATGTAGGCTCTAACATGAATGGAAGATGCAGAACAGTTAAGGTAACAAGTTAACTTCGAAGGTGAAGGCCAAAGAATAGCTTAGGAAGTGGTAAAAATTGACCAGAGAAAAAGAGCAATGAATAAAGACCTGGTTAGAGATGGATTAGTGTGAGTTTTTTTTTTTTTTTATCTAAATTTCTTTAGAAGCTCAACTCTTGTAGTTTCAAAAATCAGTATTTCGATTGCACTAGTAATCTTGAACATGTGACTTCGAATTTGCATTTGAACTGCACTAAAATGCCAAAGTTTTTAATTAAAATGATTCTTTTCCCACCAAGCATCTTTGCATTATCGTTGAACTCTACAAGGTCTTTCAGGCTGCACTAGTTGGATAATAGAAAGCAGACCATGCAGTGCTGCATCATATGATCGTCCGCTCACACTTGATGATTTAATAAATGCATATTACTATATCATTTTAAGTTTTTTTCTTGTCTTAACATTTTGATTTTGTCGTACAATTTCTTTTTTTTTTTTTTCTTCTTAGTGAAAATTAATTATCCCCACTCCCACCAGAGTGCCAACTTAAATCATATTTAAGCTTCAATGTTCAAAAATTGAGATCTAGGTAATCTTGGTTGGTTAGTGCATAACTGGATCAAATTCAATGCAAATCTGAAATATTTTAATTTTCAAATGGGAGGATGTGCTTATATTAGGACTTCTAAAGCCCCCTAAAATTCCAATAAACTGAAATTTGGGGAATATACAATCTAATATCTATTGAAATTTCACAATCGAAGGCATTTGGATTTTCATGAAAAGCGTCCACTCAAGTTTTATTCCCTAAATTAAACTAAAAATGGATCCTTTACATAGCTAGTTCAAAAATTCATGATGACTGGTTAATTAGTTTAGGAGTAAATTATGTACACGTAAATATATGAACATGCCTAACTTTATATAGATAATAACGGTGCTACAGAAAATGTGCCTTCCAAAATATTTCCCCAGATCCATGAATGATAATTGTAGCAAACCTGAGTGTGCAAGTGAGAACTAGAACTTCCTTTATGCATGACTCTTTTGAAAAAGAAAATAGTAATCAGGACTAAATATTAAAATCAAAGAAAGCGATCAAATGTAAAATTTTATTTTCTATCATAGACTAATATGTGGCAGAAATAGCCAGATGTGGTTTTAACAAAACTATTGAGCACCTATGCACGAGGAAAGATTTTAACTAGTGATCGGACGATTCTAATATTTTCTCAATTCCAACACAATTACTGATTCTATTCTAAATTTCTGATTCTTTTTAAAGCTCTAAATATTTAGCTATAGAACTTTTTTAACCTTTAAAACCTATGTAATGTGTTTCTTTTTGCAAACATAATACATTTATGGGTGATCTACAAATTTTACTGGTGTTTAAAATCAATAAATATTTATTCTATGAATACGAAAAATGGAAAAAAAATTTCTCTAAATAGCAACAACAAAAGGATTGCTTTTTAGCATGGGAAAATAGGCACGAGTTTTTCTATTCCAATACCCTATATGCAAAGGTTAAGATAAACAAATGTGATTATAGCCTGAATTGAAAAGTGAGGAAATCATCATTGCAATATGAGGCTTAGTAAACAAAAAAACTGTTAGGCTGGATTGTGTAAAGCAATCACATCTCGGTTGATTTTTAAGTTAGCTGACTTTTTTTTTTTTTTTTTTTTTTACTAATGCTTTCTGTTTTTAAATTGAATCTTAAGTTAATCACAGTACTAATGGAAGTAACGCTCCCAACTCCAAAACAAATGAGGAGGCAAGACGTGAAGGCGACCGACATCAACATTGGTTCTTGGGAGAGCATTGCAGATGGTTGCTCAAGATAGAAAGGAACCCTGCAGCAACATCTGAAAGCAGAAGAGAATTTGATAACCGCTGCTGCAGATAAACGCACACAAAGGACATCATTGCCAACCATCCATAGACCACACATATTAGTGATCGTTATGATAGATGACAAATCGTTTTGTTTTTTTGTTTTAAGCAAAAACAATATTACGTACTTAATTATCATGTTGAAAATAGGTAAATATCCAAAAATTATTTTTTTTACTAAGTCTATCGCTATAGACAACAAATATAGCATGCCATGAACAAGTAATCTAAAATATTCGTTTTGACTTGTTCCCTGTGCATGAACTCTTTACCGTCTATGAAGTGCAATTTTACCCAATTTTCTGTAAAAATTACTTTTAACTATAACTTTCTACTTGATGAATTTTCATAATTTTTGGACATATTACTATTTTCGACATGACAATTAAGTATGTGATATTGTTTTTGCTTAAAACGACATGTTTTAAAAATGTTTGACGTTTCCAACATTCTGCCGCTTCTGCATTGGTCCATTCAGCCATAAGCAGTTCTGCTCCAATCAAGCAGACAACTGAAAACTAATCTAAGTATGCTTCATCTATGGTCGACACTGACTGCATAGACCTACTATTAAGTTTTAGAACTTAACTTTTCAACAGTTCAGAGATAAATGTTTTTTTTTTTTAACTACTTGCAAAATATAAAATAGCTGAGCTATAAAATAAACTATAATAATAATAGAAATTTTATTTATAGGTAAAAAAAAAAAAATGGATTTTGTTTAAACGTTACATGTTTATTTTTCATTATAAACTTGAAATTTCTATGCAATGTTATTTTTTTTGATTTTCAGTAAGTTTTCACAAATAATGAACCCCCTTTATGAAACTAACACTTGATTTTCTTATGCGATACATAGATATCCAATGTGGTTTGTTTTACGGCATATCAACCCTTTTTGGGTTATTTAATGCCGAATACAGTAATTTTGATAAGATGTTTTATGCTTCAAGTCCTTCATATTGTCAAATATTTATTCATGTGTTTAGTTTGGTTGTTTTGTTTTACAGCATATCAACCCTTTTCAGGTTATTTAATGCCAGATCCAATAATTTGGAAAAAAAAAAAGTTGTTACGCATTAAATTCTTTATATCTTCAAATATTTATTCATTGTGTTTGGTTTGGTTGTTTTGTGTTACGGCTTATCAACATTAGATTTAGAAGAAAATTATTTTTGTTTCAGATTTTGCAAAACATGGTTGAGTTCTGCAAAGAGAAAAAAAGGAAAGAAAGCAATGGCATCAATGTTTGGTGTATTTTTGGTTAGGAAGCATAAATATCCGAGTGTTGATTTTTAGTTTTTCCTCTACTTCTCAAAGCTTGAGTTAGTGAAGCAGTGAAGAATATTACTTTCATTCTCTCTAATTGGCTATACCCAGACACGGAAGGTTTAGCCTGGTCATACATCATGCTGCAGCAGTGTCAGGTTCGTTGAGCAGGTCACATTAGATTGTTGTATAAGTTCCTGTCGTGATTTTCTTTCTTTTTTCTTTTTATTCTTTTTTTTTTTTTTTTAAGAAAATCAATTTTAACAGCAAAAGTAAGTTCATGTGGGACCAAAGCTCCAAGTTTTTATGTGAATCCCATCGACCGAAGATGGCATGAAATTGTCACAAAATCATGTCATCTTTTCATCCAATTCTCTACATGTCTAATGGCCATCTTCCTTCAAAAGAACCCTAAGTTGGTCTTCGTCTATCTTGATTGGTCTTCCAGAATGAGGAGTGTCATTGAGATCAAAATTATCGTGTTTGAATCGGGTAAACCAATCTTGAACAATTCTCTCAGCTATAGCGTTTTCTCCATATACAGCACAAATATCACTTCACTTTTTGACCTCGATTAACGGTGAAAAGAAGGTGTTAAAAACGTGATTTTTAAAAAATTTTTTTTATCCATTTAACGGTTCTGAAAAACGAAGAAAAAAAATTATGAGTAAAAAACGATGAACAGAATATGTGCTTTCTAATGATATATAACACTAGCAAAACATGTTTTAGAACAAAAAATCTTTTATGAAACGGTGGGAACTTATGCAACAACCTGATATGTCAGATTCAAGACTCCCAAAGCAGTTCCTTGATGGCGAACTGTCAAAAGGAAAAAGAACCATAGGAGAACAGCAGAAACGACTCTAGGACAATTTGAAAGTGTCCATCGTCAGTTCAGTTTGTATTTCAACTCATGGGAAAACTTAACCTCCTAAAAGATTTCCCTAGCATATTGCAACCCACAAAGGAGTCAAAATTGCTAAATCTGCACAAATCGAAGAAGACAAAAGGAAACGTACTGTTAGAAAAGAAAAGACAGCAGTCAGCCAATTTCAATATAAGTATATTAAACAGCTTTTACAATTTCAATATAAGTATATTAAACAGCTTTTACAGTGATTTGTACAAAGGAAAAGAATCATAGAGGATCAGCGGAAACGGTTCAAGAACAGCTTGAAGATCTCCCTCAAATTGTTCGGTGTGTATTCCAAGACAAATGTAGCTACAATTGCTGAATCTATACGCATTGGAGAACGCGAGAGGAAACGTACGATATAGACCAAAACAAATATTTCTGACATAAAGGGGCTACAATTATTGCTTTTGGCCAAGATCAAAGTGTAGTATCTGTTCTTCAGTGGAGGAGAAATCCTTCACGACTGAGACAATTTTTATTTTTGTACCTTTTCTCCACATTAAAAAACGACCCTGGTGTCTAACTCTGTCTCGTGGGGGCGGGGGAGCTTTGTAAATAGGTACAATTATTGAATCTGTACGTATTAGAGGATGTGAAAGGAAACGTATTATAGAAATAGAACAGTCAGAATATTGAGGCAGGCTTATTTGTACATCGAATAATATCTAATAAAAGTTTAAAGTCAGCTTTAATTTCCGATGGTTTAGCAAAAACTCCTTGTTTTTCAACTAATTACAAAATATAAAAACAGATGAGCTATAAAATAAACAGAAATTGTATTTATATTCTAAGTAAAAATGCATTAATACAATTTTTTAATATTACATGTTTTGTTATCTGTTTTTCATAACTTTGAACGCAATGTCTCTTTGTAATTATTATTATTACACTTACATAAGTTTACCATTTTTCCCCTATACCTCAGATTGCTTGTCCTACAAGTTGGTATAAAAATACAGTGTTAACTTGACATTTGTTTTGTGTGTTTCGTTTAAATTATGCAACATTTAGTTTTAAAAAATACCTTTGGGGGAAATAACTATGCATAGACGAATACATAGTTATTGCCCTATTTTATTTTAATTGATTCAGTTTAAGTATATTCTGGAAAAAATTAAATGAAATTACATTTTATCGTTCTAAAGAACATGGGGCACGATTCTCAAAAAGCACTGGCTATTCAAATTGAAATCTCGAGTTTATATGGTGGAACATATCTATGATAAAAATTGAGAATCATGAACAATAAAAGCATAGACCATTTTAAGATGGAATTGGATGAATTACAAAATACTTGTAAAATTAAAGGGATTAAGAGGGTAATTTTTATAACTATCGGATGAAATATATGATAAAATTTGATTCTTGTATTGATTAATTAATAGTGTAAATGTTTAACCAGACCCCCCATCCCCTCCACTCTCCTATCTCTATGACGCATGTTTGTCGTGAGTTTCCTTCTCTTTCATCTTCTTATCCTGGACAAGTTGATCCTAGGGTAAAGCGATCGCCGAGCAACATAGACACACATAATAAAAACAATGACACAAATATATATACATTGTAGATTTGATCTGTTGGTAACAGGTGCGTGTGTGTCGTTGGGGTTCTGCAACTAGCGTCTCCGAGTTAAATTTCCATTTTTCAAGTTCAGAATCCGAGCTATACTAACTCCTTGGTACGACTCAACTGAACTTCTCTGCTTGTTTATTTCGTCTCTTCGTTTCATACCTTCAAACTCACTCCATGCTTCGAGCTAATCCGCTCGACCTGATCCGCTGGTCTGTTTCCAATCTAATCTGTCCAATCTGTTCGCCTCCTAAATAAATTTCCACCAGGAATCTTAAATACTTGGTCTTTCTCTCAGTTCTTGTCACCGTAATTGACTACATTTACTTTTTTATCAGTTCATCGTCGTCCAGTCACCCAGAAGCTAACAACTAGTTTTCATTGTTTTTTCTTCAATCTTTTTTCTTCTTCTTTTTTTTTTTTTGCAAGTAATTTCAACAGTATTTACTCAAGCGTTATCATGTGTGTTATTGGTTTAGCTTATTCCCGTCTGTTACGTTCGAACTGTGCAGCTTTTAAAAAATATTTTTTTTAAATAATGCATGGGTGATAAGATGCCATATTTGGAACGTTATCATGTATTAGGTATGTGACTACTTAAAATTTAAAATATAATTTAAAATATTTATAATTTACAATATTTATAATTTAAAATATTTTAAAAAATTATATTTTATATATCATATGTATGTATTATGTTTTTAAGAACTTTTTCATTTAATTTAAAAAAAGGTTACGGTAAAATATGATAATATAATTGGAATTGTTTGGCGTGTTGTTATTGGTTTTATATAGGTTTCTAATGATTAATTCAATTTGTTCATCTACCAGATAATTGAGGAATCGCTTAATCTAAATTTATGTTTAATGGGTTTTTAAAAAATTTATTGAGATCAATTTAGCCTGGTTTATTACACTTTTTATAAGTGCGATTTTATAGACAATCACTTATTAATATTACTTGTATTGATCGAACTATTGTTCTTATCTTGAGTGTTATTTGTGCAACGTCAGTCGGATTGTCCTTCAACAGTCCTCAGGCATATTGGTTGTTGTTTGAAAAAGAAAAGAGAAAAGTTGCTGGCTCAGTAGATATATTTACATTCTGTGAGTTAGTTTCTATATTATGGTTAAGAAGGCAGCACATATGCTAAAAAAAAAAAAAAGAAAAAGAAAAATTCTAAAGCAGACCAAGCCCATAATTGTAGAAAAAACAAACATTGTACACCTTTCAAATTTTGGCGATGAAAAGGAGATAATAACTTGTTGATCTTTATTAGAGTTGCCTGCCCTTTGTTAACCACTTTTTTCTTTTTCACAAATTCGAAACTATAACCATAAAATAGAGATTAACTCACAGAATACAAAAATATATACAGAGCCAGTAACTTTTTTATTTTCCTAACAACAACGAACATGCTGACCGAAACGTTGCATATAAATAACACTCAAGATGAGAACAATAGTCCGATCATTACACTTAATATAAACAATCAGCCCTCATCTAAAATAATTCAGAACTTTAATCACTTATTTGGTTCAACATACACGAATTAATGGTGACATTTTTTTCATATGAGTTAAAAATAAAAAACTATACAAAATACTGTTAGAAACTCACTCAATATATGTTACCACGACATAGGCTGACCTATATTCGGTGGGTTTTTAGCAATATTTTGTGTATTTTTTTTATTTTTAACTCATTTTCCAAAAGTTACCGTGTCCAACAGAGAGTCCGGCACCATTTTAATTTTCCAATACATCGGTGAACTGTATGTTTTTCGAGCTGAATAAACATGTTACATTTAAAAAAAAAAAAACACTAAAAAAAATTATCCAGTTAGGTAGAAAAGTAACTTATCTTGCCTTTGATAACATTTATTTGTTATATATTTGTTTTTTGACAACTTTTTCGAATCTATGTGTAATACAAATCAGAATTCTCTCTCTAATTAAAATGAAAACTCAAGTTTAAAACAACTAACAAAGTTTTATTTGGGGAGATATTACAATGATATTCGTTTTCTTCTCCTGAACAACAAACTTGTAAATGAAAATTCTTAGCCTGACTAAATTAAAACAAAAGTCCGTCTGAACACACCCCATTAGCTAAGAGCTCCAGAGTCCATTTGTCTGTAAGAGGCACACAAACCTCATCTGATTGTGAGACATCCAGAAAACCAACCCCCTTTCTTCTGCCCATCTACTGAAATATACATAGCAATTCGCATCCTTTCTGGTAGACCATTTAAAAAGGCTATTTGGGAATTTTATTTTTAACCTTGGTGCCTACCGGGATTAAGGTGGGAGTTCGGCCTTTTTTGCCTTTGTAAAATGGGAAGCCTACACTTAGTTTTGTCTGCCCCTTCCTGTACGGTGTGACTGGTAGTGGGTCCCGGGATCGTTTGACTCGTCACCACCACCACCACCACCATCATCATCATCATCATCATCATCATCACCACCTTCCCTGCCCTGACAGGAGAGGAGGGGTGAAGGAGGGGCTCTTTGCCCATTTTCTTCAGATCGAATGTAGCCGGCCATAGAGAAGACAGCTGGTGTCGTTTCTCCCGTTAAGTTTCGACGTTGATTCTTCCTATTTACTTGCCTCTCCACGAGGGCAGAGTTAGAGATAAGGTCATTTTTTTTTAATGTGGAGAAAATCCAGCTCGTCAAAAAGCGGTACCCTGGTTGATAAGGCCGTTTTGGCTTATAATTAACAGGGAATGAAATTACGTTGAAAGTTTAGTAACAATCAACGGAGGTTTTATGTCAAGTAAAAAATTTTTTTTTTTGTTTGTTTGTTTTTTTAAATAAAAGGAAAACAAATATTTTCCCATTTTTCCCCTATAACTTGTTGCTGTTGTTTGGATGATAAATTTATCTTTAGACCCTTTTTTACCTATGTTTCTAGTTTTTATTTATTTATTTAATTATTATTATTATTATTATTATTATTATTATTATTATTATTATTATTATGTAATTACCTTAAGGTTAATTTTTTGCCCTTGCTTTAGAAAATAAAAGCCATCGGCACTTTATTATTTTTTCTTTAATAAAAATTGGACTAAATTGATATACTTTTCGTGTTTATTTTTCATTTTCTCCTTTTTATTTTGCCCCCCCCCTCCCACTTTGTTTATTGCTCTTTTTGCTTTATTTTCCCCCGTTTTTTTTTAAATATATTTGTTACACTATAAAACGTGTTTTAGTAAGGACACCTACAAAATATGTTAGCTAATCTGCTGTCAATTTATGGACATAAAAATCTACTACACAGGATGCCCCTTATCTTATTGGACATTACTTTTTTTCAAGCACTTTGAGCTCAGCATGAACACCGGTTTATTTTTTTGGTTTTTTTTTAAGCTTTAACATTTCCAATGAAAAATCGGATTCTAGGTGCTCAAAACCCCAGATCAGACACATTTCCAATTTCTTCTGTGGTTTCTATTACCTCAGTAAATATCTCTCACACAGAAAACCTGTTATCTAAAAAAAAAAAATAAGTGATAATAAACAAAAGGGAGTTAATCATGCATTAAAAACACGCAACCCACTAAATATGCAACCACCTAGTGCATGCTTGCAGCACTTTGTTTAATTCTCTTTGTTATTATGGAATTACCAGTTTGACATATTTTTTAGTTATCATTACCAACAAAATACGTTTTTTTCGGGGGTATAACAAATATTTAAAAAAATGGAGAAAGAATTTTTTTTTTTAAAATGCTGAAAAATGTTTCATAAATAAAGACAAAGTGACAACTAACAAAATGTAGGCAAAATATAAAAAAGAAGCAAATAAAAACCAGATCCGAAAAGTATACTAATTTAGTCAAGTTTTATTGAAAAGCATACTAATTTAGTCAAGTTTTATTGAAAAGTATACTAATTTAGTCAAGTTTTATTGAAAAGCATACTAATTTAGTCAAGTTTTATTGAAAAGCATACTAATTTAGTCAAGTTTTATTGAAAAGTATACTAATTTAGTCAAGTTTTATTGAAAAGCATACTAATTTAGTCAAGTTTTATTGAAAAGCATACTAATTTAGTCAAGTTTTATTGAAAAGCATACTAATTTAGTCAAGTTTTATTGAAAAGCATACTAATTTAGTCAAGTTTTATTGAAAAGCATACTAATTTAGTCAAGTTTTATTGAAAAGTATACTAATTTAGTCAAGTTTTATTGAAATAAATAAATGCTGAATTGCTTTTATTTTCCAAAGAATTTTAAGAATTAATCTCAGGTACCAACTATAAAAATAAAAAATAGAACATACAAAAAGGGGTCTCTAACTGAAAGACAAATTCTGGAATTAATTCTACCGAATGGAATTACAAGGTTAAATTTATCGTCCGAACGATAGTGACAAATAAAACGGGAAAATATACGCTGTCCCTTTTAAAATAATCATACAAAAATAGTCTTGCTTGGTTTGTAAAACCTGAAAGAAAAGAAGTATGCGCAAAGGGGTCTTTAAAAATGTTTTACTTTTTTTTCAGTCCTTTTCTTGAGAGGCACTCTCACAATCATCGAATGATTTTGTTTTCTTTTTCTTTTAAAATGTCATGATGAGAAGGGAATTTCGGTAAAAATGTCTTCCAAGATGATCTCTTTCTTTTATAACAAAAATGCCGAAAAACTACCTGTCTTGTCTCGTTTCGGTTGAACAGTCTTACAAACGGCTTCCTTCCTTAGTTCCTTTCGTAGAAAACGTGTGAGCTGAATCTGTCCGTCTTGTCTTGTCAGGTCAGCAAATTAAATTTCTGTTTCTTACAGAAAAATATCTAAAAAAACGAAAGGTTCCTCAGTTAGTCTTTTCAGATTAAAAATTTCCCAGTTGGTAAAACCTTGTTGCTTTTTATTAACTGGGAATGAAATTGAAAACGTTTTTCCCTAAAGGAGAAAAATACAGAACACCATATTTAACGTAAAAAACTTTTTTCTTGACGGAGTTACGATTTGCATGTCCTTCTCAGACCGGCGAAATTCGAAAACTGAGGAAAACGGATAAAAGTCGTTCTTCCCACTCCTCACGGGGCAAGAGGAGGTAACTGATGAGAGGCAAAAAATCTCAGCGCAAACGCCACCGCCACCACCAGTCACACCTGGTCAACAAGCATAGGTATTCTACTAACAAAGGCAAGAGGGCCGAACTCCACCCTGCTCTCTGGTACCGCATGATTGCAGTTAGGATTAAAAAATAAAAATAAAATTCTGAAAAGTTTTCTGGAATAATAATAATAAAAATTCTAATAATAAAAGTTAAGATGTATCAGTATCCCTTAACATTTGAATCAGTCTATAAGACTTGGTATTTACAGAAACCGACCCCCCTCTCTCAGACAACAAGAGTTTGTAAGATTTCAGCATAACCACGTTCACACAACGGTTCTCGCTATCAGACCGAAATTAAGCAACATTAAACCTGGCTAATGCCAGATAAGTGACCATTGGGTAATATTAGGCAACACATCCCTGAAAAAAAAAAAAAACTGCAAAAACTAACGTCGCTATCGCCTCTGACGGTTACATACATGCGAGTGGGAACCGTTGTGATTTTAATATCCCTAGAATCTTCCTCCTTCGGGGGAAGCTGACTCAACTCACTCATGGTGAATGCCGAACCAGGTAGGTAGAAGAGTTTTGTATAAACTCCTACTTAGCATTGTTATTGTTAGTGATATTTGTTTTAAAATAATCGATCTGGATCTGTATAAAAAAATTTTTTTTTAATATATTGTCACATAGTATGTATCTATGTATGCATGTATTTGTATGGATGTATACATAATGTATCAATGTTGAATCTTATTTCTTTATTTTATATATATATATATATATATATATATATATATATATATATATATATATATATATATATATATATATATATATATATATATATACGAACACATCCGGTATATGCAAGTACATTACCATACGATACGAAGATTTACTTGGCCACCCGGATGTACAATTTAAGTAAATACATAAAAGTATTTTAATTTTGTTTTAAATGCAAAACGATAACGTCTGTACGCCCTGTATAATATATTTTAAGAGTTATCAGGTTTCAGTAGCACGTGTTGTGCCGTGTTTTAATGCTTGCCATTCAACACGTGATGTCTGCCTTTATATACAGAAAGGTCAGCTTTCCCCTTATTTCTTTTACCGGTAAAGCTCTGTAAACCAAATTTGCTACATATAGAATTTTGTTTCGTGTGCGTTTTAGTCGCTTATTGGCACGTTTTCCCAGAAAAAAATTATTTCGTTCGAATTCAATCATCTTTGTATTGTTATCTACTCCTTCGTTCTCTCTTTATTTCATAACGACTAATCCTATCCTTACAATATCATGTTCTCATCTTTTGACTCAGAACACTGTAAAAGAAATACGGTAGAAATTTAATTATGGTCACTTTTCCGTATTACACTGCCTGTCAACTAAGTTCGTAGTAAATACTGTGTCTGTCAGCGATTACGTGGCTATCACTTACCACGAAACTGTACCACGAAACTTGAATGTCTGTAGATATAAAAATATTTATTAAAAATAATAATTGATGGACAATTTACCGAGAGATAGTGTCTAACCCCCCCCCCCCCAAAAAAAAAAAATCAATGGTTCTTGTCATTCACTGGTCAGGAAGGACACCCGGCCCTATAAAACTGTTCACTTCGTTATGGAAATGACTAAAAAAGAAGTCTGGCAAGAGATAAGTTTGGAAGTGAATTTTTTAAAAAGTCGTCAAAAAATGTCAGCATCTAAAACGAACGTTGAATCCATGATGATGATGATGATGATGATGATGATGATGATGATGATGATGATGATGAATTGTATGTTATTTTCTTTAAGGGGCGAGCGCGGATGAGAAAAATAAATATAAAGATAAATAGCAAATACGCAACTTAATTATCATAAAAACTTAACTCTGATAATTTCCTTCTTATCAATGCAAGTGAGTGTGCCAACTTAGAACTTAGATCAGAGGTTCTCAATCAGGAGTAAATTTACCCCTGGGGTGGGGTGTAAAACATTATATAGTCAGGGGGGGTAAATAATTGAAGTACTCGATAATTTAAAAATAATTATTTCTTTTCAAATTGTATCAAAGCGATGGATCGGGTACACCCTGAGGAAACAACCAACAAACATTACACACCAGGCCCTGACCTGGAACCCTCAGGGGAAGAGGAAAAGAAGCTGACCAAAGAACCCCTGGAGAAGAGACCTGGAGATGGAAGCCAAGCAGATCGGCTACTCCTGGGGTTGGAGGGCTGCAGCGAATTGTCCAGGGCCGTGGACGCTGATGGGTTGTTGCGGATGACCTATGCTCCTCCAGGGACTCAAGGCGGTGGTGGTGGTGGTGGTGGTGGTGATGTATCATATCTAAAACCGTACCTAACTGGATTCATATGTCCAATATGGCTTTGACTTCGTTGTTGTGTTGTGTGTAATTAATTAATTTTATACAAAAAGTACCAAACAATTTATAAAAGGTTCTTTTTGTCCATTTTGTTTTTCTGCCACTTTATGATGGCTATAAATTTCAGCATGGGATCATGGTTAAATGGAAAAATACATAAAGCCGACGGGTCAATGGTAGACGAAAGGTTGAGAATGCTACCTTAGATCAATTGTGAGTAGTGACTGAGGTACAAACTTTGAGTCGCACGTCAGTTGTACATAGTGACACTGATGAATTCTGTTTGTGACCCTATCCAACTTCCGAATAATGGTTTTCACTTCAGACGGAGACTGGCTAATGTAATAGCCATATTTGTTGCATCCTTCTGCATTCATTTTCAGGGATAGATTAATTTAACTGGTTTTCAACAATATATATATATATATATATATATATATATATATATATATATATATATATATATATATATATATATATGTATATATATATATATATATATATATATATATATATATATATATATATATATAGTAAGTTATAAAATATATATGGCGATTAAGCTACACAGAATATTCCGCGTTTCATCCACTATAGGACTCTTCAGGCTTGTGCGCCTAAGCCTAAAGAGTCCTAGAGTGGATGAAACGCGGAATATTCAGTGTAGCTTAATCGCCATATATATTTTATAACTTACTAACTAGCGCTACCTACGTATTGAGCACTTTTGAAGTAAATACTTAAAGTTTATGCATTAAGTGAAGACCGTTATTCGGAAGTTGGAAAGGATTAAAAAAAAAAAACAGAATTATTATTTTAAAAACGTTTATTTTATTGAATGAAATATGCTTAATATATATATATATATATATATATATATATATATATATATATATATATATATATATATATTTATATTTTGTGTACAGAAAGTTGTTAGTTGAGACAGGTCATTGGTACCGTCGGTTTCAAGCCCGATAATAAGGCCCGTTTAAGGTATCCTTATCAAGCTCTCTTCAGCCAATATTCGTCTATCTTATAACATTATTGTTGATTGGTTATAGCAACCAACTATCTTTTTGGCTTGTCCAATCAAAGACCGTCATCCAGACGAGTTGACCACGTGAATGAGTTTATAAAATGTTAAGCCCACTGCAATTCTCTCTCTTTCTTCCCGGCTCTTGCCTGACAGCACACTCTTCGGTTAGGGCGCAACTTCATCCGGGCCTTTGGTTCTGGGCCAACGAGAAGACAAACAATCCAACATGGCTACCTCCGCACACAGACTCTCTTTCTCTCACTGGACTCTCTAATCTTTTGTCTCCGTTCATACATGGACGCATGCTCCTACTTCAACACGTATTCGTGAATTCTCTCTCTCTCTCTCTCTCTCTCTCTCTCTCTCTCTCTCTCTCTCTCTCTCTCTCTCTCTCTCAACGGGTCTGTCTAATCTTTCATCAACGTCTCTACACAGGAACTCTTCCCAATACTAACTCTTCATACAAATCATACTAACGAAAATAATCAATAAAGCTGACATTAAATGTTAGAATGAAATTCTTTTCTTTTTAATTCTATAATATCCTTCGCCTGTTGTGAACTAAACGAACCCAGCGAAAGACGAAAAAATCAGAAGAGAAAAAAGCGCAGTATTGATGAACATTCAGATATCTCTTTCCTTCTTTCTTTCTTTCTTTCTTTCTTTCTTTCTTTCGGAGAGGAACCCCTTTGAGGTGGTTGGGTTACACGAGAAACCAATCAACTCATAGGGCGTACTAATTCAACCGACCTTTGAATGACTACTTCCTGCCCTTTTTTGGGAATTGTGAACAGTAGTCAGCTGGCACCACTGAAGAAAGACGTCCTTTCTACCAACCGGACATCCGAGTACCGGTTATCCTTACTTGAAGATAAACTGTTTGTAGACTTTCGGCAGTTCACAAACTTTCTCACTTAATTCGTTTATTCACTCTGACGATGTCATAAATTCCGCCAATCTACACCCAACGGTGTAGATACATTGAATACATATCAGTATTGTTTATAAAAAAAAAAGCTTTGTTTTCCGTTCGTTTGACGACCGTGTTGTAGTTTTTCTTACAGTCTATGTTAAGATACGAGGGGCGTGCAATAAGTAATGCCCCTGACCCACTTCCCATAGTAGTAGGGCAACGAAACTTAGCACAGTTATTAGTCTTTTTCTACATAGGAACCACGTTTGATGCAGCTCTGGAGACCGTTTTTGTAGAACACCCCAGGTTGGTCCTCCAACCACGATGTGACTTCAGAAATCAAGGCGGCATCATCTGGGAAATGCTTTTCGTTCAAAAACACCGTCATGGTTGAAAAGGGTGCAAGGTCAGGAGAGTAGGGAGGATGGGGAAGGATTTCATAACCACACGCCCATGCTTCTGATCTGGCGACATGCGAGTTGTGGACTGGAGCGTTGTCCTGCAGGAGGATGGTACCATTGCTGATCTTGCCCCGCCTCTTGATTTTGATAGCTTCCCTTAATTTCCTCAAAAGTGAAGCATAATAGGCTCCTGTAATTGTGGCACCCTTTGCCAGGAAATCTGTCATCACTACTCCGTCCTGGTCCCAGAAGACTGTGAGCATGACCTAGCCAGCAGAGGGCTGCACCCTTGCCTTCTTTGGGGGTGGTGAGTCCAAGTGCTTCCACTGCATTGACTGGGCTTTGGTCTCTGGCTCATAGTGATGGACCCAGGTTTCATCCTGTGTAATCAGTCTTTTGAAAAACTTTGACTCCTTTTCTTGGCACATCTCCAATTTCATCCTCAAGCACTCGACGCGTTCTCGCTTCTGAAATGGCGTGAGCAACCTGGGAATCCATCTGGCAGGCACCTTATGCATATGCAAATGGTCATGAATGATAGTTTCCATAGACCCTGTACTAATCTTGACATCTTGGGCTATTTGGCGAATAGTAATGCGCTGATCTTCCAAAATGGCAGCCTCAACTTGACAGACAGATGCCTCATCAATGGCAGAAGTGGGGGGGGGGCAGGTCTGCGAGCTGTTTCCACAGACTTCTGGCCATGTTTGAATTCACGATGCCAGCGTTTTACAAGGTCATATGATGGGGCATTATCACCATAAGTTTCTTTCATTTCATCAAAAGTCTCCTGTGGTGTGCGTCCTTTCAAATACAAAAACCGGATCACTGCTCGACATTCAACAGGCTCCATTTCACACCTGACTCAGTTCAAACACCTGTAAAACAGAAACCACAATTAGTTCAGAGCTGGAATTTGCCAGATAACCCGTAGGGATATAAATCATTGCACATGCAAAATTTGAGCTATTCAGACAACTGGAAGTGGGTCAGGGGCATTACTTATTGCACGCCTCTCGTAGGTCCCTCTAAAGTTCTAGTTCTTGACGAAAAATGGATTCTTGGGCATAATTTCCCCTATATTAAAAAAGAAATTTTTTTTAAGTTATATAATGTACGTACCAGTCACGGAACGAAAATGTCATATTCCGAAAATCACGTACATTAATCACGAAGTAGATTTATTTAAATCTACCTTATAAGTAAGCAAAAAGGGACTATTTCGCGTTGCCGTCTTGAAAAAAAAGTGATGACAGCTCCAAAATAATTCAAACTTGTAAGAAATCAGCCTTGTAATGCTAACGATTTCACATTTATCGCTTAATATCGTTTAGAAATTATTTTCTTAATATAAAACAACTACATGAGGAATTTATGTGATTTTTGGAATATAACATTTTCGTTCCATGATGAGTACGTACATCTTAAAGATTTTTCTGTATTTTTTTTATTTAGATTTATTTTAAGTGAGATAACTACGTTTGACTAAGAAAAATAAGCATTTATTAAAAATAAATAAATAAATATTAAAAATAAATAAATAAATATTAAAAAAAAAGAAGAAATAAGACGTTGAAAATGTACGCAACTTATTAGACGATAGACGGGTTCAGATTTAATATCTTTTATCGATTGATGTACAAAAACAGCGTAGAATTCCCCGGGGCACACTAGTGTTGTTTTTTAACAATAACACTTTTTTTTTAACAATAAGAATAACAGTCATGATACCAATAATAATGATGAGTGATTCAATTACATTTTCAGGTTTTAAAAGAAATATACAAGCACTTAAATTGTCAAATCAAAATTCTTCCCTAATTCTAAGAAAATCATTCTGTATTAAACAATTGAAAGTTTTGCGTAATTTGCTTACAATAATTGTATAAATAGAAATTAAAATAATATCTTTTTTTACAAGGGAATTGCCACTTACCAAGGCCTAAAGACCACTCGAGGATAAGGGTTAATAAATATAAGGTGGTGGTTTAGTAACCGTTAAAACTTGTTTACATTGAACTTGTAGGCTACCATGTTGTAATCAGCCGAAAAGCAGACCAGTGGAACAGTGTCCCACATGTGGGCAGTTATAGGAAAGAAACTTTGTTCATGGAATCTGCATTTAGATTTAGGCACAGATAGAGAGTGGGGAAAATTGTTGATAGTAATTGTAGCTAGTTGAGTGTTTTTTGTGAAAGTTTGGCAAGGGGGATCATAGATTGGAGTTCAGACGAGCTTAATAAACACAGAAAACAAATCTTTATTTTACATTCCACGCGCAACCTTGTACATTTAAAAATCACCGTTGATTAACGCTGCATGGGTCATGTTTTTCTTAGTGGCATCATGCCACGAGGGAGAAAAAAGATGGAAAAAAATCTGTGTCTATCCTGACGAAGACGTGATGACGTCGAAAAGTTCTTTGATTTATAAACAAATAAACGTTTGTTTATTTTTAAAAAAAAATCTGCGTTGAACTGGCTTACTAACATTTGAATCTAAAATTACTCATAGTTTCATAACAGTTTCGTTCGGTTTAGTGGTTTAATGATCAAATAATAAAATAGCATAAAAATCATAATTTTTTAAAGCTATAAATTTTCCATCCTTTCCTAAAAAAATGCATAGTTTACAAAGAAAGCGAAATGAAAATTACAGTAAAAACATTCCCGGGCAACGACTGGCAGCGTCAGCAAGTTCTATTAATATTATTCACGTATTTGCACACGTGCATCGTTCTTAGCGACACTTGATTCGTTGGCTGAGTGAATGAGGATCCTGAAACACTAAATAATTTTTTTGTTGTTTTTGTTTTTCTCCCGGATTCTCTTTAGCAGTAATATCCTTAAGCTGTCAAGTTTACAAACTGGCATTTCTGTTTGCCTACATAAATTAGTCTGCTTTTGTTTGTTTGATTTTCTAACGATGAGGGCGCCATACTAATATAGCTGATAACTTCTAATCTTCTATATATATAAAAGCGAAAATGTGTGTATGTTTGTATGTATGTATGTATGTGTGTTTGTGTGTCCGCTAAAAACTTTCGACAGACAGAACAAAAGTTCATAAACTTGGTATCATATTGAAGCTCCATCCTTCGCCCGAAAAATATCGAAAAGTTGGCCCAAAACGTTAATTTTTTCACCCTGAAATCAACAATTTTCTATAGGGGGGGGGGTCAACAAAAACCGTCTTCTCATGACGACGACCGGTTCTACGCATGCGTCAGGTGACGTCATGACCTGATTTAGTTTAAATAGTTGAAGAATTGACTAAATTTCATGTACGTCGTATTAGCTCAGTTGGTTAGAGCGTTGGGTCATTATCTAAACGTTTTGGGTTTGAATCGTGGTGTGAGATTTCTTCTTTTTTTTCGATTTTTTAAATTTAAATATTGAAGCAGGGTTATTTTTCACGTAACGTTCGTTTTTCTGTGTGTGTGTTTTTTTTTACTTCGCTTATTCTTAGGTTTTCGTTAACACCCCCACCCCCACCCCTGACCACACACCCAAAAACACCCGGGTACCTACCGATTTTTTATATTTTAATATCGAAACAGGCTTATTTAAGACATTTTCACGTGTTTTGGGGTTTTTTTTTTAGTTTTAACGTTCGTTTTTCTGTTTTCTTTTTTGTTTTTTCGATTTTTACATTTAACATCGTTCGTTTGCCTTACGTTTTTTTTTCGATGTTTTGATTACCCACCACCCGAGTACCCCCCGCTTTATTTTTCAGATAAGTTTTAACGTTCGTTTTTCTGTTTTCTTTTTTGTTTTTTCGATTTTTACATTTAACATCGTTCGTTTGCCTTACGTTAGTTTTTTTTGTGTTTTTTTTTTTTTACTTCGCTTTAATTTACCCGACTTTTACAAGCTATTTTCGAGATATTTTTTTATCACCGCGTAGCGGGGAAAACAGAAACTGGCTTCGAGCGCAAAACTAGGTCAAACATCACGCAACTTGACGTTGTCGCACCTGCTAATTTCGGTTTATAAACGTCAACTTAACACACTTATCAATTCATCTGTTCCCGTGGTCGCAGGGTTTTTTTTTCCATTTCCTTTCCACTTCTGCGTCAAAGGTTCGGGGTTCAAGCCTACCTTTCTACTAAAACTATTTTTTTTTCTTTTACACCTCCAAACAACCGGCCAACGGTTTTTTTTAACAGGGTTGTTTTAATCTACCCCCCACCACCAACACACACCTCCAAACACCAGGGCAACGCCGGGTACCCCCGCTCGTCTATATATATAAAAGCGAAAATGTGTGTATGTTTGTATGTATGTATGTATGTGTGTTTGTGTGTCCGCTAAAAACTTTCGACAGACAGAACAAAAATTAACAATCTTGGTATCGTATTGAAGCTTCATCCTTCGCTCAAAAAATATCGAAAAATTGGCCAAAAACGTTAATTTTTCACCCTGAAATCAACAATTTTCTACAGGGGGGGGTCAATAAAAACCGTCTTCTCATGACGAGATCGGTTCTCCGCATACGTCAGATGACGTCATGACATGATTTAGTTTAAATAGTTGAAGAACTGACTAAATTTCATGTACGTCGTGGTAGCTCAGTTGGTGAGAGCATTGGGTCATTATCTAAACGTTTTGGGTTCGAATCGTGGTGTGAGATTTCTTTTTTGATTTTCGATTTTTTTTAATTTAAATATTGAACCAGCGTTATTTAAGCCATTTTTCACGTACCGTTCGTTTTTCTGTGTGTGTTTTTTTTTTACTTCGCTTATTCTTAGGTTTTCATTAACACCCCCACCCCGACCGACCACACATACCCAAAAACACCCGGATACCCACTGATCTTTTAAATTTTAATATCGAAACAGGCTTATTTAAGTCATTTTTTACGTGTTTTTTTTTTGTTTTAACGTTCGTTTTTCTGTTTTCTTTTTTGTTTTTTCGATTTTTACATTTAACATCGTTCGTTTGCCTTACGTTAGTTGTTTTTGTGTTTTTTTTTTCGATGTTTTGATT
>NC_136483.1:138761196-138776196 GCF_053919585.1 Euprymna scolopes
AATACCAGAGTACCCCGTGGCCAAGCATATTCAGGCCGAATATGAAAAAGAACTAGATTTATGGCTGAAAAATGGATGGTTAGTGCCATATCCAGAAGAAGAGCAAGGTCCAGCTAAGGCCTTAATTCCGTTAATGCCAGTAGTACAGACGAATAAAAACAAAGTGAGACCGGTGATGGACTACAGGGAGCTCAATGACCTTGTCGACACACTTATGGCAAATGCAGATTTATGTGGAAAGAACTGCGACATGTCCCCGATAATAGCCCCTTACTTCAAAGTGGCACTGTGCCTTGTCTGGGGTGAAAATTTAATAAAATAAATAAATAAATAAAAAGTGCAGGAATGGCAGTGTGAAGGCTCTGATGTTGCCATATTGAACCTGAAGAAGGCCTATCATTAGATAAACATACACAAATCACTGTGGTCCATTCAAATGGTGACATTGAAGAGGTAGAGGTATTGCCTCAGGAGTTGAGTTTGACCTGAATGTTGCACCAATAATAATGCGATCAATTATGAAAGCAATGATTTCCCAAGATACGTCAATACAACGAGCCACATCATCGTACATTTACAAAGTTTTCGTCAATTTATGCCTCACAACTGCAGATCGACTGAAGAAACATTTGGAAAAATTCGGACTGGCCTGTAAGTCTCCTGATCGTAAGAAGTAGCACGAGTGCATTAACAGCGATGGCAGTAGACTGTGATGGATACACGGAGGAGATACTCCAGAATCTCTACCAATCATGACGAGGCGAACAAGTTTTTCAGTATCCTGAAAACTGATTGGTCATTTTCCTGTTTGTAGATGGCCCCACATAGCTTACAGCATACATAAAACATCGCGCCAATAAAGTTACTACTGGCTTGGATGACGAAACACATGACCCCTCTCTCAGTAGTATGCTGATGGAAACATTGAGCAGGACACATTAGGACTACCTTGTGCAATGTGATTGGTGTTTATGGATGCAATGTCACTTTCCACTGGGGTCATGCTATAGACCAACACATCAGTCATCGAGGATGCGAACTGGTTGCATCCAGTAAATAACTTGGCAGAACTGGATGCAATGTTAAAAGGAGTTAACCTGGCGCTCCAGTGGCAGGTGAAGATTCTACATATCCAAACATATTCAGTCTGCGTTTACTGATGGACAACAGACACTCTGACAGGAAAGTCACGACTTACCAACAAGGCAGCCAACCAAGTGCTGCTACAAAGACGCCTCAGTACGCTCATAGACTTTGTATGGGCTAACATTCGATGTAGCATTAGTCAAGTCAGGAGATAATAAAGCTGACCAATTGAAAGAGTATTACAGCGGTGGCTCAGTAAAATAAAAACTGTAGTTGAGCACTCAATGTACCTGTGAAGCTTGACACAATCTTTCTCTACATAGGAACCACGCATTTATCATATGATTTGATGCAGCTGTGGAGATCGTTTTTGTAGAATACTCCAAGTTAGTCCTCCAACCACGCCGTGACTTTGGAAATCAAGGCTTCATCTTCTGTGTTGTGGTTTCCTTTTTAAAACAACCTCATGGCTGGGAAGAGGTGAAAGTCCGAGTTGGTAAAAAAACATTTTTCCAGATACTCAAATTAATTATAAGAATTCCAGTTGGATGAGTGAACAAGCTATTCTTGCAGCTCAAAACAAATACGTCTATGAACTTAACGATATTATACAGCTTAAAATTTCAAGTGAGGTAGTCACATACAAGTCCACCGACACTGCTGTGAAAGCAGATGAAGTGGTTAATTATCCCAAAGAATTTTTTAATTTACTAAATTTGCCAGTAATACCACTGCATGTACTACAATTGAAAATTGGCGTACCAATTATTTTGGTACAAAATATAAACCAACCGAAGCTTTGCAATGGCACACGGCTTGCAGTAAAAAATTAATGCACAACATCATAGAAGAAACAATCTTGACAGGACCTTCCAAAGTGGAGATATCCTCATTCTACGCATTCCTATGATTCCACCGGATACGCCATTTCAATTTAGGAGATTGCAATTCCCAATTTGATTGTCTTTTGCAATCACCATTAACAGGGACAATCTTTACAATTGTGTGGCTTACATCTGCACACTGACTTTTTTTACACATGGACAATTTGTGTTGGAGTTCAAGAGTCAGCAAACCAGAAAATCTCTATATCTGCTCAGAAAATGAAACAACAAAAATTGTGCATCCACAATCAAAACAACAATTCAAAGGAATTCGCATCTGACGAATTGATGGGTTGGAATATATATATATATATATATATATATATATATATATATATATATAAAGCTGAATGTCTGTGTGTGTGTGTCTGGTCACCAATAGGATCCTATATGGTTGACTATTATAGAAAACTGATTACACATAATGATAGAAGATGTATCGAGACACTGGAAGGGGTATGTTTGATCTGGCATAATGATGATTCATTAAAATTGTGGGGTCTGCGTACGCGCCTGGTCCACAAAGTATGGAAATAAAAATTAAAAAAAAAAAAACGTTTACAAGTGTTTTTGATATAGATGTACATAATAATACTTTGAATAAGTATGTTTTAACTTAAATAGGGATGGTATAATAAAATTGTGGGGTCTGCGTTCGCGCCTGGCCTTCATAGAATGGAAACAGGCACAAACTTTAATAAAGACTTTTCATATCTATCTGCGTAAGTATACTTTGATAATTATGTTTCAGTTTGAAGAAATATGGTATAATAAAATTATGGGGTGTTCGTTCGCGCCTGACCTCCATAGAATGGAAAAATGTCACAAAGTTTAACAAGATTTTTTAATATAGATCCACAGAATATTGTGATAAGTGTTTCAGTGTGAACAGGTATGGTATAATAAATTATGGGGTTTATCTATTTTGTTTTTACTTTCATCATATTTTGCTTTGGGTTTGATACCCCCAAATTCGAAGCTATCTCTTTACAGCCCTTTCTTTTCATAACCTATCATACTTTCATAAATCAGAGTCCATTTTCTGTAGGCTGTTTTTGAACCTAGTCAACGACGGGTACTTTTGCTAGTATATATATATATATATATATATATATATATATATATATATATATATATATATATATATATATATATATATATATATATATATATATAAAAGGGAAAATAAAACTGAGTAGGCAGCAAATTGCAAAAGAACAGAACGCAAAGAATAATACTGCTTGTCCACTATCTTCTCATGGAATGCAGTCAACCTGTTGGATAAGATTTGTTTACATCATCTGACGTTGGTTCTGTCTTCTACTTTTCTAGTTTAATTTACAAAACACAACTTTCCAGACAATGACATTCTTTGTGCTGATTGTTTTCGATATAATGGCTTCACAAACAAAGACATGTTTCTGTCTTGTAATTTCTCCTCTCACCTCCCAAATTCTATCCTATCTTTATTTCCATCATAAATTTTCATTATTTTCTAAATTCAGCTCAGCGGATCTAATTTCGTTTGGGATTTTAATCCGGGTCCCGTGTCTAATAATTTAACGTTTGTATATTTTATACGATGACTGTCAAAGTGCGTGATATAAAATATCTTTGGAGACGCGTCAGTATTGATCAGTTTCTCAGATTTCTATTTGATTTCATGGTGACGACGTGCGTATGTTAAATAAACACGGTTTATCGGTCGATCACAAGTTCGAAGCAGTATTTAATTTTTAAATAGTATTTTCTTTGGTTTGTCACGCATCAGTTTGAAATAGCATTTTCTTTTGTCAGTTACGTTTCAGTTTGAAACAGCAATTTCTTTCGTCTGTCACGTTTCAGTTTGAAATAGCATTTTCTTTTGTCAGTTACGTTTCAGTTTGAAACAGCAATTTCTTTCGTCTGTCACGTTTCAGTTTGAAATAGCATTTTATTTCGTCTGTCACGTTTCAGTTTGAAATAGCTTTTTCTTTCGCCTGTCACGTTTCAGTTTATAATGGCATTTTCTTTCGTTTGTCATATTTCAGTTTGAAATAGCATTTTCTTTCGTCTGTCACGTTTCAGTTTGAAATAGCATTTTCTTTTGTCTGTCACGTTTAAGTTTGAAATAGCATTTTATTTCGTCTGTCATGTTTCAGTTTGAAATAGCTTTCCTTTTGTCTGTCATGTTTCAGTCTGAAATAGCATTTTCTTTCATGTTACGTTTTAGTTTGAAATAGTTTTTTCTTTCGTCTGTCACGTTTCAGTTTGAAATAGCATTTTCTTTTGCATGTCATGTTTCAGTTTGAAATAGCATTTTCTTTCGTCTGTCACGTTTCAGTTAGAAATTGCATTTTCTTCCGTCTTTCAAACTTAACGGTTCAAATTTAATGGACGCATCTTAAGAATATATGCCATTTTTATATATTTCCCACTTGCGTGTTGATCTGGAACAACTTCCTGCTTTAGAAATCTATTTTTGACGTTATGGGTTTTTTTTAAACGCTATTAAATAACAATAGTATCACAACATAAACTTTCCACAACGTCAAATGGGACTCATCATTTAACGACGACGACGACGACGACGACGACGACGATATTGTACATCTGGAATATGCTTAATGGTTGGTAATCAGAATGATGACACGAAAACCTACAAAAAGCGGATTCAATGACTTGATATATTTTCAACTGGGCAATGGAGGATACGAGGAGACTTGATTCCGGGGCCTAATATTATCAGTGTGGATTTAAATCTAACTTTTGAGGGTTTATTTACCCCAATATAAAGTTATGGTCCCTATGCGGATCCGCAAAAGATGTACGACTGTCGTTGTCGACTCAATAGAAGGAAGGCTGTGTTCCCTATCTATGTTTCTGTTCTGTGGAACAATCTACTATAAGAGATTGTGATGATGCCAACCGTATTCAGGTTTGAAACAGCCTCTGTTTATGTCTGCCTTCCTTTTAAATGCCAACTCGCATATTGTGGGTGAATATTAGGGATGTGATAACAGCAAATTGTTTCCATTATTTTGACTCTTATCCGTTAATATCTTATGTTATTATATAGACGGATGTGGTGCTCGGTTGATCAAGTGTTTCTTACTGTGTCGGAGAGTCAAAAGAATGAAATGAATATTCTGTTTTCACAGCCCTAGTAATTATATATATATATAAGTGAACGTGTCTGTGTGTCTGTCCGTGTGTATATCTGTGTACAATTCCTACGCAATAACTCAGTCAATTTTAAGTCTACAGACTCGAAATTTGATATACAGGGTACTGAGATTTGGGAAAATCTATTTGATCGGTTTTCGGCCAGAAATTTGGCTGTTAAGGGGTCAAAGTTCAACGATTTGACCTTTGAGAACTCTACCGAACTCCTTCGATAATTTTGGGTCTGAACACTTGAAATTTTAGATATAGGTTCCTTGGACATGGATCTAACTTAATAACTTGATTTGAGCCCAAAACAATAAAAGTTAAGGTGTCATAATAGGGATCAAAGTTTTTAAAAAATGACCGTTTTTTTTTTTTTTTTTTTTTTTTTTTGCTCAGCATACACCTCCAAACACCCAGGCAACGCTAGTATATAAAGGTTAAAGGTATTCAAGAGGGAAAACTCGTGAATTAAAACGAAGTTATTAAGAGTGCTCAATAAAAAAGAGCAAAATATGATATTTTTATTTATATAGACAAATATTACATAGTCGCTACACTGAACATGCTAATATAATATTAATCTATATAAATAAAAATATTATATATATATATATATATATATATATATATATATATATATATATATATATATATATATATATGTAGGGGACTAGGATATATAAATACCCCAATCCCGTTACAAGAGAATAATGAAACGAATGAGGAATTGAAGGAAACAAAGGCTCAGTTAATGGATAAGATAAACGTGGTTTATTTGCTATTGAAAGAAATGAACGTTTTAGTTACAATATGTCCGCGCGTATGTGGCCAATGTTCGTTGCAGGACTGGTGTTGTTGCAAGAAGGGAAATGTGTTTTCATCTGAAGTTCGGGTCACTATTGTTTGTTCGCGCGTGGGAAGAGAAATAATTGTTGTAGGAAAATTGAGAATAGTAGTCCAGCGTGTGTATGCATTGATAAGGAATTAACTTCTGTGGGGGTAGTATAATTAAACAAAGCGTACTTATCTTTTCAGACGACGGGGGTGGTAAGTGGCGACCAGCCGTGCTACTTCGGTGATATGTGTCAGGCTTTTAACTGGAGAGCGACGACTACATTTATCAAGCTAGCAGCGCGGCGTTTTTGCCTCCTGTGTTTTTCTTCTTTTTCTTCTTTGGTTTGTGTAAGATAGGCATTGTTAGAATTGAAGGCGTCTCGGCTCATAACGTGAGAGCGGAGTTGGCTTCAGTTCACTGGTGCCTTATTTCTTCTTCTTCTTCTTCTTCTTCATCTCTTTAGGTCGGGTGGAAGAATGTCTGTGCGTTCACTGACGCAGCTGGGCGAATCTCCTTTTCTTTTCTTTTTCTTCTTCATTTCTTTAGGTCGGGTGGAAGACTGTCCGTGCGTTCACTGACGCAGCTAGGCGAATCTCTCCTTTTCTTTTCTTTCTGGTCCCCTCCTTTTATAGTCGTAAACCGGCTTCCAGCGGCTGTGATAATTTAGGCCTTTATTTTCGGCGGGGAGCTCTGCCATTGGTTCATAATTCTTTTTATGGTTTCTTATTTTTCTTTTTCCAAACGGAAGCGATGCGTGGAGCCATGTGCAAACGAAGATTTTTTATTTTGTCTTTTATGCTGGAGACGTTAGCATCCGGTTGGCATGTTCCCACACACATCGCCACCCGAAATAGCGGAGCTATTCCGAGAGTGCCCGAGAGGATTTTGGTGGATTGGTTGGTTGGTTGGTTGGTTGGTTGGTTGGTTGGTTGGGTTGGTTTGTTGGTTGGTTCGTTGGTTTGTTGGTTGGTTGGTTGGTTGGTTGGTTCGTTGGTGGGTTGGTTCGTTGGTTGGTTCGTTGGTGGGTTGGTTCGTTGGTTGGTTGGTTGGTTTGTTTGTTGGTTCGTTGGTGGGTTAGTTCGTTGGTTGGTTCACCATTTATGACTCGGAGGGTTTTTTTTTTTTTTTTTTTTTTTTTTTGGAGGTTGAGGAGGTTTTTTTTTTTTTTTTTTTTTTTGGATAGTTTCATTTAGAAGAGGTAAAGTGTTCCTAGAATGTTTGTAGGTGTGTATGCATGCTTCGTTCAACCTCATCCATCTCATTTAAATAAAGGGGCGGGGTCACCATTTTTGTAGGGGACTAGGATATATAAATACCCCAATCCCGTTACAAGAGAATAATGAAACGAATGAGGAATTGAAGGAAACAAAGGCTCAGTTAATGGATAAGATAAACGTGGTTTATTTGCTATTGAAAGAAATGAACGTTTTAGTTACAATATGTCCGCGCGTATGTGGCCAATGTTCGTTGCAGGACTGGTGTTGTTGCAAGAAGGGAAATGTGTTTTCATCTGAAGTTCGGGTCACTATTGTTTGTTCGCGCGTGGGAAGAGAAATAATTGTTGTAGGAAAATTGAGAATAGTAGTCCAGCGTGTGTATGCATTGATAAGGAATTAACTTCTGTGGGGGTAGTATAATTAAACAAAGCGTACTTATCTTTTCAGACGACGGGGGTGGTAAGTGGCGACCAGCCGTGCTACTTCGGTGATATGTGTCAGGCTTTTAACTGGAGAGCGACGACTACATTTATCAAGCTAGCAGCGCGGCGTTTTTGCCTCCTGTGTTTTTCTTCTTTTTCTTCTTTGGTTTGTGTAAGATAGGCATTGTTAGAATTGAAGGCGTCTCGGCTCATAACGTGAGAGCGGAGTTGGCTTCAGTTCACTGGTGCCTTATTTCTTCTTCTTCTTCTTCTTCTTCTTCTTCATCTCTTTAGGTCGGGTGGAAGAATGTCTGTGCGTTCACTGACGCAGCTGGGCGAATCTCCTTTTCTTTTCTTTTTCTTCTTCATTTCTTTAGGTCGGGTGGAAGACTGTCCGTGCGTTCACTGACGCAGCTAGGCGAATCTCTCCTTTTCTTTTCTTTCTGGTCCCCTCCTTTTATAGTCGTAAACCGGCTTCCAGCGGCTGTGATAATTTAGGCCTTTATTTTCGGCGGGGAGCTCTGCCATTGGTTCATAATTCTTTTTATGGTTTCTTATTTTTCTTTTTCCAAACGGAAGCGATGCGTGGAGCCATGTGCAAACGAAGATTTTTTATTTTGTCTTTTATGCTGGAGACGTTAGCATCCGGTTGGCATGTTCCCACATATATATATATATATATATATATATATATATATATATATATATATATATATATATATATATATATATATATATATATATATATATATAATTTTAGTCATTCAATGAATTTAAAAACTTATGACGTGAAATGTCTGAGTTTCAAATCAAAAGATTTTTATTGTTCTATGTAAGACAAAGAATACATTTGTAAATATTATAACTCCTTATCCTATAGGAGTTCGATGACTACCATCTCTTCAAAGGAGAAAATATTAGCAAATACTTATAATGGTTTACACCTTATTTGCTAAAGTCAGTGAGACATGGAAAATCACAATTAAAAGTTGTTTAAGTATTTAAATATTATAGAGTAAGTGAAGTTAATGAAAAGGATATAAAAATTCACATCCAAATTGCATGGTAAATTCCGAAGTGAATGTCTTTGATAGCAATGTGGTAAAATGATCCAAACTGTATTTTGAGTAATCCAGATCACAATGTAATGGACCGAAGTAGTATACATACATATATATATATATATATATATATATATATATATATATATATATATATATATATATATATATGAGAGAGAGAGAGAGAGAAAGAAAGAGACAGACAGATAGACAGATAGAGACAGACAGACAGAGACAGACAGACAGACAGACAGACAGAGACGGAGAGAATACGTTAAGATAAAGCGTTAGGTTACATAGGAACTTCATTACATTATTAAGTCAATAAAGGTTAAAGAAAGAGGAATAACGGAGAAACCTCTTTAGGCGACAGCATTTCGAAGCAAAAAGGCGGCATTATACAAAAGTATGGGTAAAATGACAACATCAAATTTGAAAACATTCAGATTAGAAAGGGAAAATATCTTATAAGGGAACGATATAATGGGGATAAAAGAGAGAAGGGACAGAAAAGAACAAAAAATACTAAATAAAAATAAAATAATAATAAGAATAAAAAGAATATACAAAGTAATATATAAGAAAACGAAATACTACGAATTTTTGACTCCATCAATTTTCAGTCTACAGACTCGAAATTTGATATACAGGGTAGTGAGATTTGGAAAAATCTTTGTAATCGGTTTTCAGCCAGAAAATTGGCTGTTAAGGGGTCAAACTTCAACGATTAGACCTTTGAGAACTCTACCGAACTCCTCCGCCAATTTTCGGTATAAACAATTGAAATTTTAGATATAGGGTCTTTGGGCAGGGATCTAACTTAATAACTTGATTTGAGCCCCAAAAAATAAAGGTTAATGAGTCATAATAGGGGCCAAAGTTTAAAAAAATTTACCTCTGCGATCTCTACCAAATTACTCAGACAATTTCTGGTCTAAATATTTGAAATTTTACATAAATGGTATTCAGAGATAGGGCAAGCTTTTTAATCGGTTTGGGTCGAAAAATTGAGCTACCAATATATAAATGTATGTATGTATGTATGTATGTATGTATGTATGTATGTTTGCGTGTCTGCCTAAAACTTACGACAGAGGTGACGGATTCAGTATCGTTTTTTAAGCTCAACTCTTCAGACGACAAATACCGAAAAATTGGCTAAAAACATTAATTTCTTCACCCTCAACTGAGCACTTTTCTACAGGGAGTGATCGCTTTCTCCGCCGATATTTTCGAAAATCATCCGCTCGATTCGATTGTCTAGCCATCATTTAAACCTACGTCACTTCCGGTTTAGCGGTAGTCGGAACAGCAAAGACGTCACGTTTTTTCCCCGTTCTTTTCCTCCTTCGCAGTACGGGTTTGAACCTGCCTTCCTACTACCACTTTAATAATCTAGTGACGGTAAAATCCAAATATATAACTTCAAGAAAGTTAATTGAATTTCCATTTGCACAAGTAAAATCCAAGGAAATCCCGTAATTGAAGTTATACATTTGGATTTTGCCGTCACTGGATTATTTATCTTCCACCAGACTATTCATTCACCATTCTTTTTCTTCACCATATTCCCTCTGCTTCACTTTTTTGTTATCAAGTAAGATCTTTGACATACTTGTTGTTTCATCAAATACTTTTGCATGCAAAATCCGATCCCGCATTTTGCTATAAGTTGCAAAAAAGAGTTGTGGTCTAAGGAGAAATACAAACTGAAACAGAGACAATATTCAGACCTGTAATAATACAAAGAGGCGGGTTGCAAAAATGAGTTGTGGTGTGAGGAGAAATACAAACTGAAATAGAGAGTAGGAGAGTTTTTATGAATACATGCAAAACCACATTCATATTTTTTAAATCCAAATTAATAAATTAAATGAAATATAATCTTAAAAAGATACGATACAAGTTAGACAAGCATTTCATCCAAGACATGAAAATTGTTAAACAAAATGTTTTTACTATAGGCTTTAAAAATAAAGGTACAAGATTCAAATTGAAATTTATTTATCTTCAAAGTGCACTTTTATACATTTTACAAAGTAAGATATAAAAATTTAATAACTTACTTTGTAAAATGTATAAAAGTGCCCTTTGAAGATAAATAAATTTCAATTTGAATCTTGTACCTTTATTTTTAAAGCCTATAGTAAAAACATTTTGTTTAACAATTTTCATGCCTTGGATGAAATGCTTGTCTAACTTGTATACCTTTCTACACACACACACACTAACACACACACACACACACACACACACACACACACAAACACGCATATATATGTATATATATATTTCTACATATATATAGCTTTCTACATATATATATATATTTTTCTACATACATATATATATTTTCTACGTATATATATATATATATATATATATATATATATATATCTTTCTACATATACATATCTTTCTACATATATATATATATCTTTCTACATATATATATCTTTCTACATATATATATCTTTCTACATATATATATATATATATATATATATATATATATATATCTTCTTACACATATATATATATATCTTTGTACATATATATATATATTTTCTACATATATATACATATCTTTCTACATATATATACATATCTTTCTACATATATATATATATCTTTCTACACATATGTATATATATCTTTCTACATATATATATATCTTTCTACATATATATATATATCTTTCTACATATATATATATATATATATATATCTTCTACATATATGTATCTTTCTACATATATATATATACATATCTTTCTACACACATATATATATATATATCTTTCTAAATATATATATATATATATATATATCTTTCTACATATATATATATCTTTTTACATATATGTATATATATATATCTTTCTACATATATATATATATATATCTTTCTACATATATATATCTTTCTACACACATATATATATATATCTTTCTACATATATATATCTTTTTACATGTATATATATATATCTTTCTACAGATATATATCTCATTCTATATATATATATTATTTTATATATATATATATATATCTTTCTACATATATACATATACATTTCTACATATATACATATACCTTTCTATATATCTATATATCTATAAAAGTGAAAGTGTATGTCTGTCTGTGTACATTTTCCTACCAAGCAACTCTTTCAATTTTCAGTCTACAAACTCGAAATTTAGCATAAGGGGTATTGAGATTTGGGAAAAAGTTTTAATCGGTTTTCGGCCAGAAATTTTACTGTTAAGGTGTTAAATTTTAACGATTTGACATTTGAGAACTCTATCAAACTCCTCCGCTAATTTTGGGTCTAAACACTTGAAATTTTAGATATAGATTACTTGGACAGCGATCTAACTTTATAATTCTATTTGAGCCCAAAACAATAAATACTAAGGGGTCAAAATTGGGGTCAATTTAAAAAAAAATTACGTCTGCTGTCGCTACCAACTTTTTTTCTATGGCAGTTAAGGAAGACTATTTATATAGAAAGGCATTACCGTACATATTCACACTTTTTAATATATACATAGGCACGTAAAGTTATGAACAGTACATAGGGCCCGAGCAAAGCCGGTCGAAACTGCTAGTATATATATATATATATATATATATATATATTTATTTACCAGTGGTAAAAAAAACCGGACTAAAGTGCTCAATGTGTAGTCAGAGCAGTATATAGGAAATTTATTACTGTGAGTCCAGAATGAGTTTACAAATTGTTTCAACTAGAGGAAAATCCTCAAAGAGAGGAAAAATCCAACTAGCATCATCAGAATTCATAGATGGACTAAGTTATAAAGTCAAATAAAAATGGAAAGATCGTAGATAAAGGGGAGTTAGAAAAGAAGGGGGAGTGGTGGGGAGAGGACGTTGGAGTTTAAAGTAGTAGGAGTGTATTAAAAAAAAAGAGAGGGGTTTATAATTAAATATTAATTATGTGTAAATTCTTATATACGTGTTTTTTAACAGTTTAAACTTAAAAGACGCTGCTTTTGTTGATAACGGCATAAGTAACAGTTAATTTAAAGGATCACCATGGCAACAGGTTGGAAAATTAATGTTAGTGAAGGAACGGGTTGAAAATGGGGTTTAAAGTAATTTAGCCGGGCGGAGAGAGATTGAAAGATATTTATTGTTTATAAAATGGAAGGAAAAGAAAAGGAAAAATAAGTTAATGAATTATACTTTACAGGTTTATTTTAATAGTGTGATGATATATATAATTAAATATAATAAATAAATTAGCCGGGCAGGTAGAAATAATACGTTACAGGTTTATTTTAATAAAATAAAATAAAATAGGTGAAGGAACGGGTTGAAAATGGGGTTTAAAGTAATTTAGCCGGGCGGGGAGAGATTGAAAGATATTTATTGTTTATAAAATGGAAAGAAAAAGAAAAGGAAAAATAAGTTAATGAATTATACTTTACAGGTTTATTTTAATAGTGTGATGATATATATAATTAAATATAATAAATAAATTAGCCGGGCAGGTAGAAATAATACGTTACAGGTTTATTTTAATAAAATAAAATAAAATAGGTGAAGGAACGGGTTGAAAATGGGGTTTAAAGTAATTTAGCCGGGCGGGGAGAGATTGAAAGATATTTATTGTTTATAAAATGGAAAGAAAAAGAAAAGGAAAAATAAGTTAATGAATTATACTTTACAGGTTTATTTTGATAGTGTAATGATATATATATAATTAAATATAATATATATATAAATAAATAGCCGGGCAGGTAGAAATTATACGTTACAGGTTTATTTTAGTGAAATAAAATAAAATAGGTGAAGGCTTAAGTAAGTAACTTAAATAATAGAAAAAAAAAAAAAAAAAAATTTTTTAATAAGTAACACACAAATATAAGCACACGCATAAATATGTACAGCAAATGCACATACGTAAATGGGGGAAAAGCACATGCGTGATCACACACACACACACACATATATATATATATATATATATATATATATATATATATATATATATATATATACATATACATATATACACAAACATACATATACAAACATATATATATATATGTACACATACACAGATACGTAAAAATACACGCATATATACATATATAAACATATATGCAAGTACACATACATCCAGATGCAAACACTTACACATACATACATATATACATATACATATACATACATATATATACATATAAATATAAATTAGCTGGGAGGGGGGGGGGAATTGAAAAATATTTTATAAATAATTTTTAAATTTTCAGGCGTTGTAGTTGAAGGAAAGAGAGAAAGAGAAAAATATAAATTAATGAATTATAAGTTACAAGTTTATTTTACTAATATAGAAATAGGTAAGAATATCAGTAAGTTAATCAAATAATAGAATTCATAAAATTATTAGGGAGATATTTATAATAAGTGAATAAAACACATACACACAGAAAAAAACACACAAAAATACATGTAGAAGATACGTAACCAAATACAAAAAATTTTACATTGGCCTTTCAAGCACCACGTTCAAAGACAGATTTAGAGTGCATAAATGCTCCCTAAATAACCCCAACCACCCAAATAGTACTTCATTAACTAACCACTATCTACTACTTACCCGAAACAACCTCACCCCAATTATTAGCTGGGAAATTCTTAATAGAGCTAGTACCTGTAAATCACTAAACTCCCCATGTTATTTATGCTTAACTGAAAAATTACTGATTACTAATTTTAGAGATAGAGATAAACTTCTAAATAAAAAAACTGAAACCTCACTTAATTGTAAACATTATAAATCCCACCTCTTAAGCAACTTCTCACCCTTCTAATAATAACTATAACCCACCCCTAAAATCTAACACTAACGAATTACACACACCCTACTTACAACCTAAACTATATAGTCCCCCATTCATTTTAAAAGAACCCCTCCACAGAACCCCCACCTATTTATCCCACCATTTTTTAGCTACATCTCTCTTTACCAAACTCATTTTTGTACCCCCCCCTTTGCCTTAATCACTCCTTATGTCATTATTTAAAGGTTCTCGCCTCATAGTCTCTTATTGGCTATTTCCATAATCAGGTCTCGATTTCTATTATTTCAATTACGTACTTATCACAATTGGTATCCTTCGACTTGCCTCTCGGTCTATTATCTACTTGTTAACAACTAATCATTTACTTACCTTCTATTTTAATTAATTATTTAATTTACCTTCTACATATAACATATATAATACGCTTTTCTCTTATATTTACCTCTTACTAATTCTTTCAATAATAATTATCATATTTTTTAACACGAAGCTTATTTACATATTTTT
>NC_136483.1:138781196-138933696 GCF_053919585.1 Euprymna scolopes
ACTTCTGATATGACTGCCTTTGATATAGACGAGTTGCGGTATTCTCTTTTTGGGTCAAATTTTTGAAACACTTTACTGGTAAGTTTCCCACAAGCTTTCAGTTTAATAGTAATTCGCCAGGTGATGGAATTATGTAGTTGACAGGGGTTGACCATAAACACAGCAATATCATGTCTATGTCGTGATCGCTTGAGGTAGCCTTTTGAATAGCATATTTGATGGCTTGCACGCAGCGCTCAGCTAGGCCATTTGATTGAGGTTATCTAGGGGATGATGTATAGTGTTCAAATCCCCACTCCCTTTCAAATTGCTTGAACAGGCTAGAGCTATAATGATGACTCTCTCCGAGATCCCTTGTTCTCCAAATATTTGATTAGTCAGTTTGATTACTTCTCGGCTGGAGAATTATTTTAATTTCCTCACAAAAGGGTATTTGAAATAATAGTCCACCATTAGCATGTAATTGTGACCATCACCATGGAAAAGGTCTGTGGCCACTATTTGCCACGGCCTCACAGGAATCTCATGTGGCATCAGAGGTTCTGCACTCTGTGCTTTCTGGTGTTGTTGACATAGGGTACATTTTTGTACGACATCGTCTATGTCCTTATTAATGTTGTGCCAAAATACACAACTTTTGGCTCGGAGCTTACATTTTTCGATTCCCTAATGACCATAATGGATTTTTTGTTTAATTTCCAGCTACATCACTTTGGGTATAATCACTTAACCATCCTTTATTAAAATACCATTTTCGATGGTCAGCTCATCCCAATATGACCAATATATATGGCCGTAGGTTTTTGCTAATTTCCCTGGCTGTGTTGGGCCGGCCATGCAAAATGGTTTCCTTAAGCTAACAGACAGAGTATGGGGTCAGCTTTTGTTGCTAGCCTTATCTGTGTTACTTTTTCTGTGGAAAATTGAACAAAATCCACTTTTATATTGCGGTTGATCGCTTCCTTGTTTTTTTTCTGTTAGATAAACAAGAGAATCCGTCTACCAGGGTTATCTCTTTGCCTGGGCGATATATGATTCTGAATTTGTACCCTTGTAGACATAACAGCATATGTTGCAAATGTGGTGGAGCCGCGATTAAATTCTTTAAGCTGATCATTTCTAATGGCTTATGATCGCTTGGAACTTACATCCATATAGGTAGGTTTTGAACTGCTCACAGTCAAAAACCACAGCTAGAAGTTCTCGCTCTATGTTGGCATATCTTTGCTCCGTCTCTGTTAGTGCTTTTGATGCAAATACAATCGGTTTCCCTTCTTGAAGGAGTACTGCGCCTAAACCGTTGTTTGATGCATCCATTTGTAGGCTTGTTTTTTTAGATGGATCAAAGTATGTGAGAGGCATTTACTGGCAAATCAAATCCTTGATTTTTTTTAATGCTTCCTGGTGACTGGCAGTCCATTGGTAATCCGAATCTTTCTTTAGTAGATCTCTTATAGGTGCAGTCAAATCAGAAAGATGCGGAATGAAGGAAGCTAAGTAGGTGATAATTCCTAACACCTTTTGCAATTCCGTGACGTTGTTAGGGCTGGGAAGTTGTTTTATTGCATCCACCTTGCTTGGATCTGGTTTTACACCATCCTTATTGTATATAGCACCAAAAAAACTGATCTACTTTTGATCAATAGCACATTTTTCACTGTTAAAATATAACTTGATTCAGTGTCAAATGGTATGGACCAATATCCATTTTTAGCATCCAACTTGGAAAAATGTTGAGCCCCTGACAGCTTGTGCGCTAACTCCTCCATTGTAAGAGTCTTATAATGACATCTCATGATCGCTCGGTTAAGATCCTTTGGGTCGAGACATAGGCGAAGTTTTCCATTCTTTTTCTGAACGTACACCATTCAGTTGGTTCACTAACCTTTCTAATAATGCCTTGTGATTCCATAGACCTTAATTCTTCCTCGATTTCATCTTTCAAATGGATTGGACATTTTCTGGGTGCATGGATCACTGGTTGATGATCAGGTTTTAGGACTATGTGATACTTGCTTTTGAAATGTCCTGTGCGGTCAAATTGATTCGGGTATGACTTCTCTAATTCAACAATGGAATTAATAGGTTCCAGGTTTTCTCTAATTGTGCAGTGGAGGCTTATTAGCTCCAAGCTTCTGAGTGAGGGCAGTCCTATTATTGTAGGACCCTCTGTTGTAACAACAAAGAATTTAAACATGATCCATTTACCTTCGTGTGCACATTGTATGGAAATCGAACCACGCTGTATTATACTTGAGCCATTATATGCAGTTAGTATGGTGTGCTCCTTTTTTGTTGAACCTGGAATGGGCTGTCACACAGCTATAATAACGTAAGTTGGCTGATTGCGCATGTGCACAGACGCCATTTCACTGAACTCATTTATGCTACGCATGAGCGGTAGTCACGTGACATTTCACACGGCGCATGAATACATGGCGGACATTTTAAATCACAAGAAATATTTTCATAAAATAATAATTAAAAACAAAATAGTTTTCACCTCATTTAATAGTAAAAATAAATGATGTCAGTAATTTTCCACGACTGGTTTACAAAAAGCATATTTTTATGTTTTTCATTCTTTTTTTTGGGGGGGGGGGTATTCAATTATAGAACTTGTATAGCTTAACACGTGCTTCTTAACATTTTTTCCGTAAGTAACGTGCCGGCATTTACCGACTAGAATATTGATTAACATTCCACAAAAATTCTGTGTTTATATTGGCGAGGCGCGGTGTGTTGCGGAATTTTTGTGAAATGTTAATGTAATGTAAATATCGGCATGTTACTTATGGAAAAACGGTTATGTTTTTGTAAACCGTTCATGAAAACTTTTTTTTTTTTTTAGACCAATCAAAAAAACATTAAAAACTACGTAACACACAAAAAATGAACCACATTTTTTAAAAACTTATTTAAAAATGTCCGCTAAAAATTCCTCCGCAATGTGACAAGTCAATTTGCGCTCGTGCGCGCGCAAACGCAAAAACCGAAATTACATAAACAAATACAATGATATGCGTTGTGATATTTACTTTTTACTGACGGAATCTAATAAAATGCTAATTTTTAAAAATAAATGTGATTTCTCTTCGGTCTGTGCGACTTACGCCATTATAGCTGATTTTACAAAGAAAATAATCCCTTAGAAAAATATTAATATCTCCCAAACTATTAATTTGCGATGGATACTGTTTTCAGAATCTTTTTCAGCATACCAAAATCTACAAGAAAAAAAAAATTCTACTAATTCGAGTTCACGCTTTTTCTAAAATTTTACCCAAAACAGTGGAACAATAACATTTTATTTATTCATTTTTTTTTTTTTATGCAAAACATAATTAAGTATAATGTGTCCTTTTTTTTTTTTTTTTTTTTTTTTTTGACACTTTTTGCTGCGGACTTTGTGTCGCTTGTTTTCTTCTGATTCATTGAATTAGTTTATTTTGGAGAGGGGGGGGGGTCATTACTGAGTCAAAACTGCTTTGATCAATTAGCGATTGAAGTCTATCTGAATTCACCAAAACAATACTCATTCTTTTATAAGTAGCTCGAATCGCCGCTTATAGGTCAATTTGGCAAGCGTGCCTCCACCCCGCCCTTCTTGGCCACACAACCCCCATTGTCTACTGCCTTTAACCGTGTCATGAACCCTTTGCCTATCCTTAAACAAAAAGATGGCTTCAGGATAAAGGGAAAATGCATCTGCGTAAAGCCATGTCCTCATTGGTCAAAATGATAGATTCTTTCATTTATAGTTGACCGTTTAGTTGACCTCAAGTTAAACGTTATTCACTTAAATATACGTCCATCCATTCAATCATGTTTATTTGGCCGAGGTTAGTGTGATCTCTTTTTTGGAGGAAGTAGGGAGGGCAGTTTATGAAATTTCTTGCAGTTTCAGTTTCCTTCTTACTAATACTACTACTACTACTACTACTACTACTACTTACTAAGAGTTTTCACACAACCTATTATCAAAAGATTCTCTTTGAGAATAACCTGTGGCGTTCCCTGGAGTCTGAGTGACAAGTCTCCCCCAGATTTCCAGTACTCTCCACCTCTTTTTACAAATTAGTTTGTGTTATCAGAATAGCCGTTTACCATTAATTTCTTGTTGGTAGCGGCCCTTGGTCTTCACTAGAAATTTTGGTGGCAATAAGCCTCCCCAAAGCCCCAGTCTACTTGGCATTCATTGGAGGTCTGGAGAGTGCTTTTTCTCCTTGGTCTTTCTATCCTCCTTGACGCTCCTTGATTATTTGATGTGGTACCGGTTTGTGCCGACACTACAATTTTTTTTGAGAGGAGTAACTTACAATTATATTTTCTATGCTTCCGTTCAGTCTTGAAAGACAAAAGATACCCCTTAGGGGCAGTAGTGCGTGTAATTGTGAGGCAAGGATTGCGCAATCCCCAACCACACATCTCCTGAATCGGCACTGTTTGAGTCCAGTGGTAAAGAGAAGACCAGGACGATTGGAAACAATGCCGAGATAAGCAGAGAGCACATACAGCACCTGAAAGTCCCAAATGGCCACCCATTTAGTACTGACCAGGTTCAACGTTGCTTAACTTCGGTGATCCAGTGGGAACCAGTGTGTCAACGTGATTATGCCGTATATCTACAATTATATAGTTTATTATTATTATTATTATCATTATTATTATTATTATTATTGGTCTACCAACTTAGTCGAACCTTAGAATTCACCCTTGTCCATCTCTCCGATCATTCGTTCCCAAAATTCTCAATAAGTACTCATTACATTTTTCTGAAAATTTGCAGGAAGTTACAACTACCCAACAATCTCGGATTTTTGATAAAAATTCTGGTTGCATTGGGGGTTCAAAATGGCCAAAAGTAGCACTTTTCAGGACATAGAATCTTTTCCGACCATTAGATTTTGCCGAAAATTACCTAAAAGCAAGATCACATGGATATACTTCTGAAAACGTAATATTTGACCCTGGGAAAATTCTGGTTGCATACCCAGGGGGCCAAAAATAGCACTTTCCGGAACATAGTATCTTTTGTGACCATGAGATTTTGCTGAAAATTACCCAAAAGTAAGATCACATGAATATACATCTGGAAATGTAATATTTGACCCTAGGAAAATTCTGGGGTTTGAGCCCCAGGATGTTTTAGGGGTGAAAAACACACCTTTTGGGGCTAATTTTTATTTTCTCCTAAAATTCATACTTGTGCCTAAATAGCGGTTTTAAATGGTACTGAATTAAAAAGAATTAAGGCATCGTTTTTCATGAAACGGCGTCATTTGACTGTTTTAGCCCAATGATTTATGTGATGGATGTGTAATGCGAGTCTTAAAGAAGAAGATTGAATCTGTACATTATAGGGAGATGTGCGCAGATCAGGAGATTTTGATGATATGGTCACGTTGAAAGGATGAAAGAAAGTTCTTGGATCAGTAGATGTAGGACAATTAAGATGGTGGCATCAGTTCACTGTAAAAAGCAACAGAAAACATGGACGGAAACAATAAGGATAAACATGAGGGAACGAGGGATAAATGAAGATCTAGTCAATCAATTTCTAAAAGCTGTTTAACATGTAAAAACTGATGTTAAACTGATTATAATGAATAATGATGCTCACTACTTTAAGTCATTGAAACGAAACTAGTAGGAAAAAGTTTATATGGCTCAGTTTTTCCATTTGTATTTTATCAATTTGTTTAGTCCTCATTTTTCCTTAGATCAGTGAATTTAAAACATAATTTTGAGCTGTTTTGAAACTGGTGTAGCAAACGAAATTGCAGCAAACATAAGCAGGACTGAATTCTCGCAGCTGAAAATTTTGAATACACTTCCTTCCTGGCTTGTTCAATCAGAAGACAGCTCTCAGTTACGTGACCGAGTTTATTAAAGGTTAAACCGGCAACGCAGTCTCTCTCTTTCTCCCTAGATCTTGGACTGACAACAACTCAATGTGGAACAAACCTGTCACCCCTTACTTCTCTCTTGGAACTTAACAGAACTCACCCAGCCTTCAGTACACACACAAATTCTCTTTCTCATCCTACAGTACTGTCTCTAATCTTTCATGATGCACGTTTCCACTACTACTTTAGACACAAACGTACATGAACTCTTCTCTCTTTCAACAGGCCTGTATAATCATCAACATCTCTATAAAGAAACTCTTTCCACGACTAACCCTTTCTCTGTACAATCCTTTCCTTATTCTTACTAACGAAGATAGCCAATAAAGCCGTTTATTAAATGTTAGAATAAGACTTTCACTACACAACTTATTAGCGAAGATAATCAATAAAGCTGTTTTTAAATGTCAGAATGAGACTACATGTCTTTTATTCTAAATTTAGGTGATTCTGGACGTGATGGCAAACATGCAACGTTTGTCAACATCTTATTCAACACTGGATTAAAAATAATTTTCCAACTTTTATTTTCAAACATGTCTATATTAAAAGTGAAAGAATTTATTCCCTTTCTTTCTTATTATTGATTATGATTAAATTAAGCTTCCCCTTCTTTGCTCATAAAATTTAGTCCGGATAATCTCAGAAGATTAAATGTGGACAGTATAGGGAAATTTGTGCAGAAGAGTTGGATTGTATGGTCACCTTGAAAGAATGTATGGGAGTTGTCATGTAGAGAGAATGCCAAAGAAAACATGTGAGAACAAGCTGCAAATGTGAATCCCCCCCCCCTCTGGTGCTGCATGTGAGATGACGCCACAAAATATAGTGAAGAAATAATGCATGTGAGAAGTGTGAAGGGCCAACGTTGCCTTCACATTTTCGCCAAGTTTTAGTAAAATCTAATGGATGGGGCAAAAGTTATGGGGTAAAAAGTGTCATTTTCTGCAATTTTGGGACATTTGTGACCCCTTTTGAGCCCTGGAAATGCTGAATCCTAGTGAAAATGGACAAATGGTGCAGTTTCACGCCTAGGACATATATATTTGAATTCAGCACCATGGAAAACCACTATATAGACATACATATCAAGTTTTTGAGTAATATGAAAAAAAGCTCCAAAAAAGGTATGTTTTTTTTTTAGCCCTAAAAGTCCCAGAGGGACGCAAACCAGAATTTTGCCAGGGTCACCTATACTGAATTTATATTAAGAACAATGGCCTCCACATTTTGGCCAAGTTTCAGGAAAATCCAATGGGGCAAAAAGTGTCATTTTTGGCTATTTTGGGGCATTTTTGACCTCTTTCAAGGAAGCCGAATCCCAGTGTAAATGGATAATGGTGCAATTTCAGGCCTTAACACATGTATATTTGAGTTGAATACTGTGAAAAACCACTATATAGTCAGACATATCAAGTTTTTGTTGAGAAATATGAAAAAAGAGCATCAAAAAGGGGCGTTTTTAGCATTAAAAGTTCCCGGGGATACGAACCAGAATTTTGCCAGGGTCACCCCTACTGGATTTGTATTAAGGGCAATAGGCTCCACATTTTGGCCAAGTTTCAGAAAAATCTAATGGACGGATCAAAAGTTATTGGGCAAAACGTGTCATTTTTTTGGTCACTTTGGGGCATTTTTTACTTCTTGAGTTCCTGGGGGCGCAACGGGAATTTTCGCAATAAACATTTTTTTTACTGTGCACATCTATTTAATGAAGTACAATTTGTGGCAAAATTTCAGGAAAAATTAATGGACGTTTATCTGGTAATCGTCCCGAATAACGGAGGCAGAGACGCCACTGAAAACATAGGTCCCTCTCTGATAAATCAGAGGACCAAAATGATATAAATGGACCCAAGGGAAAGATGGATAAATAAAAAGCCGGCTAGGGATAGGTTAGTTTTGAAGTAAATTTCTTGTTCAACACAAGCCAGCATGTAAAACAGACATTAAACTACTGGTGGTGGTGCAGCAGTAGCGGCAGCAATAACTAATGTATAAAAAAAAAATATGACATTGTTGTTGGTGTAGAGGAATAACGGAAAAGAACACAGGTTGCTAAGACACCGGTGGATTACTTTCCATTTTGGCAGTGAGAGATCCAGAAAACAGGGCGCAAAAGCATTCTTTCTTCACAGTGGACTGAATTCCACATGATTGAATACAAGACTCTGTCCTAGACGCTATACCTACCTTGTATGGCAGAGACTAACACGAGAGTGAGTAAAACGCTTTCATTGTATGTTCTGTTATGTTGTCTTTGTCATATTTATCAATGTGTGAAGGTAACCATGTGTATTGTACTTGAGCGTATTATCTCCTTATTCAGTGCCGTCATGGTCTCGAGTTCCATGTATGTATTTTTCCTTTACAAAGAGATAAAAGTTGTAGAAACAAATACAACACTGGTCTATTGGAGGACTGGCGTTGTTCTGGGAGTTATGTCTGACTGTAGCCAGAACTGAAGCAACTACACCTGTAAAAAGCTTCCAATGGGAATGTCAATAATTCATAATTTCCATGCATAGAATGTATTCTTCTTGACTTCCAGAAATAGAACGACGTCTCTCATTGTTCAGTATAATTCAAGGGAGATAACTTCGTTTTTCATTCTTGATTTTTCTCCACTTTGAAAAATATTGTTCTATACCTGCATAGGAAAATTTGTACATTTGGATAAAATTGCCTTCAAGCTATAAATTTTCTCTCATACCAGGGAGTAGAATTGCTTGTTGTATAAACTGGTTGAGAGGCATTTTTTTTTTTATTCTGGGGGCAAGCCTGCCAGTATTTAGTCATTATTTTATTCATATTTTTTATCAGTTCCTCATTTGTTATTAAAAGCTAATCTCTATTAATAGATGAGGCTCCCTAGCTGCAGTCTGGGAAGAAGGCATGGTGGATAGCTTCAGAATATTGCACACATTTTTTTTTTTTTTTTTTTTTTTTAAATATATTGTCAGGATTTATCCTCAAGTCAGGATCCCTGACAAACCCATATACAGAGAGATTGAAGACACCCAAGGATGTTGACTAGTAGGCATTCAAGACCTCTCCTAGAAACGAATTGTGGTTAAATAATCTATATATTAATATGTTATTAATATGTTATTTTGTGTGTTATGCTTACAAAAGTTTCCTTCTGAGTGACTGTCATTTAACTCTTATGACCTTCCATTTTTTGTAATAAATAATTTCACCAAGAATTCTTCATAAGTTTTGGTTTCGGTTTCAATTATAGTTAATGGCACTCAAGTCATCCATATTTTTTATAAATAATTTTAGTATTCTTTATAAATTTTGATTTCGATTATAGCTAAAGGAACTCCATTATATATATATATATATATATATATATTACTTTTTTAAAATTTTCTTCATAAGTTTTGGTTTTGGTCTCGATTCAAGCTGATGCAACCAAGTCATATGGATATATATATATTTTTTTATTTTTGAAAGCACAACTTTATAAAATACAAGAATTGGTAGAAAATTGGCTATAATGATATATACGAAATCTGCCTGAATTAAAATATCATATTTAAGCATATTTTACAATCGGGCTATGTCGGGCCCCTGCAAGCTTAGATAAATACTTTTGCAGTTTTAACAGAAGAGCAACAATAATATCAGTGCGTCTCTATTTACACTGAACATCCACAGAATGCCAACATCAATATATTACATACTAGCCTGGGTGCATAGCGTTGCCCGGGTGTTTGTAGGTGTGTGTTGATCAAAAAAAGAAAAAAGTTGTAGTAGGCAGGCAAGCTTGAACCTGTGACGTGAAGGTGGAAAAGAAAGTGGAGGTGTGTGTAAGGGTGTTGGTTGAGACAAAAAAAGGAAAATTGCGAGCGCAAAAAGAAAAAAGTGGTAGTAGGCAGGCAGGCTTGAACCTGTACCGCAAAGAAGGAAAAGAAAGAGAAAAAAAAAAGTGGTGTTATGGTGTTGCGCCTGTCACCAAATCAGAAGTGACGTAGGTTTAAATTAAGGCGAAATAATCATATAGAGGGATAACTTTTGAAAATATCAGCAAAAAAATGCAACTCCTCACTGTAGAAAAATGCCCAGTTGAGGGTGAAGAAATTAATGCTTTTGGCCAATTTTTCGATATTTGTTGTTTGAAGGGTTGAGCTTCAAAACAATACTGATCTCGTGAAAATCCATTGTCTCTGTTGAAAGTTTTGCGATACATACATACATTTAAACACACAGGTGAGATTTTTGCCCGGGTGTTTAAATAAAAAAGAAACCGCGCGGGGGGGGGGGGGGGGGGAATCAAACATAAAAAAAAAAAACACAAAAAAACTAACGTAAGGCAAACGAGCGATGTTAAATGTAAAAATCGAAAAAGAAAACAGAAAAACGAACAGGTGAAAAATGGCGTAAATAAGCCTGTTTCCATATTAAAATTTAAAAAAATCGGTGGGTATCTGGGCGTTTTTGGGTGTGTGGTCGGGGGTGGATAAGCGAAATAAAAAACCCCCAGAAAAACAAACGTTACGTGAAAAATGGCTTAAATAACACTGGTTCAATATTTAGATTTTAAAAAAAAAAAAAAAAAAAAAGACATCTCACATCACGATTCGAACCCAAAACGTTTAGATAATGAACCAACGCGCTAACCAATTGAGCTAACGCGACGTACATGAAATTTAGTCAGTTCAACTATTTAAAGTAAATCAGGTCATGACGTCATCTGACGCATGCGTAGAACCGGTCGTCGTCACGGGGAATCTCCGTCCCATTTGAGGGTTTTTGATAAAATTGCAAAAACGAATCTGTAATTTGATTGGCCCCCCACACTTTCTTCTTCTATGCGCCGTCTTTCACAGACATAATTTTGCTAGTCTCAGTCTTTTCTATAAATACTATTATGGCATGTGTTCTTCAGAATTGTCTAGTTTATTCTCTGCTTTGTTTCAGCTCATTTGACTTGCTTTGTCTAGTGGTCTCCATCATTTCACTTTTTTGATACTTCATTGTAATACTGCTTTCTATTACAGTTCTCATGAGACTTGAGGACTTGACCATTTTTGCAAAGCACAACTTTGACAGAATTAGATTTAAAGGGAGGTAACTTTGCTGTCCCAACAAAAGTAGCAAGTACAGCAGAACCCCGGGGATACGGTGGCCCTAGGAAACGCTTTTTTTAGGTTATGATGTGGCGTACAATGTTTTCTCGGCCCCTGATTACGGTATTTGCCCCGCCTTACTGTGTTATTTATAATGTTATGTGTATTACATACTGTACTGTACTTTATTTACTAATTTTTAATGTTATATCCCGGGGTTCTACTTTATGTTATGTTTTTTTTAATTTATGATTTTCATTTTTTTTTTTTTCTGATCTTTCAAATTGAAAGAGTCAGACCACCATTTTTACAACAAGAAACTGACAAAGATTATAACTTGATCTGACTATGACAACATTTTTAATCAGTTGCTTGGATCATAGGATCTCAACACAGCAGCTACCCAGCTTAGTAATTTTGGAAAAAGGTTTTATGCTTCAAGTTCTTTATACATTCAAATATTTATTCATGATGTTTGGTTGTTTTATAGAAGAAAATTGTTTTTGTTTTGGACTTTGCAGAACATGATTGAGTTTTGCAAAAGGAAAGAAAGAAAAAGAAAATCCTAACATCAAGGTTTGGTGTATTTAAGTCAGGAAGCCGATATCTTCAGACAGCCTGATCTGGTAGCATTAGTTGAAAAGGAAAAGAAAATGTAATTTTATTTTTTGAAAAGTTAAAATGAGATTATCTGTCTATTGCATAGATTATTTGTAGCAAAGAGAAGGGGTGAAAAATAATATCAACATTTAGTGCATTTTAGGATAGGAAGCAAGTATTTCTCAGACAGCCTGATCTATTAGCACCAGCTATGAAGAAACAAGATGGATTTTAACAAATAAATTACATAACATCATTTCTAAAGAGTGTGCAAATGAAGTGACTGAATGGGTCAAAGAAGCATTTGTCTCAACACGGAAATTCCATGGCAAATTTCACTCTCCCCGATGATTCACTCAAGCTATGCAGCTGCTATTATGTATAGGAACCAAGCATTTTGCCATTTCAACAGTCTTAAATCGGCTGAAAATATGCAAAACTTTGTAGCATAAAATTTTTTTTTTTAAATTAAAAAATCACTGTAAGAATATAATAGCTGCTATTAAGAGCACTCATTTACCTCCCTTGCAGAAGGTGAGACACAAGGACATGTAAGGACTTAAAGTATTTCTGTGAAACAAACCGCATTCAAACTTGGTACAGCCAGGTTTTCAGTTTGTGTCATTAACCCCTTAGCTACCGTCACCTTCGGCAGATAAGAATATGTATATAGGGATGACTAGAAATCGCATCACAGAAATGAGGAACTTCTAATCTCTCAAAAATCTATAATAGTGTGGTGAAGTATAACCAATCAACAATTCCGTCACTATTTCACAATACTTTATGAAAATGCCTATGCATGAAGTATGGGTTGCCAAACTTTGGATGTTGTAAATTTGCCAACAACGCAACGATCAATTCGGACAGGTGTTGGGCAACCGTGTCCTTTTCTGTGAAAATTTCTTCCTCCATTTCCATGTGTCGTAGGTTTTTGTTTCTGAAGTTTTGTGATGAGAATTCATAATCTGCATATTAATATGATAATATGTGTCATTTATTTATTTTGTGTGCCACGCTTACATCTGAGTGACTGTCATTTAATTGTTATGAACTTCCATTTCTTGTAATAAATAATTTTACCAGGAATTCTTCATAAGTTTTGGTTTCGATTATAGCTGAAGGAACTCAGTATATACATATTTTTTTTCATCAGTTTTGGTTTCGATTCAAGCTGATGCACACAAGTCATATGGATATGTTTTTTATTTTTGAATTCGCACTTTATAATATATAAATATCGATAGAACATTATCTTTATAATAATGTATACAAAATCTGCAAGAATTACGACTGGGCTACATTATGAGTTCATAATGTTGGAGATTATATCAACTGAAATGTAAAAGATAACAGTAGCCGGAATAACCCAAATAATATGAATCAAGTATGTTTTATTTATTTATTTATTTATTTTTTAACTTTATTGAATTGACTTATCGTCTGGAATTGAAGATCCTTCTACTCCTCCTTATACAACATGACAGTAATAGATTAATTGATAAAAATACAAACTCCTCAAATCATGAAATAAACAACAAAAAGAACATGTAGACAAAATAAAAATTTTATTAAATATTAAACAAAATTATGTCATGATTTTTTGTTAATAAAAAAAAAAAAAGAAAGATCATAAAATTTGCATATTTTTTGGGTCAAAATCAAAGTCCATTAACCTCCTCAGCGTTACATTTCTGTCTGGAGAAAAATAAAAATGGCCACATTTTCTTATAAGAACTGTATAAAACTTGATCTAAAGAGGTTAATTGAAATGTATTTTGAATTTTTAGAAATAATTTGTGTACTGTATAGAAAAACTTTGCAAAATTTAGAAAATTAATTATCGATTACATTTTTTGAAAAATCCAAAAAAAAATTTTCTTAGCACCAAATACACAATTTTTTTTTTTTTTAAATTTTATTTCATTATTTTGACATTGTGTATAAATGCTACAAGGTGAAAAAGAAAAAAAAAATTAGCAGAGCTTCGCAATAAAGGCCTCACCATTTTTTTTTTTTAATATTCTTTTAACCCTTACTACCAGGAAAAAAAAAAAAAAAAAAAAAATGAAAGATTATAATTAAATAATTGTATTTATCTGGCGTTGTCTGGATTATGATAATTATTTATTTTGGCTTTTATAAATGGTTAGTTTTAGGTCTCACCCCCCCCCCACACACACACAAAAACACACATACTGAAAATGAACAAAAAATAAATAAAAAAGCTGAAACTCATCTTTTAAATTATTTAAGCAACTCAAATAAGAATTAAGTTGTAATGTTTTTAAACATGTTGATTTTGTTTAAAAGACATTACTTATTTTTTACTGGAAGACGATAATAAATTTCATTTATTTTATTTCGTTCTTTAGAAATCATCAAAGTTTCTTTTTCACATGTGGAATGGATCATTTGCATAATAAGCACTCCCCCATCCCACCAAAAAAGATTTTAAGTTTAATTTTTTTAAATGAATTAATTTAAAAAAAAAAAAAATAACTAAATCATCTAGAGTTATTTAAATGCATTTTAGTTTTATGCTCCTCCCACAAATGTGAAACAAACACAGCGATTGGTTAAAATTTATAACACATTATATTGATTAGCCAAACAAAATGTGTCTAACAGAAAAACGGAAGACAATAGATATGCCTCTTATTAAATAAAATCAGGTTGTTAATGAATGACAATGCTTACATAACTAAAATCACTAATTTTTATGTAAAGTTTTTAAAGAGATTTCAAGAAGTACAGCAGCTGTAAAGTAAGTATCAATTTTACAATAAAAAATATAATAGAAGTGAGCCCCCACCTCCTCCCTGGTGCATGAAAAGAATTTCTTTTTCTTTTTTGATAATCATGATGTAAAAGTAATTGATAGTAATCCGCAATGTTTTACAGAAAAAAAAAAAAACGATTCTTCTTTAGAATTACCCTGTATTAAAAGCACAAAAATAAAGAAAAATACCTGAGACAAAACGAAAATATCACATTCCAAAAATCACATAAATTGATCAAGTAGTTTTATTTTTACAAAGAAAATCATTTTAATGGAAATTTGTAGGTATTACAATGTAAATCTTACACGTTTGAATTATCGAGTTATCTCCCTATATTTTAATTTTATTTATTTATTCCATTTACAAAATGGTGGACAAAACAGCTGCTCTTCTGTTAGTCATCTACATATTAATAGGATAACGTATGTTATTTTGTGTGTCACGTTTACATCCGAGTGACTGTCATTTAATTGTTATGGACTTCCATTTTATGTAATAAATAATTTTATCAAGAATTCTTCATGAGTTTTGGTTTCAGTTATAGCTGAAGGAACTCAAGTTATATATATATATTTTTTTTTTCATAAGTTTTGGTTTCGATTCAAGCTGATGCACCCAAGTCGTATGGATATATTTTTTTTTTATTTTTGAAATCACAACTTTATAATATATAAAAATTGATAGAATATTAACTCTTTAATAATATATAAAACTCTGTAAGAATTAAAATATCATATTTAAGCGTACTTTACGACTGGACTACACCGGTATCTCTGCTAGCTTAAATAAATACTTTGGCAATTTTAACAAAAGAGCTACAATAATATCAGAATGTCTCCATTTACGCTGAACATGTACAGAATGCCAACATCAATATATTACATATGAATGAGTCCCCTGTGATATTTACTAGTAAAATTTAATTTTCTTATTAATTAAAAAGCAAAACTACTTGATTAGTTTACATGATTTTTGGAATATGATATTTTCGTTTCATCATAGATATGTACATCATACAGATTTTTTTTTTAATTTTGTTTTTTTAACATTTAATTCTAGACAAGGACCAAAAAAAAAAAAGAATTTGACAAAAATGATGCAGCCTTTATAATGAAGATCCATAAAAATTTTGAATAAATCTGGTATGTTGTTTGAAACTTCTACCATTTCTGGATTGAAGGCACAACCTGAAACTTACCAGTCCCATCACTAAATAAGCACCTAATCTTTTTAGATTCAAAAGTTTTTAAATACAAAGCAATTGTTGAATTGATGTTAAAAAGAATTTGGATTTCCGGTTATTTTTATTATAAAATTTGTTAGTTTATTGGAAATATAATCAAAAGATAATCTGGACCAAAAGAAAAAGATAATAACTACCTCTCTCTCTCTCTCTACAAAGGCAGAGGTCACATTTTTTCATCAAGTTTCTCTCCATGTTTATGTACAAACTGACTGATGATGATCAAAGCTGACCTGGAATACAACCTGCTTCCCACTCTGAATCTACAGAGTTCACCATTGGAAGAGTGAGTGGTTAGAGATGACTCAATTATTGACTTCAAATTGTTAGGCTTGGTCAGCCTTCGTGAGGGACGCAGGGGGGAAGGATGGATGAAGCCAGTCTATTCTGGGTGAATGTCATTTCAAATACAAGTAAGTAAGTACAACCTAGCGTTAACATCGCATGACCAATCCTCACTAAACTTGGTCAAAATATTGATCATGGTCTAACTTTAGAACTGATTTCATTTTGGAGATATCTAGGTCAAAGATCAAGGTAATGGAAAAGGGTCACACTTTTGTATAGAGTCTGTGTATTATACAGACTCACAGCTTAGCCCATATTAGAGCCAATGACCTTACATGATCTTGACCTGAAAAGTTTGGTCATGCTTGTTGAAATTTTGATTGCACTATAATTACTATGCATTATCATCAGATGAATAGTTTTTGAGTTATTATTTCCAATGATTAACTTCATACAATATGGAGTAATAAGGCCCAGATAAAACTTTGGCCCATCTTTATGGTGTCAGATGGAGGTAGGTGATTTCACAGCTGACCTAGATTCTAGTCACGTATGCAAAAAATTAAAACAAAACAAAAATTGAAATTTCATGGACGTCAGTTAAAAAAAAAATTAATATTTTAATAAAATGAAAGATACATATCAGCTAACATAAGAAATCATTTAAAAGCCAAATATGTTGCTAAGAGATTTATTTTTATACTAGTGGGACCTGTGGAAATTCCACAGCAGCATCTTTCATATGTATTATATTGTATTATAATCTTTCAGATGTATTATATTGTATTATAATCTTTCAGATGTATTATATTGTATTATAATCTTTCAGATGTATTATATTGTATTATAATCTTTCAGATGTATTATATTGTATTATAATCTTTCAGATGTATTATATTGTATTATAATATTTCATATTTATTATATGGTATTATAATATTTCAGATGTATTATATTGTATTATAATCTTTCATATGTATTATATTGTATTATAATCTTTCAGATGTATTATATTGTATTATAATCTTTCAGATGTATTATATTGTATCATAATATTTCATATGTATTATATTGTATTATAATATTTCATATGTATTATATTGTATTATAATCTTTTATATGTATTATATTGTATTATAATCTTTCATATGTATTATATTGTATTATAATCTTTCATATGTATTATATTGTATTATAATCTTTCATATGTATTATATTGTATTATAATCTTTCATATGTATTATATTGTATTATAATATTTCATATGTATTATATTGTATTATAATATTTCATATGTATTATATTGTATTATAATCTTTCATATGTATTATATTGCTGCTGGGCATTCTGTGGATGTTCAGCATGAATGCAGACCGTGCAAGAGTATTGTACCTATTTACAATGCCTCCCACGGGACAGAGTTAGACACCAGGGTCGTTTTTTAACGTGAAGAAAAGGTACAAAAATAAAAAAATTGTCTCAGTCGTGAAGGATTTCTCCTCCACCGAAAGAGAACAAGAAATGGAAGTGCAGCATCTGAAGAACAGATACTAAACTTTGATCTTGGCCAAAAGGCAAAAAAAACTGTAAAAATATTTATCAAAGTAATCTGGATAATGTAGTGTCAGAATATATCTGGTTATTACAGTTTATCTTCAATATCCTTGTAGGAGTCTGTGACATATTTTCATTGTATGGATGCCCAGCACGAACGAACACCCCACAATATCATTATATTATCTTTAGACAGAACAAATACTATCCCTGGATACTAGCCAGACGACCAAGATGGCATATTTTAGTTTCACGTACGGCCCAAAAGCGACATTTTTTTTATTTTAATTTTTGGTTTTCTACACTACATCTGCGGTGATCAGGAGATCCTATTTATTAAAAAGGAGGATAGAAAGTGATAACATACAAACATTAAATTAGCGTATCTATATAACAATTTAATGTTCACAGCAGGTTATCACCTTCTATCATCCTTTTTAATAAATAGGATCTTCCGATCGAATAATTTATAATCTGAAAACCATGATGTACATACGTATGTTAAAGGTAATATGGTATTAATATAAAAGATATTTTTTTAAATTATTATGAATTTTGAAACACAGTTGCAAGATGTAAGGATGGGTAATGTTGGCTATATTTAATTTTGTTTCACGCAAAAGGAATAAAAAGGGAGTGGTAGGCCAGATACTTCTGATTTTTGTGAAATTTTAACAATAGTAGAATTTATAAATATTGTTTACATTTCAATTTCTTTGAAGTATTTTAAAGGATTTTTTTTTGGAGTATAACATCAACACAACTTATTTGAAAATTCAAATATTTCAGATTTACATTAAATATCAATTTAACAAGATTTCCTGAATATTAATTTAATACTGCTTAAGCCTTAATTTTATATATTTTCTAGAATTAAAATCATGTAGGGAATTTTGCTTTAAATTGACATAAGGATTCTAGACATAAGGCATTATATTGATTTTAATCTTTGTAAGGGAACATAAAAAATGGTGCAGAACGCTCCTGTTCATTGATTGAGGGCAAAAAAGATGCAACACTTTGCTCTTAGCCAAAATGCTGTCTGATTACAAAAATTTAATTTTATTATATAAAAATGCTGTTTAATTACAAAAAACAAATTTAATTATATGAAAAAGAGGAAAAACAGTACTGGGTTTTTATTTTGTCAAATTTTCTTTTAAACACAGCAATGCATTCATTTTTGTCGGATACATTTTTGCATCTCTAAAACAGGTTTTGTCCATCTGTTAATTGATCCATCTATCACAATAAACTTTGGTCTCTAACAATTAAGTTTGCATTGTCAGCCATAAGTTTACTCTGTAACAATCAAATTTGCTCCATGACAATTAAATTTGCTCCATGACAATTAAATTTGCTCCATGACAATTAAATTTGCTCCATAAATATTAAATTTGCTCCATAAATATTAAATTTGCTCCATAAATATTAAATTTGCTCCATAAATATTAAATTTGCTTCATAAATATTAAATTTGCTTCATAAATATTAAATTTGCTTCATAAATATTAAATTTGCTTCATAAATATTAAATTTGCTTCATAAATATTAAATTTGCTTCATAACAATTAAATTTGCTTCATAACAATTAAATTTGCTTCATAACAATTAAATTTGCTCCATAAATATTAAATTTGCTCCATAAATATTAAATTTGCTCCATAACAATTAAATTTGCTCCATAACAGTTAAATTTGCTTTGTCAGGCTTAAATGTGCTTTTCCAGGCTTAAGTTTGCTCTGTAACAATCAAGTTTGCTTTGTCAGTGTTAATTTTTCTTCGTAATTGAAATCACAATTTAAATCCATTCGTCAAACATTTAGAAAAGCATTTTCGTTGTTTTGTCATGCCAAGTTTTTAGATGCAATCACAAATCACTACAGACTCGGTCCATTTGTCTGTCGGGTAATCACATTAAAGTTTGAAATTATAGAAATTTATATCACACCCATTGATTGAGTGATTGTTTACTTTGTCACTTTAACAAGCGCATAAATCAATCAATAATATTAATAGATCAATCAATAAGTAACCCAATCAGTGATACATTAGGAATCACGTAAGCTAGTTTAAATAACTATAAGCATTCTCCGGTCTCTTTTCATTTCCTCTTACGATCAGGACATTGGTGGATTACTTGAAGGTGGTTACTGGCACCCAACACACTTGTCCTTCACTTTCTTTGTTTTTATGTACTTACCTCCCTGTGGGGGTAAAGTGAGACACAAGGTCAGTTTTTAATGTGGGGGAAAATCAAGCTCTACAAAAAAAAAAAAAAAGGAACTCTGGATTGAAACAAAAATAAAATTCGCCTCAAGAAGGATTTCTGTTTCTCTGACCAGGAAGAGATAGGATGCAGTGTAGTATTAGAACAGATACTACACTTTGCTCCAAACTAAAAAACCAAGGAAGTTATGATCTCAAGTAAAATGGATATACTAGAAAGGCAGAAATGGTTGCTTTTGAATTGCTGTCTAAAATCTTTGTTGCAATGAGTCAAACTTTGTCAAAGTAACAGTGAAAGTAGAGAAGGAATAGGTTAGCTGACATTGACTTTTTTTATGTAATTTTTTTTGTCAAGCAAACAATTGATTTCTTGATAGTCAGAGGAAATAATTGAAAAGAAGTCACAACCCAGTTTGATTGGGTTTTACTGTTTTGTCTCATTTTACTTCAGCTGAAGTTCTCAGGAATCAAAGAGCCCCTTCCTGGGACTAATACTTGATCTCTATATGAGATATTCAAATATTCCATTAAAGTTCTTCTTTTACCTCTCTAACGTTGAGTCAGTAAAGTGAAGAAGATTAATTTTTCTCTCCCTAATTGACCAGTTTAACCACATTATGGTATAATCAGTCTTTTGGTTTCTTTGTTGTACCGGATTCCAAGACAGGAGTTCATCTCTTCTGGTGGAGTATCAAGCTAAATGCTGTTACTTGAGGTAACATTACTAGGAGAAGCGTTCTCCAATCTTTTCATTTCCTCTTATGATCAAGACGATGTTTGTTTGTTTCTTTCTTTTACAGCATACAACCCTTTTCAGGTTATTTAATGCTGAATCCAGTGATTTTGAAGAACAATTTTTTAATAGAGTATATTTGTTTTTTTTTTTTTTAAGTCGGTTTCTATTTAACCCATAGTTGGAACCCTAACAGGTACTACCAGTCCGGGTCAGAGTGGACCTGAGAGCAATGGCAATTAAAGGGTTGCTCCACACTCCCCAAAGCCTGCAAGCTGGGGCCTCACCATCGGATATAGTTTAAGGTTATATCCAGGACCGCTGTTACTTGAGATCACATTACTAGGAGAAGCGTTCTCCAGTCTCTTTTCATTTCCTCTTACGATCAAGACATTGGTGGAGTGCTTAGCAATAGAAGCGCATGAAGGCAGTTGCTGGCAGCCAACACACACGTCCTTCACCTTTCTTGTTCTTATTTACATACCTCTCTAAAGGGGTAAAGTGAGACACAAGGTCGTTTTTTTTTATTGCAGGGAAAATCCATCTCCCCAAAAAGGAGCATTCCGAAGCCAGTGTATGGCTGTATTGATCTTATTTGAACTTCGAATCCTATGTTATTCTGAATATTTAGTAAGAATTTACTTGTAAAGTAAAATATCCTCATGCCAGGTTTATCTGACAAACCCCTGTACAGAGAGACCCTCAAAGATGGTGTATAGTAGGCATTCAATTTTTATTTATTTATTTATTATTACATATATTTTACTTTTTTATATGTTTTTATCCTAAAGTAAAATTTATTTTGTGTATGCAGACGTTTGCTATTTCGTCTCTGGGTCTAACACTTTGATCTCTATATGAAATATATAGATATCCAAGTGTTCCATTAACTTTCAAACGTTAAGTTAGTAAAGAAATGAAAAACATTTATCTTTGTCTTTCCAGCTGATCACTTATGTTATAGCTTATCTTTCCTGTGGCCTGTTAGTCTTGCTGGATTCCAGCACAAGAATGCATCACCAGTGCGTAACCGTGTCAAGGGATTTTTTATTTGTGTTTTAAATCCTATGTTATTTTGAATATTTAACCAGGTTTACTTGCAGGGTGAATTATCTTCATATTAGGTTGTCTTGATAAACTTTTGTACAGAGAGACCGAAGACATTTAAGGATTGTGTCATAATTAAAACTCATGTGAACCTTAAGGTAACAATGATTGGGTTACATACTTGACCAATCCATGCAACCCTTGAAGTGGCAAGATAGATAACCAGTAACCAATCACAGAGAGTGTTATAAATTGCAGTAAAATCGCATTTCATCCATTTCTCACACTTAATTTAAAATAGTATTTTTAGATGCATCCATGTAAGAGGCTGTCCATCAATTTATCACACTTAAATATGCTTCAATTGCATTTTCATCACTGAATAGACACATTTTAATATCTCTTTTTTTTACTATTTACAAAAAAAAAAAAATTAAAAATCTCCAAAAAATTTTTTTCTCTTTAAAAGAGAGAGAGAGAGAGAGAGAGAGAGAGAGAGAGAGAGAGAGAGAGAGAGAGAGAGAGAGAGAAAGTTTAGTCCCCCCCCCTCTGACAAAAAAAAAAAAAGGCAACCGTTTTTTTTTTTTTTTTACACTCTTATTTTTTGTGATCGTCTGGATTAGTTATGGTTAGAGTGAAAAATCTTAACCATAACCTAACTGGCTCTTGTATAAAACCAAACCATGAAACTCTCATAATTTTGCCATTTGATATTCCGATGTCAACTTGTGCATGTCCGAAAGGCTCTGGTGAATGGCTGAAGTCATCTTTTGTGAACAGGTTTCTGGACTTGTGTTGAGAGCAGACACAGCAAAGCCAATCTTTGCACTTTGAGGATTGTAACACACACCATAACCGTCAGGCGCTGTAGGACCGTAAAACATTATGCTTTCATATTTACTTGAAACCTAAACGAAAATAAAAATAAAATTATTTAAAGACATAGTAATTACAGATTTTTCTACCACTCCAGTAGATATCTCACTGCTGACGCAATTCTCTATCTATATAAAAGTCAAGTACGTCCATGGATGGAGTATTGTTGCCACATCTGGGCAGGAGCTGCTAGAAGCAGCTTATCCTGCCTCGACAGAATACAAAATAGACTTTGTAACTTAGTGGGGGATGCCCTTTTCTCTTCCCTGCAACCTCTTTCCCACAAAAGGGATATCGCGAGCCTGTCTTTGTTTTATCATTACTTCCACAGCAAGTGCTCGTCTGAGCTCCAATCTATGGTTTCCCCTCGCCAATCTTTCTCGAAAAACACCCGTCTAGCTGAAATCACTGTCAATAACTTTCTACACTCTTTAACTGTGCCTAAATGAAAATGTAGATTCCGTGAACAATTCTTCTTTCTTAGAACTGCACGCCTGTGGAACTCTCTTCCGTTTGCCTGTTTCCCAGCTGACTATAAATTGGTTGTTTTCAAGTCCAACATAAACAAATTCTTGATGAACCGCTCCCTTAAGTAATCCAATCTACCAAATTTCCATTAATAACAACTACTATGATATCATACCATTGATTACTGTACACTAAATAATCCTTATCCTCAAGTGGCTTCAGGGCCTTGATAAATGGTGACTATTATGTAAAAAAAAAAAAATGTGAAAAATAATGATGATGATGATGATAAAAATAATATGCAAGGAGGCTGAATGTCATTCCAGCAAATCATAGGATGAAGATAAAGGAGGCAGATATAATAAACTATATAGGAAAGCAGTAAATGTTGATCCTGTGGGCATGGATAAGAAGTGGTAAACTATATAATAAATGTATGCACAAAAAAAATACAGAAACAGACACGGATGTGTGGGAAAGGCAGTCCACTGGGAACTATGCAAACGTCTACACTTTGAACATGCCAACAAATGGTATGAGCATAAACCGGAGACAGTATTGAAAAACAGAAATCACAAAATCCTATAGGATATGGAGGTACAAACAGACCAATGTGTTCAAGCAAGGAGACATGACATGATAACAGTCAATAAGAAGCAAAACTCTACCAAATCATAGATTTCCCTGTTCCAGCATATCAACGACAAAAGGAGCAAAAGAATGAAGCAAATACATGGACCTTATCGGAGAGCTGAAAAGAATATGAAACATGAAGAAAATCACTATAATACCATTAATTGTAGAAACATGAATAAAGACTAAGAGAAATTGGAATCAAAGGGAAGACTGAAGCCAGTCCAATGATTAAAACAGCCAAAATTCTATAAAAAATCTTCAAATGTAGAAAGCAGCTAATATAACTAACCAGCTCATCAGCTACAGTAAGTTGAAACAGAAATTAAAAAAAAAAAAAAAAAAAAAGAATATCACACAGACCCAAGGGAACCAAAGCTGCTAGAAATCCCATAAAATGACTCTTATCTGCAAACATAAAATGTAAACACATGTGGTGACATCAATCTCATCTGGTATGAGACAAAATGGCCATGAAAGGTCAAGGAAGATTAAAAGACTGAGGAGAGAGAGAGAGTGTAAGGGTAAGAGTGAAGAGTGCACTGGAACCTTGAAGAGACTTATTGTCACTCAAATTCCAGAGAAGACCAATTGTTGATGCCAGTCAGAAATCAATGTAAATGGCTGTTGCAATAATGCAAAATGATTTTAAATGATAATTGAAAGAGGCAGAGAGTACTGGACATTTGAGGAGATTGATATCACTCAGACTCCAGGGAACAACACTGATTGTTGTCAGTGAGTAATCACTGATAATGTCCAGCATGAAAACTCCTAGTGAGTAACCACTGATAATGTCCTGCATGAAAACTCCTAGTGAGTAACCACTGATAATGTCCTGCATGAAAACTCCTAGTGAGTAACCACTGATAATGTCCTGCATGAAAACTCCTAGTGAGTAACCACTGATAATGTCCTGCATGAAAACTCCTAGTGAGTAACCACTGATAATGTCCAGCATGAAAACTCCTAGTGAGTAACCACTGATAATGTCCAGCATGAAAACTCCTAGTGAGTAACCACTGATAATGTCCAGCATGAAAACTCCTAGTGAGTAACCACTGATAATGTCCTGCATGAAAACTCCTAGTGAGTAACCACTGATAATGTCCTGCATGAAAACTCCTAGTGAGTAACCACTGATAATGTCCTGCATGAAAACTCCTAGTGAGTAACCACTGATAATGTCCTGCATGAAAACTCCTAGTGAGTAAATAAAGAGATCATTATCATATCATATGAATCTAAATATTCTATTATTGGCATTGGTTTCCCTGATATTTTTTTACTAGTCAGAATTCTTTCTAGAGAAAAATCAAGCACTTATGGGAGAGACCACGAGAAGATTATGAACAAGTGAAAGTGATTTTTGTGGACCAAACTGGATTCGAATTTGGAACACCCAGGTCATCAGTCTATGTCATTAACCACTAGATCACCATCACCTCAGTAAATAATAATAATCTATTATAATAAAGCCATATACCTGTCTGTTTGTTTGTTCAGAATTTGATTAATATGTACAACTTTTATTCCATTTAGATTTCTATATATACTGTTGTTTCAAAGGAAATCTACACTCAAGAAGTAACCTCATTTGCATATTACATTAAAAAAACACCTATTTTGATAATTAGATTCATGTTATTGTTTGTTGTAACGTAACGTAATAATGTTGTAATAGAATTGTTTTATTTAGAAATATTTAAAATTGATTTAATTTATATTTAAATTATTTTCAATTATTATTATCAAACACCAGCTGCCTTTAAAAATGGGAGTAAGTTTGTTTAAGCCTTTAAACTATGAATTATTTCTCGTTTAATTTTCATAGACGAAAATGGATGTGTTTTATACTTCCATAAATCCATTGTGCTTCACTTTCAGGAAAATCGTAAGAAGTTAGGATATTCTGTATATCTTAAATAGTATGTAAATAAACCCCTACTCCCAATATGTTTCAACTTGGCAATGCCCAGGTATATACAGTCAGTAATAATATAAAAGCTAAGATAGAAAAGAATCAGGAAAACAGTAAATGTAAACTATTTACAAAAAATGAAATGGTAAACCACATCATAGGAGAATGCAGTAAATTTGCCCAGAAAGCAATATAAAAGCAGACATGACTAGGTTGAGAAAAGATGATTCATGACATAAAAGCATGCTAGAAAATTTGGTCGTAATAGAAGCCCCAGAAAAGTAAAGAATAAAAGACCAAGTTAAAACCCAATTTCATAATATTGCATAAGAGCGAACATCCCCCCCCTCTCTATCTGAGGAAAAGAGAAAAAGGAAATAAAAAAAAATGAGGAGAGAAATTAACAGTGCCATCACCAAGAATGCTGAGTGAATACATTGGTACAATTGTTCTGTTTTCCCTTTTTCATTACTAATTAATTAAATTTTTTTTTTCTTTTTATTATTTGTGTACTGTTAGCATTGTTTTTTTAAATATACATGTTTGAAAACTCAAAACATTGGCTTGTATCATCCTGGTTGTATGTGTCACTGTTGACGGATAGCGTCGCATCTGTTTTGTTTTCTCTCTCTTTCTGCCCTCACGACGAGAGTAGTGGCACATCAACCAGTTTGGCAAGGATGTCCCATAAGTAATGATACCATAAGCCGTTGAGCGAAGAACTTCTATGAATCACAGTATGTACAGTGAATTCTATCAAATTTACACATCGTGGAGTCCAGAATGCTAGAACATTTTCCCCCTTTGTAAGCATATGGGGCCGACTCTATAAAGATAACAGTGACTTCCATTAATAGCGGCCCCGTACAACGTTACACATGGATAGAAATGATGTGAAAATAATGATGGATGTGTAATGCGAGTTTTAAAGACAAGTTTAGATCTAATTACCTCAGAGGAGGATTAAATATGGACAGCATAATGTGCAGAATAGGAAACTTTGTTGATTTGCTTACACCAAAAGAATAGATAACAATGTTTGGGTTAGTAGATGTAGAACAGTTGATGTAACAAGGTCAGTTTGTAGAGAAAGTCATGGAAACATGGATGGAAGTGATAAGGATCGGTAGGAGGCAAAGAGAGGTGAATAAAGACCTGGCCAGAGATAGTTAGTTAGGAAATCAATTTTTAAAAGTTATCCAATATATACCAGCATGTAAAACATGTTAAACCAAAGATGATGATGATGAATTTAAAAGTTTGAGAACCTTGTATGTTTGTTTGACAGAGAAAATTACTGGTCACTTCTGTGAGCATTAACTCCCTTCATCCAAAAAAGAAACAATCGATGTAAACAGTTCATTATTTGCATAGGAATGTTATTTCAATAAAAACAAGTGAAGCATGCATGGTTCCCCGTGAATGCCCCCAACAAACTCACTTAGCAACAAAATCCCATCCCTTCACTGTGGAGGTCCATAGATGCTGGAAAGCCTTCTGCTCTAATATTTTCTTCCCTTGAACTGCTAAACTTTGGAATTCCCTTACTGTCCCTGCTTCCCTGACTGTACTGACATGCAGAAGTTTAAATACAATGTAAACCAACATCTTGCTCATGTCCCTTAAATAGTAGCCCCTTACATCCAAGTGGCAATACGCCTTGTTTGGGGTGAATCTGAATAATAATAAAAAAATTTAATCGAGTCATTTAGTACAATTCCTTATATCTTCAAATATTTATTCATATATTAAGATAAATGCTATGTGCATTTTAAGTCAGGATGCCTTATCTTCGGACAGCCTGATCTGGTAATACAAGAGACAATGAGGACTTCTTTTTTTTAATTTTTAACTTCAAATCAGAAAAGCTAATTTATAACTTCAAATCAGAAAAGCTAATTTATAACTTCAAATCAGAAAAGCTAATTTATAACTTCAAATCAGAAAAGCTAATTTATAACTTCAAATCAGAAAAGCTAATTTATAACTTCAAATCAGAAAAGCTAATTTATAACTTCAAATCAGAAAAGCTAATTTATAACTTCAAATCAGAAAAGCTAATTTATAACTTCAAATCAGAAAAGCTAATTTATAACTTCAAATCAGAAAAGCTAATTTATAACTTCAAATCAGAAAAGCTAATTTATAACTTCAAATCAGAAAAGCTAATTTATAACTTGATATTATAAAAGCTATTTTACAACTTGAAATTATAAAAACCAATTTATAACCTGAAATTTTAAAAACTATTTTATAACTTGAAATTATAAAAACCAATTTATACCTTGAAATTATAAAAACCCATTCATAACTTGACATTATAAAAACTAATTTATAATCTGAAATTATATAAACTAAAAACAATAAGAATGAAAACTGGCAATATGGTGTGCAGGGCTGGGAGTCAGAGTTCAAGGTTCCGCATTCATTATTGGGTAATGCCAGTTAGACCTTCTTAATTTCTGTCAAAATAAACAAATTTACTGATTTTCATTGTTGGTACATTTTAATAATAACAATTAGATGGTAAGTTATTTCAACAAGATAAATAAAAAAAGAGGACACTTACTTGGCTAGTCGACAGTTTATGGTGCATACTCTTTGTATAGGCAGTGTCCATGAAGAGTTTTGGGATGTCCATTCCATTTTCAATAGCAGTCAACTTTATTCCAAGCAAATGCCGATCTATACCTTGACCACTGATTGCCTGTAAAATGGAATAAGTTAGTTTTCAAGAAATTTTTATAGAAAATAAAAATAACCCTTCTTTTAGATGATAAATACAAGCTAACAATCAATCGTCATAGAAATAAGGTTACTTCTGTTCTGTGGGAGTACACAAGGAAGGAGGGGTGGGGGCTTAGTCAATCTTAAGCAATCTTAGGAGTATCTGCTGGTTTCTTATTACCAAATTTAATAAGTTTAAAGAATAAGTTTTAAAAAAATAAATAAAAACACTGATTCAACATCAACTATTGTAATGATGTTAGCTGGCTGCCATCTTGTTGAATGATGGAATTCCTGGGCAACAGCATATCATCAGGAAAAGAAGCAGAGGATTGGCAATGCAATTGTTGATTGTGTTTTAAAGTGTATAATTTCAGCTAAAAGAAAGAATGTTGTCAAATAGATTTTGAGTTGTAATGACATTTAATGTCACAAATAATAAAATGGATTGGAATGTCAGTTACATAAACAAAAATTAATTTAGAATAGACAATTACATTTGTTTTTTATCAGAACAAAGGGTGACGTGGTTAGTGACATCAGAAAAAACAGAGAAAGAGTTGGATACAGGTAGTAAGCTAGAAGACAGGTTTGGTCTCTTGATGTGCATGGAAGTTAATGGATGCGATACAGCAAAATGTACAATGTACAAAGTGTTGCATAACTGACAGGGGATCCAGGAATGTGAAATAAATGTTTATATAAAAAAAAATATAATTTGCCTCATGGTGTTTTCCTTTCAGAAGAAAGAAAAGAAAAATGGAAGAAATATGAGAAGAAAAAAGGAAAAACAAAGTATGTGTCCTTTTGCTGGTATCCTCACAGAAAATGTTATTCCATCGTTTTGTTTTAAAGAACTGTCTTATATGTTATTGTCCTATCATGAACTGTACTTGAATGTGTATACACCTGCAATGAACTTTAGACAGGTAAAACAACACAATGATGCTAGACAATCATGTGTATACATAAACACCATCTATATATATAAAAGGCAAATGCGCGCGCGCATTTTTTGTGTGTTACCAAAAGTTTTTTTTAACCGACGGTTCCGGGGAGGGGGGGGGTACTATCGCTTAGAACTGTTTATATAGCCCCTAGATCATAATATGTACGATTTGCAAACGCGCGTTGAGTCTAGATTTATTTACGTCGATTTTTACAAAATTATTGCTATTTCAGCCCGTCTTGTGTTCGTTCAGCTTTTTTGTATAAAACCGAAACTAATTCAAAGCTAAGAATTGTTCTCAGCAATCGCACCAGGGAACGTCCAGAAGCAATCAGCTTTAATCAATGTGGGCCAAACTCCTTATATCAGACAATTGCTATTCAATCTGGACAATGGGGAGTTGGTTTCCCCCCTCCTCAACATCTTAGGGAAACAACCAGCCATAGTTGGGTAAACAAACCCAAAAGCTGCCCCGCAGCGAAAGTTGACTCCGTTACTTCTATTTGACCTCATTAATGAGGTCAAATAGAAGCAGCAGAGTTAACTTTTATTGCAGGCATGTGTCAATTCTGTTTTTAATACTTAATTAAATAAATTCAAACGTGTTTCAGTTGCTCTTTGTTGGCCGAGTGGGTAACGTGTCAGGTTTTTTGCACACTTTCTTTTCCACCTTCGCCTCAAGGCTTCGGGTTCGATCATAACTACTTACCAAAACTGTTTTTTTTAAGCCCCCCTCCAACACCGCCCCCCCCCCAACACAAACACCCGGGCAACGATTTTTTTAAAGAAGTTTTAACATTGGTTTTTTTTTTATATTTAAACAGGGTTCTTACTTCGCTTATTCTTTTGTTTTGATTTCCTCTCCCCCCCCCCCTGCCCAACATGCACACCTCTAAACACCCGGGCACCCCCCGCTAGTACTTTCATAAATCAGAGTCCATTTTCTGTAGGCTGTTTTTGAACCCAGTCAACGACAAGTACTTTTGCTAGTCTATATATATAAAAGCGAAAATGTTTGTGTGTGTGTATGTGTTTGTTTGTATGTCTCACAAAAACTTTCGACAGAGGCGATGGATTTTCATGAGATTGGTATCATTTTAAAGCTCGAACCTTCACCTGACAAATATCGAAAAATTGGCCAAAAACATTAATTCCTTCACCCTAAAATAATCAGTTTTCTACAGGGAGGGATGCCGAAAAAAATCGCTCCTTCATTTTCTCTCATCCTGCTACTACGACAATGACGTCATGTTTGACCTAGAAAACGTTGACGTTAGTTTAAAACCACCTGCAAGTGTTTTTAAAGGTTTAATTTTATCTGTTCTCAATTGTATGTCTCTTTGGCGTAGGGGTAACGTGTCGGGGTTTTTTTTTTTTTTTGCCTTAGCCTTGATGCTTCGGGTTCGAGCCTGTCTTCCTACCTAAACTTTTTTCCTCTTTTACACCTTTTTTTTCCTTTTTTTACACTTGTTTGCGGTTTTGCTTTGTTTTGGTTTTTCCAACTTTTTTTAACATCGTGTTTTTTTTTATACTATTAAAACAGGGTCCCCCCATCTCACCTGTCTGTTTAGATGCATGTATGTATGTCTGTCTGTCTCACAAAAACTTTCAACAGAGGTGACGGGTCCTGACAAGATCTGTATCATTTTTAAGCTTGACGACGTCTTGAACGACAAATATAAAAAAATTGGCCAAAAACATTAATTCCTTCATCCTAAACTTGGACGTTTTGTACAAGGAAGAGTCGATTTTTTTTCACCAACATTTTAGCAAGTCATCGTCACTGTTGGATTGACTTCGGTTAATTTCAATGCTTTTAACTTCCGTTCGCGTCATGGAGACATTGGGTAAGACATCAGATTTTGTTTCGCTTCCATCTTTGCGGCATGGGTTCAAGCCTGCCTGCTACTACTAGCAATACACATAGTCGTTAAAACGCTTTAAATAATCACAGATTTCAAGGGGTTTCTGCTAAAATAGTCATATTTTAAAAACCAAAGCACTTTAAGTCTTCAAAATACCACCGTTTTGTTCGGAAATGAATAGACTTTCAAATGAATTAGTAAATAATAACATACATTACATATTTTTAGAGTTTTAAGCAAATAAAGTGATAAAAATGTGAACATCATAAAACGGTGTTTTCGATAAGATTTTGTAATGACCCCCCTGATTTGTAAACATTTGTACTGTGTTTCAGTTAAGAATTTTTTAATGAAATTTGGAAATTAGCCAATTTTTTAAAATAATTTTCAGTGTCCAAAATTCATTTGACCTCTCGTTTTTTTTGTTATGTTAAAAAAAAAAGATTTTAAAATGACAAGTATGGAAAATTTTGAAAAAGATTTTCTTCGGACACTTACTATTAAATAAAACCATCTTTTTACTATGTTTATTCGTTAAAAAGATGATTGGACAGTGTTTTCTCTAGTGGTACGTAGCAATTTAAAAACATAATATCCGAAAAAATCGTTATGAATTTGAATAAAGCGATAGCATGGCATAAACAGACATTTTGTTTTTGTTGTTTATTTTTATTCCAAATCGATTTTTTTTTAATTGAAAATCTGGTTATAAAAAAATTTCTTACATGTTTAGTTAGAGCTATTTTGTTATCAACCATGCAAATATTTTTAAAAATTGGGTAGTAGTAAATTTTAAAATATTTAAACAAGCGAAGATGTGAAATATAATTGTTTTGGTTCATGCGTATGAACGGTAACACACTTCTAATTTCCTTCCCTTAAAAAATGTTTTCAGTGAATTATTATCGAATGAAAACTAATCTACCCGATTATTAAAAAAAAAAATAAAATAAAAAATAATCAATAATATTATTTGTAGGAGATGCTCAGTTAAAAAATAAAAATGGTAGGAAAAGACAAGAAATGTAATTAAAAATCAAAATAACATTAATTCAAAACTTTTAACAACTTGTCAGCTTTAGCAAAAACTTGTTTCTTTTTTTTTTATATTTAAATAGGTGGGACAAAAATACTTGATATTTTTCCAAACATCATGTTTTCTGTTAGAGGGATGTCACTTTTTTAAATAGCATTTATTTTTGTCTGTTTGTCATAATTCTTGTAAAGTTTCACAATGGGTATCAAACATCTTCTTAAGCAAAACAATTCTTAATTCTATGTCTAATCCTAGGTATGAGTGGCAAGCCTCCTCCTAAAACCTTTAGTCTTAACAATAATGCTAAGTACAAGTGGTAGAGCTCACCACTAAACTTCCTCTGTGAGCTCATATAAGCGTAAAAAAAACCCATAAAAAACGTTTAAAGAAAAGTGCACATGATTAATCTGCCATAAAAAAAATAAATTGGTCAACTGTCCTCAAACGCTAGGATCGTCTTGAAATAGTGAATTATTTTACATTACTCTAAATTCTAAAATTGTTTTTGTTTTGTTTCTATCAAGTCTTCAGTATGTTCACACATAATTTTCCTTAGCCCTATCATTAACCAGATTCAGAGTGGCAACCTCCCTACCTTTTCATAATTGCATAAAGACCCTCTTAAAACCATGCATAATCGCCTTTTAGAAAACAAACAAACAAAAAAACACCCAGGATTTATCTATCATAGGAAAAAGAGGGTAACTGCCCTAAAACTTTTGCGTACGGGCAATTATTTGCTGCTTCGGTAAGGGGGGTATGGTTTTTAACATCCGTACTTACCCACATGGAACGTTTGTATAATTTTTGCCATTTTTTAATTAAATTATTTTTCTATGTTCCTGTTTTTCAATTTAATTTTTTTTTTACTTTATTTTCCAAGATTATATGAACATTATTTTACGTTGATAATTATACGTTCTTGCGTGCAATAGAAATATTAGAATCTTACATGTAAATATTACGTTAAAAATGTAAGCGTAAAAAAAAAAGTAGAAATAATTTTTGCAATTATAATTTTTTTTTGTGAAAATATTAAATAAACAATGCTTAATTCAAAGATAATATTGTTAGTTCAGGAAATTAATTATATCGAATTCATTAATACGGACTTCAGGGGCTTTTTTCGTAATGTTCCTGTAAAAATTATTTTATTTTATTTTATTTTTATTTTATTGTTACAAATTACGATGCTTTATTTATATAAAAAAAGCAAAAATAAATTCTTGCATTTTTTATTTACTACTGAAAACCATAACTTTAGTAAAGGTATTTTTTGTTTAAAAAAAATAATGCATTTTCACTAAGATTTAAATAAAAATAATTGGTTCATTATATTTCGCGATCATTATTTGATAAATACTGAAAATTTCATTAAAATTGGTTAATTTCCTGATTTTTGGCGAATTTTTAAGCAAAGGAAGGGGTCAAAATGTTTATACATTTTGAGCATCAGCATTCATTTTGCCCGTACCAACCTAAAACGCTCGAATGATTCAAAATGGGAAATCATTTTACATTAAATTCTAAAATAATTTTTGTTTATCTTTTATTAAGATTTTTCAAGTTGTTCACATGCAATTGTCTATAAAGGTAGAATCACATATTTTGGAGAGGTGGTCAGATGGGGTAACAAAAGGTATTAATCTACAATAATACCAAAAAATATTGCAATATATTCATTTTTAACCAATCCTAGATTTCGATTCCAGTTTTTGGCACATAAAATACATTACAACTAAACTTTGAGTTCTCTAAGTTCTTTTCTTTTAATGGATACATGGCATTTTTAAGCAATCGCAGCATATTTATGTGCATTTACTGCAGATTATTTGGAAACCATTCATTTTTTGGAGATTTTCAGTAGCATATTCAGATTCCTTGCACAAAAATACACTAATGGCAAATTTCATTGCTTAGTCTTGTGTTTTAACAAAGATATAACATTTTTACTGAAATAGTGCAAAAAATGTGACAAAACACATATGGTCTTAAAGAAGGGAAAATATCCAAATGCGCAGGGCATAAAAATAATCATAGATTCATTGATTTTGATTGAATTTAAAAAATTTAAAAAGATTCTTTCTTAGCTTATCAAGCTCTTTCTATACATACCAATATTGAAATATTTTAAGCCATTTAAATTTTTTCATGTGTATTGCTACTACCACTTTTTTTTTTTTTTTTTTTTTTTTTTACATCTCTTTTCACCCTGGCTGCCTATTGTTGTTTTAATTCCTTCTCCACGCTACCATTTTTTTTTTAACGCCTCTCTCCACATTCATGGGTTTGATCCTGCCTACTACCACTTTTTTTTTTTTTGCTCAACACACACCTCCAAAAACCCGGACAACGCTGGGCACTCATACTAGTCTATACTATAAATCTCACCTGTCTGTTTAAATGTATGTATGTATGTCTGCCTATAACTTTTGACAGAGGCGACGGATTTTCACAAGATCAGTATCAATTTGAAGCTTAACATCTCGGACGACAAATATCGGAAAATTAGTTAAAACCATTAATTCCTTCGCCTCAACTTGTGAGTTTTCTACAAGGAGGAGTCGATTTTTTTTGCGATTAATTTTTGCAAGTCATTGTATCGGTTGGATTGACTTTGCCTAATTTTAACGTTCCGAACTTCCGGTCGGGTCATGGCATGGCGGTAAAACATCAGATTTTCTTTCACTTTCTTTTCCACCTTTGCGTCACGGGTTTGAGCCTACCTACCTACTATCACTTTTTTTGTTTGTTTGTTTTCTGCTCAACACACCTCCGGGCAACACCGGGCACCCAGGCTAGTTATCTATACAACACGACTCAACACGCACATAAAAATATGTACCAAAGTATAAATATACACACTCTGTTATGCAACTTGCATTATTATTTAGTCTGCTATGCAAGTCTTGTTCAGGAATGTGGATAGCTTTTTGTCATTAAGTTACAAATGAACTCATCTCTTCGATGCTCATGCGTTAAATATTGAACAGATAAATCAACTAATATATATTTTAGTTAAGATTGCATTAACGAGTGCTTTGAGAATAACAGGAAATGTGACAGGCAAAAGGTCAGTATAGGTCAACTCACTGATCCAAGTTAGAAATAATCTAAGACATGAAATATATATTATTTAGTAATATGATGTCACATGGCCTGAGATAAATGGTGATAGCAACAAAACAAATCTAGAAAGTATGTGATGCATGCGAACGTGTAAATGAAATGGGTTGACAGCATATGATTAAACAATGTTTATCGATCTCTCACTCTGTTATCCTTACTATCACACACTATTCAGTGATGTGGAACAAAGATCAATTTGAATATATGTTCTCTGTCTTCCATCAGTTTTTTCTTAAGTTAATCCTTTTGAAAGTATAAGAATTTTCAACACAACACAGCAAGCCCTCCATCTGGAATGATCACACAGAAGTGCATACAAGAAGAAAAACCAACAACAAGGTGCGACACAAGGTTGAGAACACAACACAAAGTCATTTATTTATATAAGTTCATTTCTAAATTAAAATTCCAGAACAAAGATTGGTTGCATTTTTCTGATTAATTACTGTTTAATTAACCAACTCAACACGTTCTTAAAGAATAGAAGTAAATTATTCAGCCATGATTGCTCATTAGTCAAAAGGCAAAAAGGTTTTCTCTGTCTAACCTATAGTTAATTTAGTGAAATATATTGTCAGACATTTTAACATATGTCTGGGCTCTTTGAAGATTCCATCTTAAATATCGATTGCAACTCCTAGTCTCTCAATTGTCTATCTATTATATATATATACTAACAAGCCGTCTGGCATTGCCCGGTCGTAAAATATGCATAAATATTATATTTTAATTCATACAGAAACTGAGACATAATATGCGTGTGAGCATTATGGTTTTTCTAATCAATTCATTTCTTGAAAGTAAAAAAAATTGACTTACTCCGGCACAGCTTATAGGTAATATGTAACATTTTTACATAATCACCTAAAAATAAAATCAGCCACATTTATTATTTTAAGTTTAATAATTAATGTTGTTTACATTACGTTTAAAAAGATTTAAAACTAAAATAACTTAACTGCATTTTGGTTTGATTGTTTTGTTTTATGGCATATCAACCCTTTTTGGGTTATTTAATGCCAAATCCAGTAATTTTTGAAAAAAGTTTTTAGTCTCCAAGTCCTTTATATCTTCAAATATTTATTCATGGAGTTTGGTTTGGTTGTTTTGTTTTATGGCATATCAATGGCATATTCAATTCGGCATGAAATAACCCAAAAGTTTCAGGTTATTTAATGTCGAATTTTGGAGAAGTTTTTATCTATCAAATTCTTTACATCTTCAATTATTTATTCATAGTGTTTGCTTTGGTTTGGTTGTTTTGTTGAGGAAAATTGCTTTTGTTTTTGACTTTGCAGAATATGGAGTTTTGCAAAAGGGAAGGAAAAAATAATATCACTATTTGGTGCATTTTAGGTTAGAAATCCAGTATCGCCAGACAATCTGATCTGGTGGCATTAGAACTGCATCTTTAACATGCTGCTAACTCCAATTCACATACCATTTTTTTTTTTAATTTCCTCTGGTGGTACTCGTCCTACAGACACTGGAAATAAAGCACTTTTATGCAAAGCAGTAACACCAACATAAATCTTTTTTTTATATTAAGGTTCCATGATCCCATAGTGTTCAGAGTTGCAATGCCCAAGTTTTCCTTGCTAGTGTTTTTTTTATACCCTGACCATAAACGTCCCTCTAGCTTCCAAGACCCAAAAGATAACCTCTCATCGAGCGAATCACTTGGTCTACTTTCAACTCTCTAATGCACTTCTTGTCAATGCATATTGTTGTGGTGGCACCCACTCATTTACATATGTGGATAATATTACACGTACATAACAAGACTCGGTTAGTCTGAGTGTGTGTTAACCAGAAGCCACCGAATGCCGAGCCGAGAGCAGATATGTTCTCCAGCCAAGACACTCTTACCTGACAACCATTATGTAAATATACTTTTCCTAATACACTTCTTATTGATCTACCGTTGTTTGTTGAATCTTCATTTGTATTGCCTTATACGTTATTTGGTTCTACCTGCAAACATAACACATAACTATTCTTCTGTTTAATAATGCTAGCCCATTTTGTTCAAAAGGTCATGACCTGTTATTGCAAATATTTTCTATTATTTAATTTTTATTATTGTAAACATCATGAACATATTTTTGCTCATCAAAATTGATATGTCCTAAAGGTGGCCCATTAATTCGGACAATCAAAGATAAAGGATTCCGTGAAAGGATTAAATAAATATACACTGTGGTTTGAATACTGAAAGAGAAATTTATTTACGTATTTATATAGAGACAAATAAAAGCGCGTTCATCGTTCAGGCGGAAGTCTCTGTTCTGCCGCGTCTGGTAAAAACCGGCGACTCGGTTCATTATGTAAAATGTTCCGGGGTGGTTACCTATCTCCACATAACAAAAATATTTTCCATTATTATCATTTTGTTTTACCTTTTTTTGATTATTTGATTATTTATTCAAGCATTAAAAGTGTTTAGTCAAACTAGCTACATACCTGCTTTGTCATATCACAGGATCCCAATCTGCAACATTCCTCTCATTCATAAGAAAAAAAAAGAACAATCCCAAGATTTTTTAACACACAAATATATATATATATATGATTATGATATATATTACTAATGTACACGGGTTTGTCGGGTTCCTATTACTGAAACAGACCATATTATATTGACCCATTAAGTTCCATAGAATCTGTTTTTTTATTGTTGAGATGAAACTTTGTGTAATCACTAAAAATGGGCTAAAATACACACATTGAAAGGAAAGGGAAAGGTTATTTCTTTTATTTAGAAAGCGAAATATCGACTCTTATATAAATAGGACACTGGGTTCATGCGATAATATTTTAGAAATCAAAAGGCTGGACACTCAAGATAAAATTTACACATTATGGTAAAATGCAAAACAGTTCATACAAAGAGTCACACTGCACTTTTGGCAATAAGTTAGTGGTTTACTATTGCAAGAGTCATTTATATGAATTCATGCATCAGTGAACAAATAGAATTTCACAAGAATTTTTATTAGGTTCCCAACAACTCACAAAGAGAAGTTGATGAATAAATATGAATTTTATTTTTTCCTCGGAGTAATTATGCAGTAAGTAGTAGTATTATATATTGTCTTATAAATTTTAAAAAGAAATTATTTGGTGTCATATTTATAGGACAGTGGGACCTAATGGGTTAAAAGAAGAACGCATGTCTATAAGGGCTGCAAGTCCAAAAAAAGGAGAACAGAAAAAAAAAATCCAGATACATAAGCTCATTGCTTAATTATTATCAACTTTTCAGAAAATTTTACAACAAATTTTGTCAGTTTCATTACTCCCATCAGAGTTCTCTATAGCAATCATTACTTTCTCAATCACCCATCTCATAACTGTTTATGATTCTCACACTGGTTTGAAACCTTTGTCTATAATACATCCTGTTTATAACTTACCCAGTTAATTTCTCCTGATGAATAAATGAATCAACACTAGCTGATGTACCCAAGATACTGACTGGCCACTGACCTCCAAAGAGACAGTCTTGGATCACTGAGTGAGTTGATCCATGCAAGCACTATTCAATTCTACGCTAACAGAAGAAAGGTGGATCTTTATAAAAAAAATAATAAAATCAAGCAATAAATTTTGTAGCAGAAACTCTTTCACTTACATCATTACTGATATTCTTATGTGTTTGAACAGCCTGGCGCAAGAATTGGAGCTTCTCTAGGGCTGGCACTCGGCTGTCATCCATGGCACAAGTAAAGAGATATGAAGGAACTGTACACGAGCGGATTGTGTCAGTTCGTCCATATTTGAAACGGCGAAGGGATGCACTCTCATATGTTGCACATGGCTCTTGATGCAATCTAAAAAATAAAATAAAAAAAATGGTTTATCCAAACTATACAACACCTTAGGTTTACTTAATTCAATGATATAACAAAATATTTTCAAATATATTATATATACTGACAGAAAAATATATAGTCAAGGCTATACCTCATTTGTATATTTATTTTTTATTTAATAAATTTGTATTCTGTATGATTCATTTTTAATTTGATTCTCCTATTTCATTATATATACACAATGGTTTTCTTGATATTATCATTATCAGAAGTAATATTAATTATCAATTAAAATGATTTAATAAAAAAAAAAAAAAAAAAAAAAAAAAAACTTTAAAATTCAAAATAACTTCAATTTGATTATCCTTTTCATTTTATTTAAGAGAGTCTGGAATGGTGGAAAGTATTTTGCTGTTTTGGGAGAAAATCTCTTTTTCTCAAAAAAGATAAATATTTTTAGAAAAGATTTCATCCATATATAGGAAGCCATCTTGGGATGTCCCAACATGGCTTCCTATATGGATGAAATCTTAGGATTTTTCTTCTCTGAAAATTGAAAGAATGTTTGTTTTTAGAGAAGCCAAGTATTTATTATGAAAGATCAAAATATTTTCCACTACTATCATGGATTTTATTACTAGTATGCAAAAGATTTACAAAAAAAATAAGTGTTTTTAAAGAAAAAAAATTTGCACATATGGTAATAATATTATTTGGATTCTTCATACTACTGTTCTCATCTTGAATGTTATTTTCACAATATTTTGGCTGATGTAACCTTTGGCCTTCTTTAGGTGTATTTTTTTTTTTTATCAAACTCAGGATAGGGGTCCTAAGTAATTCGTAATTGTACTTTTTCGAATTACTTACAACCTCTATCCAGACATGGCTGACGGAACGAGAGGATGCTACCCCCCCCCCCCATGAAGTAAATAAAGAGTTCCATTTGAAATTCTGTCCAGATTCCAGAGTTCAAGATATACCTGAAGAAGGAGGTTACATCAACCAAAATGTAAGAATGACACTGAAAATGAGAACAGTAGTCTGAAGAATCCAAATAATACGAACAACCAATCCTCATCTCAAAAATTCAGAAACATAATATCTATACATCCAGTATTCACTTTATTATTTAGTGCCCAATTTTCAACATATTGATTAAATGTGGAGACTATTGAAGTTTAGAATGATCACATTATCTCATATAAGGATCGCAGAGTTTTAGTATTGGATAACATATTTTGGTGCTTGTCCAGAATTCACCTTATGTTAAAAAAACAAAATAAAAGAAAAATCTTTATAGCGTATATAACCATGACAAAAAGAAAATATTGTACACCAAAAATTACATGAAGTGATCAAGTAGTTTTATTTCTAAATAAAAAAAAATCAATTTTGTAGGGAAACGGACAGCTACGATTGTAACATCATGCATATGAACGCGTTGGGAAGTATGAGCAGCAGTGAAGGATGGCTGGTTGCAAAGAGATATACCGTCTTTGTTTTATCGTTAGTTCCATGGCAGGTGCTCGTCTGAGCTCCAATCTCTGGCCCCCCCCCCTCGCCAATCTTTCACGATAAACACCCGTCTAGCTTAAACCACTGTCAATAATTTTCCCCACTCTTTATCTGTGCCTAAATAAAAATGTAAATTCCATGAACAAAGCTTCCTTCTTAGAACTGCATGCCTGTGGAACTCTTTTCCGTTTGCCTGTTTCCCACCTGACTTCAACATGGATGTCTTCAAGTCCAACATAAACAAATTCCTGATGAACTGTCCTCTTAAGTAGTGACACTTTATCAAATCTCCAATACTAACGAATACTACAACACTATCCCAATGATTACTGTACACGCAATAACCTTTATCCCCGAGTGGCTTCTGGGCCTTGATAAGTGGTGACCTCCATGTAAAAAAAAAAAAAAAAAAAGAAGATATACTGAATCGTTTACACCTGTCAAATTCGCTTGGTCTAGATCAAACACACAGACACAGAGCAAACTGTGTGCACTAGCACACACACATGCATGGAGCGGGGCATGCACAAACATGACATGACTAATTGATACGCGTGCATTCCCTATGACCTCTGACATAACCTTCCGTTTCCTTCTCTTCTTCCTCTCACTTCACCTGGCATCAAGCGGCCCACACGTATAATCCGCACTCTCCATAAGCATGCACTCGGAGAGCAGCAGACAGACTTGCGAGGTAAAGCAATTGATCCGTCACAAACTTTAATACCAACCAAGAACAATCAATTATTCCTAAAATTCAACAATACTATTGAACTTTTATAAACGTTCAGTTCACACATTTTTGCACAATGAAACTTGCTGTTTATCCCCGCCTGTTCTTGTACAAACAACAACAAATGTTCAACAAATGTTTTTATGTAATTTTGCTGGTATGAATAAATGTTTCTTGTATATTTTTGTAACTCAGTATTTGGTTATAATTAATTAAGGTCAGAGTTATTGAACATGCTCTTATTTCTTTACCGATCGGTATACCCCGATCCCAACAGAGATTAGCAGTAGTAGCCACAAAAGGCATATACAAATTAGGAAGTGCGCACAAGAAAAAGGAAAAAGAAAGGGGGGTGGAAATGCACCATGTGCTCAAGGAGAAACAAAGTGTTCGAAGAAAATAAATGTGTAAAGTCGAAGGCGAGAAATGGCTGGCTATGGGTGGAGTAAGGTCGGAGAAGAAAAGTATACACTGGGTGAGATGGATGATAGCGAGACAGGAAAATAACGGTAATAAAAATTTTTGTTGAAAAAGAAAAAAATGCCGACCTGGATTTTTCTTTCTTTCTTTCCTCTTGTTTGTATGTAACGGCAACATTACATATATACAGATAATTAGGAAGTATGCAGGAGAAGAAAAAGAAAAAAAAAAAGGACACAAATACACCACGTGGCCGGAGAATCAAAGTGTGCATTGAAGAAAATTGACCTGTAAACGCAAAGAGGAGAATGGGCCGGCTGTGGCCAGCATGCTATCAGAAGAAAGAGAAACACAAACCAGGCTAGATGGACATGTGTCAGCGAGAGACTTTTTAAAGTCGTGTCGAGACAGGAGAGTAACGTTTAATAAAAACTTTTGTTAAAAAAAAAAAAAGAATGTCGACCCGGATTTTTATTTATTTATTTTTTTTATTTTATTTGTTTGTAATAGCAATGTTATATCATGTCATGACAGAGAGATAAGAGAGATAACTCCAAATAATTCACCCTTACAAGATTTTTAGAAAGCCATTCTAAACATGGGGAGGGGGAACATTGGAAAAAAACATTTGCTTAAAAATGATTTTCTTTATAAAAATAAAACTACTTGATCATTTTATGTGAAATACAATATTTTCTTTCTGTCATCATACTAATTTAAAAAGAACATTTTTTTATGATAGGAGGAATTCTGCACCCATATTGTTTTATTACAGAAATCGCTCCAGACAAGACATGAAATCACTTGATGTCAAAACTAACCAAGTATAAGTGTTAGATGAATATATTCTGACCCAGAACAGAAATACTTTTAGACTAAGGCAATTTTTATTTTTTGGCCTAATCTAAAGTGCTCCTGTTTGGGAAGTTGGATTTTCCTCACATTAAAAACCAAGCATGTGTCTAATTCTGCCCTTGTAGAGGAGGCAAGTAAATATCAACCCTACTATCTTAACTGTTCTACATCTATTTTCCCCAAACTCTCATCCATTCTTTCAATGTGATCAAACCAATCAAAACTTTTGTTTGACACACATCTCCTTATAAGGAGAGAACTTTAATGCCTACTAGATACTATCGAATGTCTAAGGTCTCTCTGTACCAGGGTTTGTCAGAGTCTTTAACAAACCCAGACACCCCTTCTATTTATAGAGGGCAGCTTCCAAATAAGAAGCTGTGGACAATGAGGAACTACCTAACTAATAAAAAAATGAATAAATTAAACCTACATAGAACATAAAAAGGGTCCCTCGACCCGTTTATACACTAGGCAGCACAAGGTAAGTAATGGTGCAAACCTTTCCTCTGGAAGTGACATGATAGTTATGAGAAAGGCCAACCAAAGTCAGCCATCAGGATTTGATAAAAAAAAAAAAAAAAAGGTTCTGGCCCCCTATTACCACTAATTCTAGCAAAAAAAAAAAAAAAAAAAAAAAAAAAAAAAAAAAAAAAAAAAAAAAGGTCCTGGCCCCCTATTACCACTAAAAAAAAAAAAAGTTAAAAGCCTAACCATAGTCAGTTGCAGAAGATCCTATTGTTTTGCTGCCACTATTCAAATTTTTAGAAGTGGAATAAAACTTTACAGAGAAGATAATAAATAACCTCCCAGAAATCAAGATTTAATCTTTGTCTGAGATCATTAAAGCTCACATTACAAAGCCATCGTAACATTCTTGTATCATTTCCCTCCAGGTTTCACTTCTATACATCACCCCAATGTGTAAAAATTTTATTTTTAAATATCGTTTCTTCATTAAACTGTGATGAAGTGACTGTGCTTTAAATTAATTTTCTCTTCATCAAATCACTATTTCTGGTTTCATTCACCCTTCCTTCTACCATCTAAAACATTCAATTTGCAAGCAAGCAAACAAGCAAGCAAAATTAGTTTTACTGCAAAGTCATACATAATACTCATTGCACTGTTTTCAAATTCACTTACCTGTAAAAGGCGAGTTGCAAGGCGACTTGGATAAAGGCATCGGGACTGAGTTTCATAGATTTCAGAAAATCTTTACCGAATATTTTATACTGAGATATCGTCAAATCGAGATCATCAATTAAACTGGAAGAAAAGAGAAACAATTATTTAATAAAAACATGTAAAAATATTTTATCGAATACAAGATGGCATACCAGTCATAGGAAGGGTTCATAATAATACTTGGATCTGTTTGTTATATTTGGATTACTGTTCTGATCTTGTTATTCCCACAACATTTCAGTCGACATAGCTCCGACCTTCTTTAAGGGCATATTTATAAACTAGAGTATCTTTATGCTAAACTTGAAAACCTATACAGAATTTTGAACCTGAACTTTGACAAGAGTAGATTGTTCTTGTTCCATCAGTCATGATCAGGTAGAAATGTTAATTTGTTATTCTTAGCTATTTATTATCACCTGTAGTAGAGATTGAACCTTCAACCCCCAAAAGACTTGATTGTTAATCAATGCTTTTATCTATTGTACCGTAGGTCCATGTGAGCAATCATAGTATGAACTTTGGAAGTCTTAAAATTGATCTTGTTTTTATTACTTACCAGCATGAAGACCCGACGTTGCCTGGGATTGAATGGATCAACAAATATTTCACACTCCTATATTTTTTATTGTCATCGAAATCCATGAAATCGCCCGGGAGGAAGCTTCACATGCCTCCATGCAGTAACTTCATCTAATATATGTTATTCTACATTGCACTCTAGAGAACCTACTGTTTCTTTTATGAAATTATTTTATCTAAACTTCTTTCCAGCTAAGGAAAAAAAAAATATTAAGAAATTTACATGCAGGGTTTGAACCTTCAGACCACGTCATGCAAAAAAACAAAACAAAAAAAAACACGTAAATTTTCAAGTCTTATAAAATTCTTTGCAGTTAATGAAAAAAATTAAGAAATTTATGTGGAGAGTTTGAACCTATAGACCACCCCAGGCAAAAAAAAAACAACAAAAAAAAAACATACTATCAACTTACCCACAGTAGAATTTTCACAGCCCATTGTTCTATCATTGTTGCAAAGTGGAAAATATGGCTTTACCAATGATAGATAAATTAAAATAACGATTTCGATTATCGGTAATTATTGGGAGTATTCTGAGACAAAACTTAAGATCACTCTCAGACTTATGCACTAAAGTTTTGTAAATTTTAAAGAAAATCTGTTCAACTGTTTCAGGAACGAACTCACACACATACAAAGTTGCATTTATATAATTGTAGAGATACTATTACTTAAAGTGTTTCGGCATACTTTGTCTATTGTACAATCTTTTAATGACCAATTCAGTTTACTGAACTATTTCACACGAATGTATTATATTTCAATGCTCAGTTCAGAGCAGAGGTAGTATAATGTCTTTTCTGTTCTTCCATTCTTTGAGGAAGGAGGAGTATAATATCTGCTGTCATTAAACTATTCTGTCAGGCATTACATCCTTCTCTTGGCCATGTTTGTAAACAAAAAATTGTCACAAGTGGCAGTTCATTAGCAAACTAAAAACTTACATTATATAGTCTAGAAACTTAAACAGTTGAATTGAGAACATGGCCACAAAGGGAGGTAACTACTGAGGAATAAATAACTAAATGCAAAGTGTGTTTATTGCCACGAAAGTCGGTTTCTTCACATAACAGCAACCTTATAAAGAAATTATAAGAGAACTGAATAGAACAATAATTACTTACGAATCTGCATTTTTCTTGGCATTTTCGATTGCCTCTAACATCTTTGATCCAATATTAAACTTTAACTTAATTGGATCCTGGATCCCAACAGCAGGAAGTACTCTTTCTTCATTTTTGTAACTGAAAAAGAAAAAAAGTAAAGATACATTTCATAAATGATACTGTAACCCCAGTTTAAGAAGTGGATCCAAACTTCAAATGCAATCCTTATTGAGAAGATCAAAAAAACTAATCTCCCAGAAGACAAGATGTTTTAGAAAAAAAAAGGAAAACTTTCATGTGTGTACTATCAATAAAAAATTAAACTTTTAAAATCAGATGAAAAGAGACCGAGCACTTATTTCCAGTGGGCATTTCCAAGGCCACAACCTCCATAGATTCGGCTAATAGTCTATCTGTACTTACTTTGTTTGTGACATCCAACATCCACATTGTCCAAACCCAAATCCATAAGTAAAAAGACAAAATAAAAACAAATGATAAAAAAAAGCAAAAAAAAAAAATTAACAAAAGTGAAACAAAAATATTGAAATAAAATGATGCAACACCGAGTAGGGACAACAAATTAAAAATCTTGTGAGAACATGGGAAATCTTTAAACCCTTAAACTTCATGTCACATAATTATTAGAAATATTATTTGAAATAAACCTCATGCAGTTCATACTAACTGCCCAGCAAATAAAAAAACATTTTTTTAAATCCTATGTATTTTTGCTCCCAGCCTTGATTACCTACACCACTTACTTTTTCTCATTTTTCAATTTTATAATTTCCAATTATAATTAGTTCTGAAGAAATAACTCTAAAACTATAAACTTACTTTTCATGATTTTTAAAATTTCTTGAATGAAAGAACATTCATATTTTTTCTGCCTCCACAGTCATTAATTTATTCCCTAACTAGCATAGGTGCCCGGCGTTGCCCGGGTGTTTGGAGATGTATGTTAAGCAAAAAAAAAAAAAAAAAGTGGTAGTAGGAAGGCAGGCTCGAACTCGTACCACAAAGGAGGAAAAGAACGGGAAAAAAACCTGACGTCTTTGCTGTTACGATCACCACCAAACCGGAAGTGATGTAGGTTTTAATTAAGGCTAGACAATCGAAAGGAGAGGATGACTTTTGAAAATATTGGCGAAAAAAGCGACCTCCCCTCCCGTTGAAAAGTGCCCAGTTGAAGGTGAAGATATTAATGTTTTTAGCCAATTTTTTAATATTTGTTGTTTGAAAGGTCGATCTTCAAAATGATACTGATCTTGTAAAAATCTGTCGCCTCTGTCGAAAGTTTTAGGCAGACATGCAAACATACATACATTTATATATGTTGGTAACTCAAATTTTCGACCCAAACTGATTAAAAAGCTTGCCCTATCTCTGAATACCCTTTATGAAAAATTTAAAATGTTTAGACCAGAAATTCGCTGAGTAATTTGGTAAAGACCGAAGCGGTAAATTTTTTAAAAACTTTGACCCCTATCCTGACCCCTTAACATTTATTGTTTTGGGCTCAAATCAAGTTAAGTTAGATCCATGTTCAAGGAACCCATATCTAAAATTTCAAGTGTTTAGACCCAAAATTGGCGGAGGAGTTTGGTAGAGTTCTCAAAGGTCAAATCGTTGAACTTTGACTCCTTAACAGCCAAATTTCTGGTCAAAAACCGATTACAAAGATTTTCCCAAATCTCAATACCCTGTATATCAAATTTCAAGTCTGTAGACTGAAAATTGACAGAGTTATTGTGTAGGGAAGTGTACACAGACCAGGAAAACTTCAAGCTATTTCGGCGATGGCTACCGGCATGAACAACATGATAAAGCCGTTCAGTGGCGAAAGTGATGTGGTGGCTTGGTTAAAGAAGTGGACCTAGTGGCAAAGCTCCAAAAGATAGGCAATGTTGCCACAGTGATACCGTTGTTCCTGGAAGGTGATGTGCTAGCCCTATATTTGGAGCTGAGCTACCATGAACAGGAGGACACTGAGACAATCATAGTCAGATTGATCCAGGCATTTGAGGAATGGGCATACAGCAAATTAAAAGAGAACAGGTGGACGGAGGAATCCGTCGATGTGTATGCAAATGAAGTCAAAAGATTGGTGGAACTGGCAGGAATTCGGAGAAGTACCAGTTGGTCAGATATAAAGGCAGAACCTATTGCCTTATGAGGGTAGGGTTCAGGCTGAACTCGGCACCCAAGATCATGTCAACCATTCTAAGGAAGATTCTAGAAAAAATGGGGAAGGGAGATGGCGCCGTGAGCTCATATATCGACGATATCCTCGTGAATGAAACACTGGTGACTGTAGGGGAGGTCATGGTTCACTTGAAGTTCGGGTTGGTTGCCAAGGCACCAGAAAAATTGGATGGGGGAGCGGCTTTGGGACTAAAGCTGAAACGAACTGCATCGGGTGGCCTGGAATTTTGAAGGGGAAACGTGATCCCACAAATCAAAGAAGAGTTTAACAAGCGGGAATTTTTTTCGATATGCAGTAGGTTGATCGGGCATTACCTCATTGCCGGCTGGCTAAGACCAGCATGCAGCTACATCAAGAGGCATGCCGAAGGTAGAGGGTGGGATGATAGAGTGGGAGGAAGAACGACCGCATTGATTGAAGAGGTTCTGAAAGAAGTGGAAAAGCAAGACCCGGAACGGGGAACGTGCCGCGAACACTGGATGGAGTCGTGTGGTGTGATGCAAGCAGTATTGCAACAGGGGTTGTCTTGGAAGTGGGTGGAGTGGTTGCAGAGGATGCGGCCTAGCTACGGAAGAAGGATGATGCTAGCCACATCAATGTAGCAGAATTGAATGCAGTTACCAAAGGAATTAATCTGGCCTTAAAATGGAGACTACGCAACATCTGTGTGAAAATAGACTCTGCCACTGTGTTTGCTAGACTGAAATCGATGATTTCACATGACAAAAGGATAAGAACAAAAGGGGCAGCAGAGATGGTAGTGAAGTGCAGGCTCGGGATGCTGGCTTCTTTGAAGCTGTGCGTGATCATGGTTGCCTCTGAGAAGAACAAAGCGGATGCTCTCACAAGAGTGAGAAAAAGCTGGCTAGTGCCAACAAAAGAGCATATCGCTGCAGTGACTCATCTGGATAAATCTGGGGTGCAAGAGTTGCACAATCTGCACCATATGGGGTTAGAGAGGACACTGTACCTGGTGAGAAAAGTTGATCCGATTGTCCCAAGTGAAGCAAGTGGTCAGGACTTAACAAGGGTGCATGAAGCTGGAGAACTAGGTGTGACTCGCAGTTGATGTCACCCATTACAGGGGTGGGCTTTACATGACGATGATCGACTGTGGCCCCGGACACTTTGCCCTATGGAAAAGGCTGAGAGGTGAAACAGGCAGTGAAATAGCAGCAGTCCATGACGTGGGGTTTCTGGAGCGCGGTCTGGTGGAAAGCTTCTAACCAACAATGGTACTGCATTTAGATCAGCAGCAGTTGCGGATGTGCTAAAGAAATGGAATGTCCATCAATTCTTTAGAGCTGCCTATAGACCCAGTGGCAAGAGGATTGTAGAAAGAAACCGCCGGACAATAAAGGCAGTGGCAGAGAGAGGGAACACCTGAGCAAGCGGTCTATTGGTACAACATGTCGTCTAGATCGGGGCAACAGCAAGAGACAGTTCCACACCTATCAATATTCAAATACTCCTGGAGGCATCTTAGGGTTGAGCCGGCAAGCGGGAAGACGGAGACAACAGGGACCATCAAACTCTGTGACAAAGTATGGGTGAAGTCCCAGGGGTGCGATGTACCACACAGTAGAGCAGAGGATGCATGACGGGGATAATACTAGCAACAACATTGCAGTAGATGGAGTACCAAGACATATTCTTGATATCAGGCCAGTGGAAAATGAAACGGTGGAAAGTGATGTGCAGCGGGAGGATGGTGAGATACTTCAGAGACCAAGTAGGGAAAGACGACCGCTACAGTGGATGAGGGATTATGAATGTGATCCAGAGATTAGGGAGGCATGTTGTTTAAAGTTAGCAGAAGGAAAGGAGAAAAAAAAAGGGAAAAACGGATTAAACAAACAGAAGTCTTACCGCAAATACCGCATGTGTGTCGGGCGAGGTTGGACAAAAGAGAGAGAGAAATCAAGATGGCGCCCATAGTTTTAAAAGATGTGCTCTGGTGGAAGTCATGCGAAATCAAGCAGGAGACATGTATAAAAAGAGTTGACAGGTTAGGTCGGGGGGGGAGACAGACGAAGGTTGGTGGTGATCTCAAACCCAGCGGTTGTTGACTTGCAAAGACAAATTCTTTTTTCTTTTTTTTCTTTTTTTTATTTCTTTAATTTTGTTGTCCTAAACCAGGAACACTTCAGAAAGGAATGAGCTGAGTGGAGGAAAAAGAGGTGATGGGAGGAAGAGGGGGGTAAACCAGGGAGGAGGAAAGAGAGAAAGACAGAGAGATTGATAGAGAAGCATAAAGAGATAGTGGTTTTAATTGAAAGAGGTTACACATTTACCCCAGGCAATGCCAGGTAGACCTGCTGTCCTATATTAAAAATAAAGTTGATTTTTCCCTATTTCTTTGACTGAAATAACTTTGTTAATAAAATAAACATCTACAACTGTTAAGTCAGTCAGTTCTGATAAATATTGGTCGGTGTTATTAAAAACAAAAATGTTATTTTCAATAAATTTCATTGATTTCTAGATTTAATCCTGATCAATTTTTGTTTTGTCTTCTTTTTTTTAGCAATGAACAAAAAAAGGAAGAGATTTTACTCTTTAATTCATATGTACTCCTATTTCCATGGATACACCAGAGGAAAAAAATATTAATAAACCAATCTTTAAAGATTCATTGGTCAAAAAGGAAGTCTTGATTTGTCATTTACATTTTCTTTTATTTCTTCCTTTCATTCCCTTTAACTGATAAGGAGAAAGAAAGGGATAGAAAAAGAAGACAGAAACAATGTCATCGTTTGGGTTTTAACAAACATTAGAATTCACTCGGTGAAATAGCGTGAAATACTTAGAGGCAGAGATTATGAATTCAAGCTTCAAATGAGCACAAGTATTTTTTGGTTTTTGCCCAGGTTTTTCCCCATATTAAAAAGCAAAAATAAAGAATCTGACTGATTGAGTAGTTTTATTTTTATAAAGAAAATCATTTTTAAGCGATTAATGGGAATTTGTAGGCATTACAACAGAATCTTGCAAGTCTTGAATTATAGTTCAGTAATCTCCCTTATCACTTCTCCACGACTCATAAAATTTGATTTTCTCTTATAAAAACAAAACTTCTTGATCAATTTACGCGATTTTTGGAATATGATATTTAAATATAAACAGAATGTTTGTGAAATATTAAACGGTTCTTCTACTCAGTTAATGTTGGCACGTTGCTTACGGAAAAACAGTTAATTAAACTGCAGAAGCACCTGTTAAAAACTATACAAGTTCTATAATTGAATACCCCCCCCCAAAAAAAAAAACATAAAAGTATGTTTTTGTAAATCGTTTGTGTAAACTTACTAATAGCATTATTAGCGTCCGAAATCACGAGACGAAAAAAAAATGAATGAATCTCTTAGTAAAAGAGAGTTGTTTTCCTCGGAACAATGACTAATTGTAAAACACCACCCGTTTCCTTTCATTATATTATAAACCTTATTGAAATATAATATACATACCAATAATTAAGAACGTGTTCGATTAAAGCAATTACAGGAGGACCCTCTGCTGCTGTATGTTCGGTGTTGACTCCACATATGCCATTTGAACCAATCATTACCTAAGAGTAAACAGAAAAGTAAATGTCTCCAGCAAAATTGTTTTTTTTTTTTAAAGTAACAGCTGTTTCATCATAGCCAATACAATCAGAACATCAGCAATAATAGTCAGAATCATATAAACTAATGAATCTCCAGATTTACAGAAAAAAGCCAACTTACTTTGAAGTATTAGGTCTCTCTCTCTCTCTCTCTCTATATATATATATATACACACACACACTAGCAAAAGTACCCGTCATTGACTGGGTTCAAAAACAGCCTACAGAAAATGGACTCTGATTTATGAAAGTATGATAGCTTATGAAAAGGAAGGGTTGTAAAGAGATAGCTTCGAATTTGGGGGTATCAAAACCAAAGCAAAATATGATGAAAGTAAAAATAAAATAGATAAACCCCATAATTTATTATGCCATACCTGTTCACACTGAAACACTTATCACAATATTATGTGGATCTATATTAAAAAACCATGTTAAACTTTGTGATATATTTACATTCTATGGAGGTCAGGTGCAAACGAACCCTCCATAATTTTATCATGCCATATTTCTTCAAACTGAAACATAATTATCAAAGTATACTTATGCAGATAGATATGAAAAGTTTTTAAAGTTTGTGCCTATTTCCATTCTACGGAGGCCAGGCGCAAGCGCAGACCCCACAATTTTATTATACCATCCCTATTTAAGTTAAAACATACTTATCAAAGTATTCTTTTGTACATCTATATCAAAACCACTTGTAAACGTCTTTTTATTTTTAAATTTTTTTATTTCCATACTTTGTGGACCAGGCGTGAATGCAGACTCCACAATTTTAATGAACCACCATTCTGCCAGATCAAACATACCCATTCCTGTATCTCGATACATCTTCTATCATTATATGTAATCAGTTTTTTAAAATAGTCAACCATATAGGAGCCTATTCGTGACCAGACACACACAGACATTCAACTTTATATTATATATATATATATATTTTTTTTTTTGTAACCAATATATAATTTCCCTTATTCTATGATTTAAAAACTTTGAATTATGATTTTCTATGTTTATTGCATTTAGCAAATTAGATATAAACCATTTATAATATTTGCTAATATTTTTTCCTCTGAGGAGATGGGTAAACATCGAAAAACCTATAGGTTAAGGAGATATATTATTGAAATGTATTCTTTGTCTTGCATATAATAAAAATTCTAGATTTGAAATTAAACCATTTCACATCATAAAAATTTAAATTACTAAATTATGATTTATTTGCTCTATCTGGTATATTGAATTGAGCAATTTTTAGGTTTATGGCATTACATTATTCTGAAGTGTATATATATATATATATATATATATATATATGAACACACACACAGAGGTATTTTTTCCCTTAGTTCCACTGCCACAATTTCTTTAAAATGATGCAGGTTTTCAACTATGCTGAAAAAGAAAATCTCATTTAAATTTTACAGAGACAAGTAGCTTCCAAGAAATAAAGACCTGTATTATGCATTGTAATTCACCGGCGGCCATGTTTGTACACTGTATGCATGCGTGATAAACAAATAGTTCCACCTCCACAATTTTCTTTCAAAATGTTAAGAATGGCTTTCTGGATAAACACACCCAACCTCTCCCATGTTAAGAATCGCTTTCGGAATACACCCCAACCTTCCCATGTTAGGAACGGCTTTTAGAATAAACACCCCCAACCTCCTCATGTTAAGAACGGCTTTCGGAATATACACCCCATTTTGGGGAGAGTGAAAAAAAATTTTTGCCCTAAATTGATCTGTGACATTCATTGTCAGCACAACCACCCGCAATAGGGGCAGTGTAGGTCGCAGAAAAGTAGATTTGTTTATCACGTGTGCATGCAAACATGGCGGCCAGTGAATTACAGTGCATAATACAGGTCTTTATATCTGGAAAACTACTGGTCTCTGCAAAATTTAAATAAGATTTTCTTATTCAGCATAGTCGAAAACCTACAAAAGTCGTCATTTTAAAGAAAATTGTGGAGGTGGACCTAATGTAAAAATTTACCCTCCTCCTCCCACACATACATCCCATACATATGCATATATACCTTATTAATATTTTTTAAACCAAAATTTTTTAATATATTAAAATTTCAAGTCATGTTCAATAAAATCAAAGTCAAAATTAATCGACTCAATTAAGCTTCATGCTTATCAGTTTTCATAATCAAGCATGCATATGTAATATTTTCACAAAATCAAGACAACCAAATATAAAATAAGATATGGTGTATTTCTTTATACGTTACAATTGTTTCGTTATTATTTGGACAAATTCAAATATTATATCATTTAAAAATATTTCACAATAGCTACTCTTCAGATGGTGAAATACATTTGTTATACATATATGACTACATCCATAATCCCTATTTTAAGGGATTAAGCAGTTGGACTCACCCTAATACTATTTTTATATTTTATTTCTGTTTTTCTGGATTGCGTTCAAATTGATTAATAATCTCATTTTCATATTTCTATTTTTTATATGAAACTTCAACAATTCCCTATTTTCATCTTTTAAAATTATTATAATAATTTTTTCCAATCTATTTATTTTATTAATACGGCATAATCACATTGACACACCAGTTCCCGATGGATCACCGAAGGTAAGCAACGTTGAACCTGGCCAGTACTAAATGAGTGACCATTTGGGACTTCCAGGTGCTGTATGTGCTCTCTGCTTACCTCGGCATTGTTTCCAGTCGTCCTGGACTTCTCCTTGCCACTGGACCCAAACAGTGTCGATTCAGGAGAGATTTGGTTGGAGATTGTGCAACCCTTGCCTCACACTTACATGCACAGCTGCTCCTACAGAGGGTATCCTTTGTCTTTCGAGACTGAATATTTATTTTATCAGTTTATTTCCTAAATACTACTCTACACCTTCAAATTTTAGTTTCTATTTATATGTTTAACTATTCTTTTTTCACAATCAGCCATAGTTTCGTATAAATTTCATTTACATGTTACAATCTACTAGTTGATTATTTTTTTCTTCATATGTTATTTCTTAAGGAATTATAAATAAAAGGATTTAAATAATATTAATTAAAATTTATTTTCCTCTTATACTGTTTATTGTTTATGTCAATAATTCAAATTTTGAATGTTTTGTAGAAATTATATTCTTTGTAGGAACTGGAGAAGTTTTGATGTAAAAAAAAAAAAAAAAAAAAAAAAAAAAAAAGAAAAAAAAAGACAATCTACCTGCAAAGTTTTATCAAACCACCTGTTGCCCGTATTTAAATGGCTTCCCCCTCCATGCAGCATCTGACCAGCAAAGACGGAAGTTTTGTTATCATCAGAAATGGACGAAACTGATTGATCAAGACAAAGGACAAAAATACTTTTCTGTATCAATTCAACAGACGATCGATTCACTTTGTCTGAAATTAAAAATGGAATGAAAATAAGGCAGAATTATATATTACTAGCAGAGGGCGCTCGGTGTTGCTTGGTCATAAAATTTTTGATAAATAGAATTAAGCATAATAGTTAAATGAAACCGACTATTAAATAAGAAACCATAAAAAATTAATAAGTAAATTATGCACACTCGGTTTTCACAGGAATACACAAATTAGTTAATCTTCATGAAGCCACTCACATATCCATGATTGAGTATATTAAGAAGTTGGTTTTAATAATTTTTAAATAGAAAAAGTAGACTTTTAATATCAATGTCAGAGCAAGAAAAAAAAAAACTCAATTTTATAGGTGTATTAGCAAGTCATCCGATTTGACTGATCATAATATACCCTTTAATATATTTTTAATTCGTGCAGATTTTGTATTCATTATTATAGAACGAATTCTTTATTGATTATTATATTGTACCCAATATATATAGTAATAGGTTTAAAAGTTAAAAAAAAAAATAACATTGGTGCTATCAACTGGAATCAAAATCAAAACATTCAATGTTCCAGCCTTAGTTGCTACTGTCTGAGCTATGCCAGATGGATAAAAAAAAAATTAAGCCAGTTCAAGCTCAAAATGTACATGTACGCATGCTCGGAAGTTAGTTGATTTGCTTCTGCCAAGGTCAACTGTTTTTATTTTTTTTAATTTTAACCCCTTACCAGCTATTTTTACAGGTTAAAAACCAAATCGAAAGTGTTCCCTATGTCCAAATACCCTATATATCAAGTTTCAAGTCTGTAGACCAAATATTCAGAAAAGAGTTTGGTAGAGAAGTTTTGCGCACACACACACACACACAAGGCCACTTTATATATATATATATATATATATATATATATATATAACGTTTGTGTGCTAGAACATTTTCATCCTAAATTCTATACAATTATACACAAGGTAGAAATTATGGATAAATAGAATTAAGTGTTAAAATGTAATCGTTAAATGACATCAATCATTAAATAAGAAGCCATGAAAAAAATTAATAAGCAATTAATGAATGCTCAGTTTTCAAAGGAATATGCAATCAACCTTTATGACGTCACCCACATATCCATGACAGAGTATATTAAAAAGTTTGTTTAAATAATTTTCAAACAGAAAAAGTAGATCTGGCCTTCGATCTAAGAGATGCCACACTTAAGTTAATGTAGGGAAAACCCGTCTATACCAAGGCAATTTTTAGAAAAATATAAGAATAGAAAAAGTAGGCTTTTAATATAAAGAAAAAAAAAAACTCAATTTTATAGGTGTATAGATTTGGCTTATTCAAACTACTACTCTCATCTTCGATGTTATTCTCACAACGTTTCGGACGATATAAACTCCGGTCTTCTTTGGGTGCATTGTGTTGAACGCAGAGTCCTGTAGTTTTCTGTTGGGTTGCCCAGAAGAGATGTTGTATGCTGATGATTTAGTACCTGCTTATGAAAGCAAATGGAAGAGATTTTTTCCTCTTGATTTTCTTATGCAAACCCTGGGCAATGCCGGATAGTCCTGCTAGTTCAGTGATAAAATCCTGGAAGGGTTCTAAAATAAAATACTTAAACAAAAAAACGAAAACTGAAAAATTTTCATATCAAAAAAAAAAAAATAAATAAAAATATATGAATATAATTTAAGAAATGCCATATTAACCTTTCATCAATTTCTTGTAGATTTTTCCCCATTCATTCCGATTTTCCGTTGTAAGAATTCCAATCGGAGGTGCAGCTTCTTCAGATTTAGAATGGATTAATTTCAGTTGTTGATAAATCTGTTCGATACTCAAAGGCCGATCTTTCTTGCCGTAAACATTCAGCAAATAAAACTGGATTAAAATGTTAAAAAAAACAAAAAAACAATGCAATTAAAAAGAAAAGAAAAAACTTACACAAAATGAAAATATATATAAAAAAAACTATTTGGTCAATTTACACGATTTTTTTTAATACAACATCTTCGTTACATGATGAATAATATATACAGGATAAAGATTTTTCTGTATTTTTTTTTTATTAAATCAAATCCTGAATTAGAACCAAAACTTTCATAATGATAGAAAATCATTAAAGTGTCATACATGGATGCAACATACACGTAAAACAAGGATGGATTAAAACTATGGCAAAAAATAAAAAAAGTTTGGGTCACAATGTGTTCATCTTACAATATCAGGTTAGTGCAAGAAGTTTTGACTGATTTATAGAAGGGTATTTTAAGCCGTTGTAATTTATTTTATGCATATTGTTATTACTTAAACATATCACCATGATTTATTTGTAACTTTTTATTTCAAATTATTAAAGCATCATTCTAATTTTTCTGTAATATTCTCACCCATGTTAATCTGAAAACGACCTTCTTTAGTCAACAGAAAAGGAAACATCTTCCATCATGATAATGCTCAACCTCACACAGCACTACAGACCAAAGATCTCCAAAGTTAGGAAATCTTACCCCATCCTGCATATTCTCCTGTCCTAGCTCCCTTAAAATTTTCACTTATTTTGATCATTACAACTATTTAAATGGCCTTAGTTTAACCTTGCGAGAGGAGATTGAATATGAGTTAGATTCATATTTCACATCAAAACTTGAATTTTACACACAGGGCAATTATAAGCTTGTTGACAGATGGAATCAAGTTATAGAGAGCAAAAGTAGTTATTTATATTCGGATTGATCAGACTACTGTTCTCATCTTGAGTGTAATTTTCACAACATTTCGGTTGATGTAACCTCCAATCTTCTTCAGATGTATTTTGTCGAACTCAGGATTGTTTCTGTTGTACTTTGAAATTTGGACAGAATCTATACTATTAATAAAATTCTAAATGTTTATTTATTTATGTGTGTGTGTATATATACCAATAAAATTTTTGAACGGATGCACCAAATTGAAAAATTCTTTTTTCCCCTAAAAGGTGCGAGTCCCTAGATTGCCCTTATCTATATATAGTTCGTAACGAACAATGCCAAGTCACACAAAAAGCCCGAAATAAGGGTTTTGGGGCCCATTTCGTTTTTGTCAAAAAAGTTACCCGCCCATGTCAACGGAATTTAGCACTGTTTGTATACAGTCGCAATAACATCTTTCGGCATATGGACAGGACTTGTGGTGCAATGGATAACACGTCTGACTACAGATCAGAAGATTCCAGGTTTGAATCCTGGCAAGTTCGTAACAATTTTAACCAACATTTAATCATTATCCTTGCCCTAAGGGTATTTTTGTTTTTTCAGTGATTTTGTATTGTGCATATGGGAATTTCCCATACTTCAAGTTCACAGGGTAAGCATTGATGGTAAGATGATGTCTACTTGATGTTGAGTGTACTCGTCGCTTTTGTGTTTGACTCGACGTTGTGTGTGCCGATGCAGCATAGCTGCTAGTTTTGAATAAAAGCCTTTATTTACTTCATGGGGATAGCATACTCTTGTTCCATCAGTCATGATTGGATAGAGGTTCTAATTCGTAATTGTATTTTTCATTTGGCAATTGTATTTTTTTTAAATGACACTCACAATGAGAACAGTAGTCCAAAGAATCCAAATAATACAAATAACTAATTCTCATCTCAAAAATTCAGAAACGAAAGGTCGTAATTGTTATAAATAAAAAATTTTTAAAAATAAGTCTTCATTTTCAAGATGAAATTTTAAATTGGCAAAATTTTTTGCACTGACCTGATAATCAGACCATCTCAGAAGGAAAACACACCTAGCGTCATCAGTGGCTGTTGTCATAGAGTTAAGAGGTATAGAAAAATTTTTTGTCAGGTGTATTTGTTTTTCGGTTAAAAAACAAATTACTTTCACTTTTATTCCCTATCGCTGTCCCTATATTAATAGTATAAAAAAAACATTTAAGAATTGAATTAAAAGTATAAAATCATATCTAACAAAGGGAGGTCATTTAACAGCACTTCCTTCATTTGAATTTTTTTAATAAAAGGGCGAGTTATCTCCCCTGTATAACTTATGAGGGGACATCGAAAAAGCATTCTATAAATATAAAAGCGAAAATGTATGTATGTGTGTTCGCTTTTTCTGTGTGTCTACAAAAGGCTTCTTTCAGAGAAGCGGTCGCTTGCTTCACAACTTTTTGAAACTTTTTATATCACATATAAATCGTAATATCTCACAGTTAACAACGAAGCTCGCCTGTCTATTTAATTTGCTCGATTTCGGGAAGATAAATATTCAATATTTTTTGCTCGCCGCATGTGGGTTAGTCTTTTTCCTATAACAGCTTGGGGGAACAAAAGTTTTCAGCAGTAAATGAAATCCCGCAGTCAAACTTGACCTCATTAACTCATTAAAATGAGCACCTGCTAAATCCAAGTAATTAAATAAATTCAAACGTGTTTCCGTAAGCATCTCGCAGTGGGGCAATGGTTAACGTCACACGTTTTTTTTCACACTTTAATTTACAACTTTGCGTTAACGGTTCGGGTTCGATCCTCATACTTACTTTTTTTTTTTAACCACCCCACACACCTCCAAACACCCGGGTAACGCCGGGTACCCCTCGCTAGTCTTCTATATATATATAAAAGCGAAAATGTGTGTATGTATGTTTGGATGTGTGTTTGTGTGTCCGCTAAAAACTTTCGATAGACACGACGAAAATTCACAAACTCGCACAAAAAATATTTAAAAATTGGCCAAAAACGTTCATTTTTTCACCCCGAAATCGACAATTTTCAACCTGGGGTGGGGGGGTCCAACAAAAACGGTCCTCTCGTGACAACGACCGGTTCTACGCATGCGTCAGATGACATCATGACTTGATTTACTTTAAACACTTGAAGAACAGACTAAATTTCATGTACGTCGCGTTAGCTCAGTTGGGTAGCGTGTTGGTTTGTTATCTAAACGTTTTGGGTTCGAATCGTGGTGCGAGATGTCTTTTTTTTTTTTTTTTTTGATTTTTTAAATTTAAATATTGAACCAGTGTTATTTAAGCCATTTTTCACGTAACATTCGTTTTTCTGTTTTTTTTTTTTTTACTTTGCTTATCCACCCCCAACCACATACCCAAAAACACCCAGGGTACCCACTGATTTTTTAAATTTTAATATCAAAACAGGCTTATTTAAGCCATTTTTCACGTGTTCGTTTTTCTGTTTTCTTTTTTGTTTTTTCGATTTTTACATTTAACATCGTTCGTTTGCCTTACGTTAGTTGTTTTTGTGTTTTTTTTCAATGTTTTGATTACCCCCCCCCCCACCCCCTGCTTAAGTTTTAACGTTTTCTTTTTTTACTTCGCTTATAACAAACAAACCTAGTCATTGACCTCTACGTCATCGTAACGCTCTACGACTTCCGTGCGCACACCTGTCAATTTGGTTCTTACTTAAATAAATTCAAACATCTTTCAGTAACTCATTCTGGCTGGCCGATTTTATTTTCAAACTTTGCCTCAGGGCTTCGGGTTTGATCCTACCAATTTTTATGTTACAAAATTTGCGCTGTGATTTACGAAACGAGGTCGTCTATCTTTTATTTGAGTGACTTTTATGTTAGAAAATTACAAAATTCGCGCTATGATTTCATTTCTCTATGGCGTGATGTTTGACCTAGAAAAGCAGACATTGACGTTCGTTTAAGCACCTGCTTTTTTAACCAATTAATTTCCACCATTCTCACTTCTCTGCTCGCTTAGCGTCACGGTAACGTATCACTTTTTCCCCCATTTTTAAACGTTTAATTTCAACCACTCACTTCTCTGCCCTCATAGCGTCATGGTAAGTTATCAGGCCTTCTTTTCCGACTTCACCTCAAGGCTTCTGGTTGGAGCATACCTGCCTGCCCAAACTTTTTTTTTTCTTTTACCCCTCCAAACACTCGGGCAATGCTGGGCACCCCTGCTAGTCTATAATATAAATCTCACCTGTTTGTTTAAATGCATGCATGTATGTGTGTATGTCTGGCTAAAACTTTCGACAGAGGCGATGGATTTACACAAGATTGGTATCATTTTTAAGTTCGACCCTTTGGTCGAAAAATATCAAAGAATTGGCTAAAAACATTAATTCCTCTACCCTCAACTGGGCACTTTTTTTACAGGGATAGGTTGCTTTTTTTTTTATATTTTCAAAAGTCATCCCATCTTTGTCTAGCTTTAATTTAAACCTATGTCACTTCCGGTTTGGTGATGGATGCAACAGCAAAGACGTCACATTTTTTTTTTCATGTTCTTTTCCTCCTTTGCGGTACGGGCTTGAGCCTAAATAAATAGTAAAGTCAAATAAAATATGAGAACGAAAATATTAGAAAAACACCTACATGGTTATTACAAATAACTACAATGTGAGAAGGTTTTTCTTCGGAGAAGTTCTGCCAAGTATCGCATTTGATTCCTGGAATGCGACTTGTACACAAAAGGTTGTAATGCTGAGACATACAAAGAGGTTGCATTCCACTTTTTTCAGGAGGAACTTTTTTCCTGAAAAAAAAAAAAATCCATTAATAATTCAATACAATTTTATAGGTAATTTTCTAGTTTCCATTTTACTTCAAAGTTCTCAGAAATCAAGAGGGTCCCCTTTCTGAAGCTAACATTTGATTTCTATATGAGATACATGGACATAGTAAAGAAGTTAAGAACATTGTTTTTCTCTCCAAATGACCAGTTAACTATGTTGTAGTATATATTTCATATGATCTCTTGGTCTAACCAGATTTCAGGACAAGAATTTGTTTTGTCTGGTGGAGTATCCAACTTAGCGATGTTACTAGAGGCAAGATCAATCGGAGAAGGTACACCATTCCTCATATAAACCAGTGTGTATCTATACTGAAGGGCATCTTATTTTGGCATTGAATAATGTTGTTATTTTGAATATTTGGTTACTTTAGGAAACATCATTGGAGAAGGTGCATCAATCCTCGTATAAGCCAGTGTATGATAGCTATACTGAGATAAATATATTAGAGCTTCAAAAACTATGTTATTTTGACATCAAGAGTGTGAGTTCATATTGATTTAATTTGAATAAAATATGCATCAAGTGCGCTTGAAAGCCAAATCACAATGTAATATTAGGAAAATAAACAAATATTTTACTTGTAAGTTATGGGGGAAGAAAGAGAGAGGGGGAAGAAAGAGAGAGTGGGAAGAAAGAGAGAGGGGGAAGAAAGAGAGAGGGGGAAGAAAGAGAGAGGGGGAAGAAAAGGGGGGGGAACGAGAGAGAGAGAGAGGGATAGGAATAGAAAGATTTAAACTCATGAAATAATAGCTTCAAAAAATAAATAAACAAACATGATTTGCAAGTTTTGTTAAAGTCATACTTACTCATCCAGCATTATTTTGTAATCAATTACTGCTGAAATAAATTTGGCTGCAAATCTGAAAGATAAAAATAAAGAAAAATATTTATGCACAAAAAAATTAATTCACTTCAAGTTAGACAATTTTCTAACAGGAGTATCTGAGCAAACATTAGAAAAATATGAATTCAAAAAAATAAAAGGATTTGGATTATTTGTATCATTCAAACAATTGTTCTCATCTTGAGATGATTGAGCGTTATTCTTTTGTTTCGACTAATGTAACCTCTGACCTTCAGGTGCATCTTTTTTGAACTAGAGAATCCTTCTATCAAACTCTCGAATCTGTATGGAATTTTGAATAGAACTGTTTATTCAATCCACAGGAGTAATATGCTCTCATTCCGTCAACCATGACCAGGTAGAAATCTTAAATATGCAGTGCCTTCAATAAGTTTCCAGACTTTTTTTTTTTTGTAAAGGCATATAAAATTGTCATAGACTCTTGAAAATTTAGTATGTTATTGCTATACATCTTATGAGATGACTGACCAACTTTATGATTTCAGGTTCAAATGAACAGCTATAGCAGGAATTGGAATACACCCTACTAAAGTCTGATTGTCACAGTTGGTGAATTTCAAAAATGCAATCTGGACATGAGGACACTGTAAAAGAATGATATGCAATTAAATTCTGTTAAACTTGGAAAAAAATGCCACAGAAATATATGGAATGCTTCAGACTGCTTTTGGACCATCTTGCATAAATTGAGCATCAGTTTTTGAGTGGTATAAGAGATTCAAGGAAGTCAGGGAGTCTGTGAGGGTCTGTGAGGTGTGGGAGGAGTAAGGAAGTCAGAACACCAGAGTTGATTGACAAATAAAGAAGTTCATGGATAAGGACCATTTTGTGTCTAGAGAGACAATAAGTGCATAGTTTGATGTCAGTGTGGGAACTGTACACACAATTATTTGCCAGGAACTGAAGATGTGGAAGATTTGCATGAAATTTGTTCTAAGCGTGCTCCATCTTTGTTACAGACTATTTGACCAAGATGGGCATCAAGACAGTTCCTCATCCTCCCTTTAGTCCAAACCTTAATCCTTGTGACTTTTGGTTAGGAAACTCAAGGAATACCTTAGAGGCTGTCATTATGAGGCAATTGAGGAAATGAAAGAGATTGTGACGAGGATCATTAATCCACTCACACAAGAGGACTCCCATGGGGTATTCCAATTGTTGTTGGAACAGTACAACAAGTGTATTGCAGCGGAGGAGATAACTTAGAAGGGGATTCAAGTTTCATGTGTGTGCTATCAATGAAAGTGCCCATATGAAAAAAAGTTTTGAAAGTTATTTAATGCACCTTGTACTTAAGTTATGTGATTTTTGGAATATGACATCTTTGTTCCATGATGAGTATGCACATCATAAAGATTTTTTTGTAATCTTATTTTTTTTATTTTTTTTTTTTTACACAGTGATCACCACTTATCAAGGCCCGGAAGCCACTCAGGGATAAGGGTTATTGCAAGTACATTACGTTAGTGAGGAGATTTGCTGAAATGTTTACTTAAGGGGGCGGTTCATTAGGAATTTGTTAACATTGGACTTGAAGACAACCAAGTTGTAGTCCGGAGGGAAGCAGGCAGACGGAACAGAGTTCCACAGGCGTGCAGTTCTAAGAAAGAAGCTTTGTTCATGGAATCTGCGTTTTGATTTAGGCACAGATATAGAGTGGGGGAAATTTTTCACAGTGGATTCAGCTAGACGGGTGTTTTTCATGAAAGATTGGCGAGGGGGGACCAGAGATTGGAGTTCAGACGAGCATCTGCCATGGAAATAACGATAAAACAAGGACAGGCTCGCAACGTCTCCCTAACCCTAACCCTAACCCTACTAAAGTCTGATTGTCACAGTTGGTGAATTTCAAAAATACAATCTGGACATGAGGACACTGTAAAAGAACGATATGCAATAAAATTCTGTTAAACTTGGAAAAAAATGCCACAGAAATATATGGAATGCTTCAGACTGCTTTTGGACCATCTTGCATAAATTGAGCATCAGTTTTTGAGTGGTATAAGAGATTCAAGGAAGTCAGGGAGTCTGAGGGATGATGAGAGGTGTGAGAGGAGTAAGGAAGTCAGAAAACTAGAGTTGATTGGCCAAATAAAGAATTTCATGGATAAGGACAATCATGTGTCTATAGAGACAATAAGTGCACAGTAATTTGAGAACAAGATTATACAAATATTTTATATCTTTAAATATTTATTCATGAGCTGAGTTTGGTTGTTTTGTTTTATGGTATATAAACCCGTTACAGGTTATTTACTGTCAGATCCAATCATTTTTTAAATTCTTTTTGCTTGAATTATTCAATATTTTCAAATATTTATTCATGAAGCTTAGTTTGGTTGTTTTTTTTTTTTTTTTTTACATCGGCATCAACACTTATCAAGGCCAAGAGGCCACTCGAGGATAAGGGTTAAAGAGTATACAGTAGTCAATTGGACAATATAGTTAATAATGGAAATTCGGTAAATTTGTTAACTTAAATGGAATGGCTCAACAAGAACTTGTTTACGTTGGACTTGAAGACAACCATATTGTAGTTAGTTGGAAAGCAGAAGACAGTTCCACATGCATGCAGTTCTAAGAAAGAAGTTTTGTTCATGGAATCCACGGTTAGGTTTAGGCACAGATAGAGAGTGGGGGGAATTATTGATAGCGTTTTCAGATAGACGAGTGTTTCTTGTGAGTTTGGCGAGAGAGGACCATAGATTGGAGCTCAGTCGAGCACCCGCCATGAAAATAATGATAAAGCAGAGACAAACTCACAACATCTCTTCTGTGAGAAAGAGGTTGCAGAGAAGATAAAAGGACATCTCCTACGAGGCTACAAAGTCTATTTTGAACTCTATCAAGGCAGGATAAGTCCTTTCTAGCAGCTCCTGCCTAGATATGGCAACAGTACTCCATCCTTGAGCGTACCTAGCTCTTATATAGATAAAGAATTGCATCAGTAGTGAGATATCTACTGGATCGATAGAAGGATCCTACCATTTTTCCAGCGGCATCCAATCATTTTGGAAAATTCTTTTTGCTTTAAGTATTTTATATTTCCAAATATTTAGTCATGAAGCTTAGTTTGGTTGTTTTGTTTTATGGCATATCAACCCTTTACAGTTTATTTAATGTTGAATCCATTAATTTTGGAAAATGTTTTAATTTTAATGGTTCAAGTATTTTATATCTTCAAATATTTACTCATAGAGTTTGTTTGTTTCAGTTATACCAACTCTTTTTTTCCTGATTAATGTTAGCTCCAGTCATTTTGATAAACAATTAAATGCTTGAACTAGATATTAATGCTACTCATTTTATTCCATTCAGAGCTCGAATATTGACACATAGTACCACTTCTAGTCAGAATTAACCTGAAAGTAGTGGCAAATAAACGATTACTCCACACTCCCCAAAGTGGGAAATCACTCATGTAGACAAAATGTATGCAAAGATTGGATTAAGAGAAAAGTGTCACTTACTTTAATTGTTCCTTCAACCCTTCAAAATTTTGTCGTGGTAACAGCAACCCTGGATTTGAGTTGATAACAACTGAAGAACGGAAATTTAAGTAGGCTTGACTTTTCCACCAATCAGAAAGCTACAAGAAAACAAAATCAATTTAAATAGGTGTCGCTTCAAAATATAAAAGCATTAATTTACATATAAGAGGAGTGGTTACATTAAGAAGTACAAATTATGGACGGGAAAGAGCCGAGTGTTTGGCAGAAAAGTTAAGATGCCAAGTTAATAATATGAATGTTGTTGGGAGTGCTGTCAATTTGTTTTCAGATTACAAGGTATTTTCAGCAAGAAAAGTAAAGTTGAGAGTTAAATCATCATGTTTGTTATGGAGAAGATTAAATTACGATTTGAGAGACATGATCTTTTTATAAAATTGTTATAAAGCTAACTATAAAATTATTATAAAACTATAAAATTATAAAATTATTATAAAACTATAAAATTATAAAATTGTTATAAAACTGACATTATTATAAAACTATGAAATTGACTATAGCATTATTATAAAATCATAAAACTAACTAGAAAATCAAAGTACTAAATTTTTAAGATGAGGGCCAATTGTTTATATTACTTGTATTAATCGGACTATTGTTCTGAGTGTCATTAGTGCAACGTTTCTATCGGATTGTCCTTTGTTTGTTGTTTAGAAAAGAAAAGAGAAAAGTTACTGGCTCCATAGATATTTTTGTATTTCTGTGAGTCAGTCTCTACTTTTTGGTTATTGTTTCGAATCTGTGAGAAAAAAAAAAAAAAAAAATGGTTGACAAAGGGGAGGCAACTCTAATAAAGATCGCCGGGGGATTATCTCCCTTACATCGCTGAAATTTTAAGGGTGTACAATATTTGTTTTCTTTGTAATTAGAGGCTCCCAAATGTTAAATTCCAGGCTTGGTCTGCTTAGTAATTTTTCTTTTTCTTTTTTTAGCACATGTGCTGCCTCCTTGAGTCACATGACCCTCCACCTTGCATCCCTGTCAATTATTTTGTCCTCGTTCCACAAAGAGAAGTGTGTACCTTTTTCTTTGCATATGTGATCAGCTAGTCCCGACTTTTCGACCCCTCCCTGCAGTATTCCTGGATGTATTCATAACCCATATGGATCAGAATTTTGTGTCTTCCATATATTGAAAACCAACCTTTACGAGACAATAGCTGAATTTCAACTCACACCATCCATATTATGTAAAAAAAAAAAAAAAAAAAAAAAAAAAAGGAATCCTTTGGGACTTACAACACTGTGCCAGAACAAAATGTAGAGATGACCAGGAGTTAGACAATCCTGCATCGAAATGACAACCCAGAGAGCATTATATCCGCTCTGAAAAACTTGGAGCAAACACCAAAGGACAATACCTGAAAACTTGCCATAGTGTACACACCATATGGAGAGCCTGTCCGAAAATTTTTTTTAAATATGCAGTTCAGATGACAGCAGAACAATATTCAAGAGTGATTTGACTCTCAAAAACATCTAGTATGAGTAAGCACCCGACTGAAAATCTCATGACAAAATACTGCGTGTATGAGATTTCCTGCAACTGCGGAAAAGTATACTAAGATGACACTAGTCTTCCCCTAAAGGTAAGCCTAGAAGAACACCGTAAAGCCATGACACCGAAACATTGCACTAATTACACTCAAATATATATACATGTCACTCTCCATCTGGAGGTATTACATTAGTGAAAGGAAAATTATTTCCAACTAGCATTACGGTAAACATTTTTTCATAGAAATAATTGAATTCGCTCAAAAGTATCACACAAAAAAAAAATAATAAATTACACACACATATACTATGTATAGTGACGGGAAAGTAGCTCTCTATCGTCAGTGTTAATTTAAGAAATTGAAAGTGTATAACACACTGTTTTAATATTCATAATAAGATTCAATATAAGTGCCATGCCACAAAGACTGCCATGACAAATAACACCCTACCTGAGAGCCCATCTTTCATAGTCCTCAGCCTAACTTTCACAGACAATATGAATTGAAGCAAATACATTAAAAACATTGCCAAGGCTGCTGCAAAGAAAGTGGTCTCCTACCATACTAGAGAATTGTTCACATCAGAGAGTATCCTATATATCTTTACAAAGCCACAATTTGCCCATGCATGGAGCATTGTTATCACATCTGGACCGGTGCATCTCCTGCTAGTCTCTCACTTTTACACAGAGTCTAAAAACACATCTCAAATCTAATGGGTCCCGCTTTGTTGGTCAAGCTCCAACCTCTGTCCCATCACCACAACGTTGCATCCCTGTGCTTGTTTTGCACATATCTTAATGGAATGTGTTCTGATGAACTCATACCCCCCCTCCCACTGACTAACCTGACAAGCAGCAAAATCCCACCCTTTGACTGTTGTGGTCCCTAGTTGTCTGAAATCCTTCTATCCTAATAGTTTCTTTCCTCAGATTGCTAGACTTCGGAATTCCTTCCCTGTTTCCTGCTTCCCTGATTGTATTAACCTACAAAAGGAAAATCAGATCATACGGTATCACCGGTAGAATACTTAACATAATTAAATCCTTCTTAGATAAGAGAAAAATCCAGGTTGTCCTCGACGGTCGTACATCTAAACAATATGATATAAATGCGGGGGTGCCCCAGGGTTCTATCCTTGGACCTCTATTGTTCCTGATATTCATTAATGACCTCCCCGACAAAATTGTCTCTGAGATGGGTATATATGCTGATGTCACTACACTCTATGGCAGGCATGACAGGAAGACGAATGAACACATTTCTAAAAGAATGGCAGAAACACTAGAGGAAGACCTCCAATCTGTAGTGGAATGGGGACAAAAGTGGTTGGTCGCGTTCAATGCTGCCAAGACTAAACTAGTTTCATTCAATAATTACAAGAAACCCTCTCTACCACCCATAGCAATGGCCAACGACTCTTTATCTGAGAGTCCATCTTTCAAACTCCTTGGCCTAACATTCACAGGAAACATGAGTTGGAACAATTACATTGAAGGCATTGCCAGGGCCGCTGCAAGAAAGGTGGGCTCTCTCTACTGTGCTAGAAAACTACTAACACCCGAAAGTATCCTGTACCTCTATAAGGCCACCATTCGCCCATGTATGGAGTATTGCTGCCACATCTGGGCTGGTGCATCTGCTACTAGTCTCTCGCTCCTTGACAAGGTTCAAAAGAGAGTCGCAAACCTGATAGGCCCTGAACTGGCATCTAAGCTTCAGCCTCTGTCCCATCGAAGAAATGTTGCATCCCTCTGCCTTTTCTACAAGTATTTTAGTGGTGAATGCTCTGACGAACTGCAATCACTTGTGCCCCCACGACGTGAGCACCCTCGACAAACCCGACAGGCTGCTAAATCCCACCCCCACACTGTAGAGATACCTAGATGTAAAAGATCTTTTTACTCCAATAGTTTCTTCCCCAGAACCGCTAGACTCTGGAATTTCATTCCAGGTCCCTGCTTCCCCAACAGTACTGACGTGCAGAAGTTCAAGTGTAACGTGAACCGACATCTTGCTGCCCAAATCCCTACATAATACCCCAGTAGTTGTTGTCCCTGATAGTAGCCCCCCTACACCAAAGTGGCAATTTGCCTTGTTTGGGGTGAAAATGTAATAAAAAAATTAAAAAAAAAAAAAAAAAAACGTAATGTGGACAGACATCCTCAGTCCCCTGGCAGACACTATCTCAAATAGAGATTTGGTTCCTTACATTCCAAGTGGCAAGATGCCTTTGTTTGGGTAAAAAAACAAAAAAAAACAATAACATTTGTCACTCACTCATCAAGTGTATATTGTTGATTTAATTTTTTACAGAAACATAAAATCTGCATAATTTAAATCAAATTTTACACCTGGAAAATACCGGTGCTCTCTGATAGTGTAACTATATCTTCTTACCCAATTCTCTTTCTTTTTGGCTCTTTCTTCCAGCAGTTTCTGAAGGTGTGGTCCTTGTTTTGCCTTGAATTTTGAAATTACCTGGAAAATAAAGTTTTTTTAATTTACAATATTTAATGATATCACATTGTGCGATGCAGAGAAAAATAATAGTAATAAAAGAAAATAAAGATTTCAAATATGAATGAGGAAAGATTATATTTATAAAATTAATTTAAAGAATCTGCCTGCCTGGACCAGGAATCAAAACTCGAACCCAGCCATCACAAAATCATTATCAGGAGTGACATAGAAAATGAAGAAGGCAGAAAAACTAAAATTATATATTTTGAGAGAATGTCAAAGATAGGGAGAAGAGAGAAAAACCAGAGGTTTCATTTTTTTTTTTTTTTTTTTTTCTCCCCAGGTTTTAATAAATTGAAAGATTTGAATGTCAAAGTTAGAAATAAATAAACCTTGTTTGGGGAGAGATCAGTGATTATGCAAGTGAATTAATAACAAAATTTTTAGAAGATTGATATTTTGGAGTAAGGGCTGTAGAAAGAAATAAAAAGAATTAAAACAAAATAGAGATATTATAAATCCAACTACCATTTTGGGTGGATCAATGAATATCAAAGATATAGATAAAAAAAAAAATACACAGACAAAGTTAATAAAAAAAATATGGATTCTAACTGATTGCCATGGTTTCCATTTAATATGGATATAGGCTTCCATTGCAAATAGAATATCTTGGAATAGAAAAGGCAACGATTTCACAACTGAACACAAATTGCCAAAAATATAAAGATTCTGATCTTTTTTTTTTTTTTTCCTGCAATCATTCAGACTGGCACACTCATTCAGGTGAGTCTGAAATAATAAGCCGCCATCTGTCAAAAGTGTATCCATTCTAATTGGTTCTCACATTGTAAAACATCACATCAGAAAACTCCAAAGAGATAAACATATTGCATTGAGATGAAGTAATGCACCGTTCCAATTCGAAGTCAAACAAATTAATAAGTTCAACATATCTTAAAGAACATAAATCTGTGACATGAGCAATCAGCCCTGCCACATGGGACTTCCTCAACAGGCTTGGTTTATTAATGGCATGCCACACCCGAGACCATCATGAATTGATTTATGGCTCTCAATCATCATTATTTAAGGGAACACCTTCAGCCTGCATTTATCATGGAGGTACAGCGACAGTAGCAGAAGAAACATGGCTCCAATGAGCAGGCATTACAATTCTTAATCTATGTTTCATTTCTAAGCTCGGCACTGATTGGTGCAAATATTTAACTTCCTTTCTTGATTGCCAAATTAAGGCCCATCTCTCATGCAAACTGGAGTGCATTATGGAAGATTATTAAAAGGACAGCACAGTTTACTTCTTGTTTTTACCCACGACACCGCAGTAACAACTTATCTCATTGCTAGGACCAACCAAGAAAACTTCTTTCGTGGGATGCAACTAAAACTCTCCCAGGTCTCTGACCCTCGGTTCGACTTTGACAAGATCCAAGAATTCGATATAGTGACTGCCACATACATGTAGATTTAACATAACACATGCCCTGACTTCAACATCTGTGTACTGTATAAGATATGAACTCTTCTCTTGCCTAATAATGGAACATTTATTTAACACGGTGTTGACTTTCTAACCTTTTGGTTTTTGTCCATACTCTTCGATGTATTCCTTTTCTAACATTCTCTTCTATTCACCTTTTTATTTACATGTTAACAAAGTCGACTCAATAAGGTTGTTCTAATCTGAGGGGTCTTCAATAAGCAACACCTTTGACTCACTTTGACTCACTTTTCATAGCAGTAGAGCAACGAAACTTGGCACAGTTATTAATCTTTCTCTACACAAGAACCACCCAGAATTACATATTTCTCCCCTTCTGGAGACTGTTTTTGTAGAACAACTCAGGTCGGTCATCCAACCAGGGCGGTTTCAGAAATCAAGGTTCCGTCATCTAGGAAATGCTTCCCATTCAAAAATAACTTTGTGGCTGGGAAGAAATGAAAGTCAGAGGGTGCAAGGTCAAGAAAGTAGGAGAGATGGGAAAGGATTTTATAAACTACAAGTCTGTGCTTCTTACCTGTTATCATGTGTGTTGTGGATCAGAGCGTAGTCTTGCAGGAAGAAGATACCTTTACTGATATTACCCTGCCTCTTGATTTTGATAGCTTCTTTTAATTTAATTATCAAAAAGTGAAGCATAATAGGCTCCTATAATTGTGATATCCATCAACAGTTGAATAATATCGGGTTGTTTGCAGTGCCATGACGCGCATGGAAAGGGACCCTGCACTCATCCCCGGTGGGCTTTCCTGAGGCCACAATCCTAATTGGAGAAAGGTCAGCTGATGGTCTACTTGTGATGCATGTCTGAAGCTCCGCATAACCTCTTGTTTAGCTCCCCCTTACCTAAACTCTTAAAAAAAATATGACGACAGTACAATCTAAAAATAAGCTTAAACCAGGATTAGGGACAAACAAATTCAACTTGCCTCCTCCCTTGAGGCTCTCATTCACAAATATCCGTGGGCTTAGAACTAACTTAGCTGATGTTGAAGCATTTCTCTTAACAAATACCCCGGATATCTTAGCACTAAGTGAGACTAACCTACACTCCTCCATTCCCTCTAACCACTTTAACATGCATGGATATCTCCCACTCTGCCGTAAGGACTCTGACAGACATATGCACGGACTTGGAGTTTACATTCGTAATACCCTTCCCTTGACTAGAGAAACAAACCTAGAAACAGATGATCAAGCCTTTATGTGCTTTAGACTAAACGTGCAACACAGTATTAGCTACTATTATTTTCTCTACCGCTCTCCCTCGACTCAGGACTGCTCCATAATAAACAAAGTATCTGACAGCATAGACACGGCACTGTCCCTCGACACTAGCGCACAAATACATGTGTTTGGAGACTTTAATGTCCACCACAAAAACTGGCTTGGATTCTCTACTCACACAGATGCAGCGGGCAGCACAACCCATAGCTTCGCTATATCTCACTCCCTATCACAAATTGTTAAGTTTCCAACCCGTTTCCCTGACCAGGAAGAACAACACGCATCACTTCTAGATCTGTTTTTGACCACAGTTCCCGATGACTGCATAGCGAAGGCCCACAGCCCACTCGGGAACGCTGATCATGCAGTGATAATGGTTGAAATCGCCCTAAACTCTAGACCCAAAACTGAAGAGCCAGTGCTCAAAACAACGAGATATTATAATAAGGCTGACTGGGAAGCCATCAGGGAACTAATTAGAGATGCTCCATGGAAAAATATTTTCTCTCTCCCTGCTGAACAATGTGCAAACGAGACCACTGACTGGTTCAAAACTGCAATCGAAGCGCATGTTCCCATGCGGAAATTTTATAGTAAGCCCCACTCTCCCCAATGGTTTACGTCGACTTGTGCAACTGCCATTACTCAAAAGCAGCATGCATACCGTAGGTTTAACCGACATAAGTCCAGTTCAAACAGACTGAAGTATATAGAAGCTAGAAATAACGTTAAGAAAGAAATAGCGACAGCTAAGAGAGAATTTACGGAAACCACTAAAAAGCGCATCGAAGCACAAAAACTAGGAACTCGAGACTTCTGGAAAATCTACAACAGTGTAGTAAATAATGGGCAATCAACAATTCCCCCACTAACCAACAATCACGAGGTTGTCTCCTCAGCAACCGACAAGGCTAACATGCTTGCCAGTCGGTTTGCCTCAAACTCCACACTGGACCCTTCCAACCACCCCCTACCTGACTTTCCTATGCGGACAGACGCCACACTAGACGATCTGAAAACCACCCCTGCTCAGGTGCATGCTATCATAAAAAACCTTGACACCTCAAAAGCATGTGGACCCGATCTTATCCCAGCTGTGCTATTAAAAAAGTGCTCAGCCGAAGTAGCTCCAGTTCTCTCCAAACTCTACAACAAATGTCTTAATGAAGCTTGCTTTCCGGGCTGTTGGAAAACTGCTTCTGTTGTACCAGTATTCAAGAATTCTGGCGAAAGGACAGACCCATCAAATTATCGCCCCATTAGCCTCCTCCCACTTTTTGCCAAAATATTTGAGACCATAATTAACCATGCTCTAGTCCATCATCTTACAGATGCTAAACTACTGACTGACAAACAATATGGATTTAGACAAGCCCGTTCCACAGCAGACATCCTCACCGTGATCTCTGAACGTATATACCAATCACTGGACAAAGCGGGGGAAGGCAGAGCGGTAGCTCTAGATATATCTAAGGCTTTTGACAGGGTATGGCATGAGGGTCTCCTAAGTAAAATCAGATCATACGGTATCACTGGTAGAATACTTAACATAATTAAATCCTTCTTAGATAAGAGAAAAATCCAGGTAGTCCTCGACGGTCGCACATCTAAACAATATGATATAAATGCGGGAGTGCCCCAGGGTTCTATCCTTGGACCTCTATTGTTCCTGATATTCATAAATGACCTCCCCGACAACATTGCCTCTGAGATGGGTATATATGCTGATGACACTACACTCTATGGCAGACACGACAGGAAGACGAATGAACACATTTCTAAAGAAATGGCAGAAACACTAGAGGAAGACCTCCAATCTGTAGTGGAATGGGGACAAAAGTGGTTGGTCGCGTTCAATGCTGCCAAGACTAAACTAGTTTCATTCAATAATTACAAGAAACCCTCTCTACCACCAATAGCAATGGCCAACGACTCTTTATCTGAGAGTCCATCTTTCAAACTCCTTGGCCTAACGTTCACAGGAAACATGAGTTGGAACAATTACATTGAAGGCATTGCCAGGGCCGCTGCAAGAAAGGTAGGCTCTCTCTACCGTGCTAGAAAACTACTAACACCCGAAAGTATTCTGTACCTCTATAAGGCCACCATTCGCCCATGTATGGAGTATTGCTGCCACATCTGGGCTGGTGCATCTGCTACTAGTCTCTCGCTCCTTGACAAGGTTCAAAAGAGAGTCGCAAATCTGATAGGCCCTGAACTGGCATCTAAGCTTCAGCCTCTGTCCCATCGACGAAATGTTGCATCCCTCTGCCTGTTCTACAAGTATTTTAGTGGTGAATGCTCTGATGAACTGCAATCACTTGTGCCCCCACGACGCGAGCACCCTCGACAAACCCGACAGGCTACTAGATCCCACCCCCACACTGTAGAGGTCCCTAGATGTAAAAGATCTTTTTACTCCAATAGTTTCTTCCCCAGAACCGCAAGACTCTGGAATTCCATTCCAGGTCCCTGCTTCCCCAACAGTACTGACGTGCAGAAGTTCAAGTGTAACGTGAACCGACACCTTGCTGCCCAAATCCCTACATAGTACCCCAGTAGTTGTTGCCCCTGATAGTAGCCCCCTACACCAAAGTGGCAATTTGCCTTGTTTGGGGTGAAAATGTAATAAAAAAAAAAAAAAAAAAAAAAAAAAAAAATATCCTTTGTAAGGAAATCTGTCATCAATACTATGCCCAGGTCCTATAAAACCAGGAGCGTGACCATGCTAACCGAGAGCTGGAATTGTGCCTTCTTTGGAGATGGTGAGTCCAAGTTGTTGATTTACTCCTTTCACAGACATCCAGACTTAACTAAACCGCCATTTTATCAAAGGAAATTACAAGAAGCAAAAAGGGGAGATAACTCTAAACAGAATTCCTTTTATCTATAGACAAGAGGAGACAACTCAACAGTCTTAGGTTCACATTGCTGGTGTCTTGTGAAAACTAGAGTTTCTAAAAAAATACAAAAATATAATAAAAGCAAAACAAGTCTTTCAGAATTTCAGAAGAGGCTCTCATCTTCGTTAGACAATCTGCAATCTGTTCTTCACCCCTGATCCATTCAGTTTGAATTTCTTTCTTCACCAGTTTTTTAATCTGGTTGCATCAACTTCAAGATGCCGGTCAGTTACAAGATTTGATGAATTGTCTTTATCAGAGATGCATAGTCTTCCAGGTGGTCTGAATATCTCCTGAAACATGGTGGCTATCAATATACCAGCTGCTTCATTAAGTGCTAGAGTTTCTGAGGATATTTTGTTACATGGTCAAGTTTTTTTGATGATCAGCATAAATAAGTTATTTTGTTCATCTTGCTACAAACAAAGATGATAAAGCCGCTGTGGATAACCATCCTCCAAATTAGCATGATTGTCATCTGAATTCCAAACAATATTCAGATCCAAAGGTTTCCCAAGCTGCGTGAAAAACATGGAAGTTGTCCTTGATTTTAACTTTACTAGTGACTTGTTTGCCTCAGAGAGTAATTTCACTTTTAGAGATTTTTCCAATGTTACTCTACTCAATGTTACACCAAACGATACATCTGATCAAGTCTGGGTGAATACCTACATCATTTCACCTGTCAATCTCTTTAGCAAGGTGTGCTTGCAATGCAGGGATGCAAATTTGCAGCATATCATTGGGTACTTATGCAGAATACAGACCATGTTATCGTCAACATATTCTGACAGGGGGCATAAGACAAATGAAAACAATTTTTATAGTTTTTCTTTTTTTTTACCAAAAACGATGTCTAGTATTTAAAACAAACAATTAAAAATTAAGGATAAAATATCTAATTATGATCAACAGTCATCATATGGTAATTTCATTGAAAAAAAAAAAAATACTTGTGCAAATTACAGACCATGCTGAAATAACATTTAGAAAGCCATTCTTAATATGGGGAGCTGTATTTTCACCTAACAATTTAATAAAGAAAAGATAACATATGCCAATTGTTGGCTGCTATGATTTCATTGACTAAGCGTTTCAGTACCTTCAGTTTATGTCATCTGCCAGGACTATGCCAATGATAATGCAGTTCGTATTCTGCATATGTATTTATCAATGCATTAGGAAAAAGCAATGCCAACAGTACATTACTAGTGTTATTATTCATATGATACACGTGCAACATCGGTAGTCTAGGCAGCTGAAACTAAAGTAAATGAAATAAAATATAAAGAACACACAAACCTTGCTTGTGTGTTCAAGTTCTTCTTCATCAAGTAAAGGCTGGATTGATTGATAGTATTTGTGTAAAGTTTGTTCCAAGGGAGGCACAGGCAAATGAGGTAAGGAGTCCTGGACTGTGAACTTCTTGGACGACAGGAGCCGACAATACGTATTAAAAGACTTGTCCATTTTCACAGAAAGGGCTTGTTTCACTGCCCGAACCTACAGAAAGAAAACATTAAAAAAAAAAAAGTTTTTTTTATAAAAAAAGTTTTAAATCTTTCTCCGATACATAATCAAGCAAAACAAGCCAATTTCTTGAATCTTTGTGATCGATGTTCGATTCTGATTCGTTAGTTTATTTTTTTATTGACCATTAGCTTCCATTCTTAAAAACAAAACATGTATTTCGATGCAATTTCTTTAAAAAAATATTTCATTCACCTAGGAAAATTTTTCAAATAAATAATCTATATAATAAAGTAATGGGAGTCTTTCTTAAATCTTTGTGATTAATAGCTTTCTTATGGCAAAATCAATGGTCAATTTTGATTTGTCATTTTTTTGTTTTTACAATAAAACACTGTATTTGATTCAATTTCTTCAATAGATTTTATCCAACAAGGAACATTTGCCAAATCTAGTAATTTTGCTAAAAGTTATGTTTCAAATTCTGAATATTTTCCTGTATTTATACGGTATGTGTTTTGTGTACACATAATTTGTAGATTCATTTTTGTTAGCATATATTTTGTAAACAAATTATTCATTATATTGCTTTTTTTGTTGATTATCATATTTGTATAGGTAATACATTAAATAAAAAGTTATTTTAGTCCAAGGGGCTGAGAATAAACAATGAAAATAAAATATGAAACTCATACAGGAGACTTCACTTTGAGGTTTTCTTTGTTTATTTTTAGCCCTGTGAATTAAATTAACCGTTTATTTAACAGAGTTACCTGCACAATCACAGTTGTCAACAAAAAAAGCAGCATGATATATAATATACTATACAAAATAAATTCTAATTATAAAACAAATAGTCTGTACACAATACATTTTAGACGGATACTGTAAGGGTTAGATGAGAAGTAGAGAGCAAAGATGTGCTTGTTAGAAGTTCTATTACTGTATCTCTTTCAAAAAAAGAAAAAAACAAGAAAACAAAGACAAAATTTTATGCTAAATGAAATGTACTAGCCGGACCTGTGGAAATTTCACAGCAGTATCTTCCATATGTTATATATTGCTGCTGGACATTCTGTTCACGTTCAGCGTGAATGGAAACCACACAATATTATTGTAGTCCTTTTGTTAAAACTGTAAAAGTATTTATTTAAGTAATCTGGTTCATGTAGTATCAGAATGTATTCGGTTATTATGGTTTATCTCCAATATCCTTATAGGAGACTGTGACATATTTCCATTGTATGGACGCCCTGCATGAACAGAAACTAGTTATTATGTTATGCTAATTTCTTTAAATTTATAAAACACTAGCAGGACTTGTGGAAATTCCACAGGGGACTCGTTCATATGTAATATACTGATGTTTTTTTTTTTTTTTTTTTTTTTTTTTTTTTTTTTTTTTTTTTTTACAAAGGCATCACCACATTATCAAGGCCCAGAGGCCACTCAAGGATAAGGGTTAAAGAGTGTACAGTAGAAGTTGGTCAATATAGTAATCATTAGTAATGAAAATTTGGTAAATTTAATAACTTATATGGAACGGCTCATCAAGAACTTATTTACTTTAGACTTGAACAAAACCATATTGTAGTCAGCCGGAAAGCAGGAAAACGGAAGACAATTCCACAGGCGTGCAGTTCTAAGAAAGAAGCTTTGTTCATGGAATCTACGTTTAGGTTTAGGCACAGATAAAGAGTGGGGGAAATTATTGATAGTGTTTACAGCTAGACGAGTGTTTCTTGTGAAAGTTTGGCGAGGGGGGACCATAGATTGAAGCTCAGTTGAACACTTTCCATGAAAATAACGATACATCAGAGACAAACTCGCAACATCTCTTCTGTGAGATAGAGGTTGCAAGGAGGAGAAAAGGACATCTCCTACGAGGCTACGAAGTCTATTTTGAACTCTATCAAGGCAGGACAAGTTCTTTCTAGCAGCTCCTGCCCAGATGTGGCAACAGTATTCCATCCTTGGACGTACCTGGCTCTTATATAGATAGAGAATAGCATCAGCAGTGAGATATCTACTGGATCGATAGAAAGATCCCACCATTTTTCCAGCGGCCTTGGCAACAGATTTGATATACGTGTTCCATTTAAGATCAGGAGTAATGGTCAAGCCCAGAAGCTTGTCAAAACTTGAGGCCTCCTGAAGACGAGAGCCATTCATTTCAATTGATGACAAATGTGGATTAGAATGTTGATGATGTAAAGAGAGAAGCTTGGTTTTAGATGCATTAAAAGTAACCAGCCACTCCTTTCCCCATTGTACTACGTGCTCAAGATCAGAGGAGAGAGAATTGGAGAGAACTTGCTCGTTTACTGTCTTAGATGTGGTACCATAAATGGTAGTGTCGTCAGCATAAATGTCTACAAATGATGTAAGGATATGATTTGGAAGATCATTAATGTAGATCAGGAAAAGAGTTGGGCCCAGGATGGATCCCTGAGGGACACCGGCATTAATATTGTGAGCTTCTGATTTTTGCCCCTCAACTACTACTCTTATGAATCTATCAGAAAGAAATGATTTAATAATTGAGAAGACTTTTCCAGCTATACCATAGCTAGCGATCTTATGAAGTAAACCTTTATGCCATACCCTATCAAAGGCTTTAGATATGTCAAGAGCAATTGCCCTAGAAAGATTGCCACCGTCGAGAGATTTGCTAATCCTATGCGATATAACTGTAAGGACATCTGCTGTAGATCTAGCAGAACGGAAACCATATTGAGTGTCACTAAGAAGGTTATTTTTGTTGAGATGTTTGATTACTTCTGTATTTAATACAGATTCTAGCAACTTACTCATGACGCACAGGAGACTTATTGGCCTGTACTGAGAGGGGGATGAGCGATCACCTGAATTCTTAAATACAGGGCATACTGATGAGATTTTCCAGGGAGATGGGAAACTATTCTCCTTAAGACAACGTTTAAACAGTTTTGTAAGTATGGGCGCTAGTTCAGGTTGAAGTTTTTTGAGTACTATAATTGGAATACCATTGGCATTCTGTAGATGTTCAGTGTAAATGGAGATGCTCTGATATTATTGTAGCACTTTTGTAAAAACTGCAAAAGTATTGATCTAAGCTAGCAGGGATGTCTTGCGTAGCCCGATCGTAAAGTATGCTTAAATATGATATTTTGATTCTTTCAGATTTATATATATATTATTACAGAGTTAATGTTGTAACAATTTTTATATATTATAAAGTTGTGATTTCAAAAATAAAAAAATATATCCATTAAAATTATTTACAAAAAAAATAAATGACTTGAGCGCCATCAGCTATAATCAAAACCAAAACTTAAGAATTTTTGGTAAAATTATTCATTACAAGAAATGGAAGTCCATAACAATTAAACGACAGTCACTCGGATGTATGCATGACACACAAAATAAATAACACACGCGTATCAATATATCTAATTTAAAAAAAAATCCTTTAGGCTTACATGAAATTATAACACAAATATTGACATTGTAAAAGCTTCTGCCTATTCCATTTGTTTCTGTGGCGAAAGTAATGAAAAACGTGACTTACACAAGTGACGATGCCTCTGTCTATCCTGTCACACGACAAAAATAAAAAAATATACATGAAATAAAGTAATGTTTGAATCATAAACTGTTGCAGCAGCTTTTCAAAATTAATACATAAAAACATTAATACGGTTAGAGATTAGGCAACCATTACTTCAACTTGAATTTCTGAGTGTAGTATCAGTCTCAGCATTCCAGTGAATTTTATCCCCCTCTCCTTAAGAACAGTTTTTGTAATTACTGCCATGAGGACATTAAGGACGAAAATATGAACTCAGGATTTATTTACATGATTTTTGGAATGTTACAAATAAGCCCCTAGCATGCAATGATGCATTTAGCTGATTTTTGGAATCAGCAGTACATCCATGTGATTTTTGGAATATGACATCTTATGTCAATGTAGTACATCATAAATATATGCATGTTTTTTTAACAGAATATAATGACGTCATCACGGGGAGCAAACACGTCAGATTATCATCCCCCCATTGGAAAAAAAGGAGGAGATTATACCTGGGATCTCATTAAACATTCGCCAAATCCATTAACTCACATTTAGTATAATCTTTATAATTTTATATTAATATGATAGCGTGTGTGTTCTTAAATCTCAACCAATGAAATTTGCCGGAAAGTGTGACACACAAAAGAACACACACGCTAGCGTATTAATAGATATGAGGACGATGACTGCTGTGGAAAGTAATGAAGGGAAAAGCACAGGGCAGTCTTCTCTTTTGGACAATTGAGAGAGCGAGAGACAGTGAGAATGGTCGGCGAAGATTACAGTTGAAATTGAGAGTTAGCAAGAAGGAATTTGGACGAATACGTATGAGTATTCGTGTTTCAGTAATCTTGCATTGTTACCAGTCATCGGCTGGATTTCAGCGAACATGTTTGGTATTTTTGTTATTCCTACTAGGTAACTGTATCCTATGTATTGTCCCCCATTAACGTGTATGTCAAAGTATGATTCTGGATTGGAAGTGAAAACTTTGTTGTTTTTTGTTAATCATTTGCCACATATGATGCTGTCTATCATGCATCCCATGCTTTTCATTTTTTTTTAAAGAGGTCCCCCAGCCATTGCTGCATCATATTTTATAAATGTTACTCAAGTTGATAGGAAGTATGGTACTATGTAGTTTGCTGATTCTGATTGTGCCCAACAGAAGTGCCCTACACTGTGCATTATTTCTCCTCCTGAGTAGTATTTGATGAACCAGCCCATTGTGTTGTTCATATCAGTCGTTTTGACCATGTTTTTAAAGTGTCGTTTGATGATGACTTCTCCGATTTCGTTTCCAGTCTCTGGTGGGAGGCTTCCACCAATTGACGTTCCCTGCCATCTATTACCCTGCCCACGATCCGACACATTCTCTGTTCAATCGGTTTCCATAGTTTTAGTACGAGGATCACTATCATCCGAGTATACCTATGTTTTTGCTGTCCCTGAAGAACTGAGCATTGGCCTGTCTTGTTTGTTTTCTCAGATTTTCGTATATTAGGTCATGATCCTTTACCACTTGATCTAGTTTGTTTAAGGCCAGATGGTAGCATAGTTTATCTAGGTCAGTTCCAGGACCTAGGAATTTTTATCCTGGTACTATAAATTTAATCTCATTTCCCAGTCGTCTGCAGGAGTTTTTCGCTCGTGTTCATGCTGCTTGACAATCGTGGGCATTATGTTTCGATTTCAGATTTCATGCAGTGTCACATGATCACTGGAATTTAGCAAGTAGGTCATCAGTGAAATAATTCCATTCATTGAAGTTTATATAGTGCACATCTTCCTTTGATGGGCACCAGGATATGGTATGCTTTCTATGGGGCAACCTGTCTGGAGAGAGGGGTTAATACAATAAAATATTCCACTCCCAGACCGGTTGCCCAACATTGGCACAAAATATTTGCTATCATAATTAACCTCTGATTTCCTCAGCTTACAAATATTACTGGAAAAAAAAGATTACTTTTTTAAAAATACATTTAATCCTATTAAATTGTGCCTTCCTTCCCGTGTTTGTGTTGACATTATTATTTAAAATTCTCCACAACGTTCAAATGTTCATTATTATTTGCAATTTTAATAGTTAAATAACACAATAATTAATACTTAGTTTAAAATTAAATTAACACTAGTTATATTGCATTCTTCTTGAATTTTTCAATTGCACAGGCCCCAAAGTATAAGATAAAATTTTGCTTTTCTTTTAATTCTTGATTTGTGTCTACTTTTTATGAAACACTTCATTAAATTTACTAATTGTTCTTCCCTTCTTAATTGAAAATCTGATATTAAGTTTTCTTTAAAAACATTCTCTCACTATTTCAACTGTTTCGTGATTGCTCGCGAACAATTAGTGATCTATTTGTGATACTACATTTTAAAAGCCTTTATGAATCAGTGCTGGTTTGCAAAAAGTAGATGTGCATTTTTTGTTAACAATTTTATTCTGCTTAAAAATATATTAGCAAAAAAGGAAATAACGAGAAAAAATTATTGATTTTATATTCTAAGGTGAGGATCATTTTCCTACAAAAATTAAAGTAGTGAGCACCCAAATCCTGCCAAGTTATCAGTAAGTCATCATATATAAACAAGTAGTTTCTCAAATTTAGGATGGGGAAAGTGAGGGAGCTTGTTTTTAATTGGCTAAATTATTGTTGTTTTTTTCTGTTGCAAATAGATGGGACATTTACTTTTTAAAAATTTCCAATTTTTTTGCAGTTTTTGATAGGGAATGAAATTAAGAAAACAGCAACCAATGTATACAAAAAAAAAAAAAAATGACCATTATGGAAAAACCCTGTTTTCAGCTAAGTACAAGTGATGATAACTTTACAAATCAATCTGCACAATAAAAATCAAACTGTTACTTTTTACTATAACCTAACACTAAACTAAGTTTTATTTTAAATTTGCAGGCACAAAAAAAATGTATCCTAAACTTACGCAGTTCATTTTATGGTTGGAAAAACTTTTTAAAAATCGTCATCTTTTATTATATAAAGTATAACTGTCTGTGTGCATGTGGGTGTGAATATATGGCATAATTATGTTGTCATGCAGGTTCTCCTCAGATCACCAAAGTTAAAAGATGTTGAACCAGACTAGTACCAGGTGGGTAACCATTTGGAAATTCTAGACACTGTATTAGCTCTCCACTTATCTCAGCATTGTTTCCAGTCGTCCTGAGCCTCTATTTGCCACTGGTATTTAACAACGCTGACTCAGGAGAGGTGTGGTTGGAGATTGCGCAACTCTTGCCATAAAAATTTCACATGCAAGCACTCCTTACAGTGGGTATCCATAGTCTGCAAGACTGAAAGAAGCTTTAATGTGTGTTTGTATGTCCAGTTAAAAGTGAAAAAAAATTAAAAACCAAAGTACAACAAAGTTGGTAGTTTGGATAAATATCTAAAATTTAGAAAAAATGATTCATTCTTTGAGGATCAACTGGGCCACGTTTCATTACAGGGAGCAAGGTTTTCAATGTTATTATCAAGATATATAAAAGGCAAAACGTGCACAAGAGTTTTTGTATGTCCAACAAAGGCATTTTTTCGGAGGGTTCTTGGGTGGGGTGGGGGTGGGGTACTATCGCTTAGAACTTCTTATATACTGTGTAGATCATATTATGTACGAATTGCAAATGCGGATCACGGCTATATTTATTTACATCGAGTTTTACACAATTTTTGCTATTTTGGCCGCTCTTGTGTTGATTCGGCTTTTTCATATAAAAGCGAAACTGATGTGAAACTAAGGTGCGGTTCTTGGCCTACGGGCCGGGAGCGTCCATAAAGCAATAGACGTTTGGACAATGTCAGTTTTCACCATCATATCAGACAATTGCTTTCATTTGGACACACTCCCTTAATAAAGGGGGAGCTGGTTTTCCCCAATGTGTTGGAGAAAGAAAACCAGACAAAGTTGGGTAAAAACACAAAAGAAATATCCCACAGTTAAAATAAAGTGCGGAATTTACTTTCTTTTGACTTAATTACATTTGCTGCGCACCTGCCATTTATAAACGCTAAATTGAAATTGCTTTAAGTTACTTTCCTTTCGTGGGCAAGCAAGCAACTTATCCAGTTTTTTGCCTCAACGTTCCGGGTTCAATCCAACCTACCTACCAAAACATTTTTTTTTTTTTTTACATCATGTTCGTTGTTTTTTTTTTTGTTTTTCCGATTTTTCAAAAGAAGTTTAATATGGGGTTTGGATCTACCCCCCCCCCTAACACACACACCTACAAAAACCCAGGCAACGCCGGGTGCCCCCACTAGTCTATAATATAAATCTCACCTGTCTGTTTAAATGTATGCATGTATGCCTGCCTAAAACTTTCAACAGATGCGACGGATTTTCAGGAAATTGGTATCATTTTGAAGCTAAACCCTTCGGACGACAAATATCGAAAAATTGGCCCAAAACATTAATTCGTTCAGCCTCAACTGGGTACTTTTCTGCAGGGAGCGGTTGCGTTTTTTGCCGATATTTTCGAAAATCATCCTCTCTTTTCAATTGTCTAGCCTTAATTTAAACCTATGTCACTTCCGGTTTAGCAATGGATGCAACAGCAAACACGTCACGAGGAATCATCTGTGTGTATATCCAACTAGAGAGGAATGGGCTGGGCAAAGGAGAAAGGGAGGGTTGGGAGAGAGTAGAGAAATAGAAGTTTTTAATAGAAATGGGTTACTGTTGACCCAGGTAATGCTGGGTAGTCGTGCTAGTACTATAGAAAACTAAAACTTGATAGACTAAGCGATGGACAGTCTCTCATAAGAATGCTAGTTCACATTAAAGTAAAAAAAGGGAAAAAATTTAAAGACAAAAATGTTTGTAAAAGATAAAGTTAAAAAATAAGTATTTAAACTGTTTACAAAAATTTTTAAATGTTTCAAAAAGTAAAAAAAAAAAAAAGGATTAAGATGGATAGCTATTAAAAATAGATTTTTAAAATCTGTAAATATTTTTAATGTAAAAAAAACAAAAAAAAAAAAAAAAAACACAAAAAAAAAAAAAAACAAGAGAACTGAATTAGTAGTTTAAATGCATCCAAACATTTTGCAACTTACCTTGAAGCTTTTTCCAGATTAAAATAGAAATTCGTTTTTGTTAAGTGAAGCTTAAAATGACTTCGATAAAAGAGGTCAAAAACACGGATCAAATTTACTGATTTGAAATTAGATAATTTTGATTATAAACATTGCATCTACTTATATATAATAGTCCAATTCTGATAAGCTTATCTAGTTGTTTGCACACTGAATGTTTTTTTCTTTTAGATAACATAAAAGATCCCTTGGCAATAGTATATACAAGAATTACGTCTCTTTAACAATACTGAAGTTATATCCTCTGAATCATATTAGCAACAAGGGAATCAAATTGTCAAAAAATCAGAGGATAAATCAAAATGTAGCTAGCCGAAGAGTGAGATTGCAAAAAATTTACTTTGTGACTTTTTTTTTCAAGTAACAAAAAATGACGAACTCTCCAATATTGAAGAACACTTTTTTATTACACTTGAACACTTTCCTCTATTGGTGTAAATTCCTGTAATAACCGTCTCTTGTTTTTGATACTAGAAGAACATCCTCAAGCTCAGTACCTACACTCTGGTAAGTCAGCTGCTTTTTATTTTCCACAACTCTTCAATTATAAAGTACAGAAAAAGACTTGTACATTGGTATTGCAAAATTTGAAATCAAGGTTTGATGTCTTTCTTGCGTTGAGCTGAGGCAGGCCGAATTTGTCCAACTTAGCTTTACATTTTGATATGGTTTTCACGATCCTGCCAAAACAGCAGCAGATGTCCTATTTATGAAATGCAACTATCATTCAGCTAGATATTCAACCACGGTCTTTTTAATCATCTTAGGATGGCCCTTTTTATACTGGTTGCAACATTCACATCAAGAAGAGTTCTCAGATAATACAAAGTCCTATTTGCTTTACATAACCAATGCATTGTCTAAAATGTGTTTACTCTGGTAATTCATGCTTATTTCAATTGAAAGAACTTTTAACATGGATTCTTACGTTAGTTCTCACATCTGTAATGTTCACATGCTGTTATTCATCGTTGTATTATGTTCCTCTCGTGTCTTTCGCAAACTTTCTTTTAGTGAAAATAAAATGTATGCATCTATATATATGCAAATGTAATAGTCTCTTTATTATTACTGTTTCTTCATCATTGTTATTTTTCTGTTTACTTTGACCTTTCGTGTGTTTTCAAGAAAACATGTATCCAATATAGTGACGCATGATTTACTACAAAAACATAAATACATTACCAAATATGCTAATTTTATAAGTCAATTAAAGAATAAATAGTAGTAAGAAGAGAATGGGTGGGGGTATTAAACACGAAAATCTCATCTGTAGTTCTTGAGTTCCATCCCCATACAGGGCAGTACATTTTCATTTTTTTCCTTTTCAAATCACAACCAAAATACATTTCACCAAATGCAAAGAAACTAGTGATAGAAATAGTTTTTGAATGTGAATAAATAATATTTTAATATACAAAATTTGTATATTAAAATATTATTTATTCAACAAAAAAATATTTATTCAACAACAGCAAAAATTTGCTTTTTGTTCTTCAATGCTTGATTGATATTTCAAGAAAAAAAAAATTCCTTGTAGTGAAAGTTGAAAACGCATGAAAAAAGAAAAAAAAAAGAAAAAAAAGCCTACTACATTTTTTTTAGATCAGGGATGATTTTTTTGTATTATTTGTATTAATCGGACTAATAATCTCATCTTGAGTGTTATTTGCACACGGTTTCGATCAGTGTGATCTCCGACCTTTTTCAGGTGTATAAGTCGCGATGTTTAGTAAAGGAAAAGGAAGGGGCTTAGCTCTACTACATGTATATAGAGCTAAACCCCCTTGCTTTTTTTTTTAGTCAGATTAATCCAACTAATACAAAAAATCCTACCAGTTCTTTAATAACTTCTGTAATTGAAATAAACATTTTCCAATAGTATTTTATCAGAATTATGTTCATTATTTTGTTTCATATGTTTTTTATGTTATGTTTTTTTATGTTATGTTTTATATGTTATGTTTTTTATGTTTTATATGATCCAAATGGGTCATTGAGTTATTAGATTATAAAGAGAAACTATAGTTCATAGAGATATTGGTTTAGATTGTGTAAAAAATATGGGTAAAATTTTTCAAGTCAGATTTACTATTTCTCCCTCTCTAGATTTTGACACTATATTTTTTTAATTTCTTACCCCCCCCCCCGCTCTATATATTTTGACTCTTTCTCCCCCCTCCTCCGTCCTCTACATTATTTTTACATTGCTCCATTCTCTCACTGTTTTCTATATCTGAACTCTTTATCTCTTCTCCTCTATATCTTTATTCTTTCTACTCTTCTTCCTCCCTCTCTATATTTTTTAAAATTCTTTTTCCTTGCTCACTATATTTTTTTACACTTCTTTCCCTCACTCCCTTCTCTATATTTTCACTCTTTCCCCTCTTTGTAAACACTTTAAAATAAGTTCAAACACTAAAAACCTTAGCCAGATAGGTAGAAAAGTAACTTATCTTACCTTTTAGTAACATTTGTTTCTTGACCACTTCTTCCTTTTGTTGTCTCTACTAATATATGCCAGATTTTATTCACTCCTCTTTTTAAACGTCAAAATAAATGAGGTAATTTTATTGAATCGCTCCAGTCGCGAATTCAATGTTTTTATTTATTATTATTTTGACTTTTTCTCTCTTCTCCCCCACTCTCTATATTTTGAACATTTCTCCTTTCCCTGTCCCTTTCTCTATATTTTGACTGTTTACTTTCTCTCTTCCTCTTTCTGTATATTCAGACGTTTTCTCCCCCCACCACCACCACAACTTTATATTTTTTTTAATTTCTCTATATTATATAATATAGTACAGTGGATATGGCTTTTCTTTTTTCTTTTTACAGGTATTTCCAGGTTGTTAACGCTTAATCGAATACACATAAAACTAGAATATTGAGTTGACAGAGTCGGGGCAAAGTATAATATTTAACCCATTTGAATTAAAATTGCTGATGGCCATTATCTATTTTCTGAGCATTTACTAATATATTACAGAAAAATTGTAAAAAAAATAAATAAATAAATAAAATAAATAAACAAAACAAAAAAAAACAAAAACAAATGTATAACAAATAAATGTTACCAAAGGAAAGATAAGTTACTTTTCTATTTACTTAGATAAGTTAATTATTTGTGTTTAAACTTATTTTAAAGCGTTTATTTAGTTTGAAACACAAGTATTGACCACCTCAAGTTCGCCATTTTTTTTTTGTTCTAATGTAATTAGAAGAAAAACAACAAAAACAAAATGGCGGACGTGAGACAACCATTTTTGTAGTCTCGATAGTTGCCCAATAAGTAAACAAAACACTGATAGAAATCCAGCCAATAAATGTCACTCGGCATTACCTGCGTTTCAAACTAAATAAAAGCTTTAAAATATGTTAAAACTCTAAAAAAACTTATTCAGGTAGGTATAAGAAAAACTTTCCTTTAGTAACATTTGTTATGTACTTATTCCTATTTACTTGCCTCCTAACGAGGGCAGAGTTCGACACAAGGTCGGTTCCTAATGTGGGGAAAATCCAGCTCCCAAAAAGAGGCACTCTGGATAGGAACAAAAATAAAAATTGCCTCTATCATGAAGAACCTGTTCGAACATGTTTTCCCACACATATACACACCCACACGTACGCACACACACACACGCACGTACGCACACACACACGCATATACACAGCCTCATACACACACTCACATTCACGCGTGCGCATGCGCTAACATGCGCACAAGTACGCATACATGCGAAACGTCACTTCCTTTAAAGTGAAAGCCAGACATGGGCAATCAGAACACTGACCCCAGTATAAGAGTCAACAAAACCTGTCAACTTCCCTTTTTCGTCTGGACCAGCGTTCGAGCTGTTGAGTCGACGAACCGACCACACATTCTAACGTCACTTTCCCTGCTACTGTGATGTGGGGCAAGCGCAAGTACACTTAATACTCTTTCTCTCTCTATGAACTGGATTGACTTTCTCACTCTATCTCCCCTTCGCTTTGGCCCATCGACACAGACATGTGCGCGACGCTCTACTGAGCTTAACCCTTTCTTTCTACAGACGGCTTGCCACTTCGCGTTTCTCTATTGCATTCTCTTTCCTTCCACGCGCGTAGTCGTCAACGGCTGAATGAACATGTGTACACCGAAGACTTTCATTACTCAACAGAAAATAAACGACATGTTTATTTTATTCCAGCATTTGAGTTTTTTGTTTTCTTCATTCAATTCGTTTCATTATTTTCTTGTAGCGAGTTAGGGTATTTTATATCCTGGTCCGCAACAAACCTCTCCTCAACTGACTGAGAATAGAAAAGTGCAGCATCAAAACAGATACTACACTTATCTTATACATTTAGTTTATTGTGTCTTGAAAAAATACAATTTACAGTAAGAATACAATAATCTGTAATTTATAATAACAACCTGAAGCCCTCATATGAATAGAGGAGGGGGAGGCGGTCAAGGGTGTTTCTATTGTCTACGAATTCTGTGATTACTCTTAGTTGGCACCTTTCACCACAATACCGCATTCACACCTTGGAGACAATCCGACTTAATAAATCTCCCCAAAATATTATAAATATGTGTATATATGCATGCATGTATAATCACTCCCCCAGCCCCGAAGGCCAAAAATGTTTGTTATATATTTGTTTCTTGACCACTTTTTCCTTTTGTTTACTAATATTACATAGAAAAATACGAGCATGAAAAGTAATATGGTTAAGATTAAACTTAGAAAATTAAAAGGACTAGTTGTTAAAACTGGAAAAGAAACTTTACAACTTAAAATATTGTAGCATTAAGAATTGATATATAATGTTAAATTGAATTTTTACAAAAATGCTTAATGCTGCAATATTTTTTACTAGAATATCTTGTCTTTTTTATTTCCAGTTTTAACAACTAGTCCTTTTATTTTTCTAAGTTTAATGTTAACCATATTACTTTTCATGTTCGCATTTTTCTATGTAATCCATGATTTTTCCAGGCTTTGCTTTGTAATGATTTTTTTTTTTGTTCAAAATCATCTTTTTTATTCATTTGATTGGGTAGGCATAATGAATACTGAATTATTTTTATGAAAGAAAATTTTTTTTTTTTTTTTAATATTATCAGAGAATATATTATTTTCAAATATTTATTGTTAAATATTTTTCAAAGCAATAAATTTTATGTTTTCTATGAGGTTCAATAAATTTTTCTATAAATCTTAATAAATAATGATTTTTAAGTTTAAATCAACAGTAAAAGCAGCAAATACCATTCCAAGATATAAATAAATATGCAAAAATTGTAAAAAAAAAAAAAAAAAAGTGGAGTTTTCAAACAAATATTTCGAACAAACTGAAAAACTAGTATTGAAAAATCTATTTTCTTAATTAAACCAGTGAAATTTAAGTCTACAAGTACTTTGGGGGGGGGATAATTATTAAAATAACCTTCATCAGTTTAAAAACGTCAGAAATAAACAGATAGCAGAAAGTAAATTATATTTGAACAAATCTTGAGAAACAGTTCAAAAATTGAAATTAATAAATTCCATTGTGAATAGAAATAAGAAAAATCAAGAAGATACTGTTCAATTGATTTTTTTTAAATGAAAACTTCCATTTCAGTCTAATTTTTTGCCCCCATAAACATACACAGAAGTAATTAACGGCTATATTGTGATCAAGTGTGTGTGTGTGTCTATATACACACACACACACACATTAATGTTGATTAATCCAACATAACTCAAGCATTCCCATCTCATCTCAAATATTCAGAATTGCAAGTAAAATATCTTGTTTATTTTCGTAATATTGCATTGTAATTTGGCTTTGAAGCACACTTTACAGGCAAATTACAATGCAAATAAACAAAGATTTTATTTGGTTGAAATTTGTTTATTTTATTCAGATTAAATCAACACTTCTATAATGGAACTCACGCCCCTGATGTTAATCTTGCGTAGTCAACACACTGTTCCCGGCATTTCAAAATACAACCACTGAGAGACAATGCACGGATCTTTACTACAGACGTTTTTTTTTCCTCCAACTTTACAACATGGCAAGAAAGAAAAAGAAAAAAAAGAAACATGCTGAGGATGGAGTTTGACTCTGAAACATATTTAAATTATAAATTTTAAACAAGTAAAATATTTGTTTGTTTTCATAATATTGCATTGCAATTTGGCTTTCAAGCGCACTTGATGCATATTTTATTTTATTCAAATTAAATCAACACTTCTATAATGGAACTCATGCCCCTGATATATTCATATGACTTGGGTGCATCAGCTTCAATTGAAACCGGAACCAAAGCTTATGAAGAATTGTTGGTAAAATTATTTATTACAAGAAATTAAGTCCATAATTAAACGACAGTCACTCAGATGTAAACGTGAAACACAAAATAAATAACACACGCTATTCTATTAATATATAGATTACAATAAAAAAAAAAAAGATAATACATACATTATAGATAGATTATTTATATTAATATATTCAAATACCATGTTTTCATGAAAAAGCATAGAAAACTTGAGATAAAACATCAATGTTGTAAAAGTTCAATCAGAAGAAATCATCTCTATAAAACGCCAATGGTGAAAATGTTGCGATGGTAACCAACAGCCAATCAGAAGAAACCGTATCTCACGCTCCTTATATAGTCTGAGAACTTTGGAACACCAGTTACTAGCAGGAATTGTTACCCTACACTGATGATTGCGTAATCATGAAACATAGTATACTAAATTAATAATTATTATATATATAAATATATATGTATATATAATAAACTAAAAAAAAAATGTGTGTGTATGTATATATATATATATATATATATATATATATATATATATATATATATATATATATATATATATATATAAGGATCACCGATTAATCGGCTAGTAATTAGCCTAATCGACCACTTTGCTGATTAATCATCAGCTAATATGCCGATTAACTGGCCAATTAATTACTTGTCTCTTTCCTATTAAATTTAAATCATTTTATCACTGCCAAGTGATTAATCAGATAACTTTAACACATTGATATAGTAACTGCTAATTTAACTTATCATTTAATTAAGTGTCTGGCCACTGATATGGTTTTTATCTTAATTTACAAAATACAATTTCTAATTCTTAAATGAATATAATTAAACAATTAGATAAGAAAAAGAAATTACAAACCAACTACAAAGTACAAATTGTAATTCTTTAAGTGAATAACTATAAGTTGAAGCTCTGCACCTGTTGCTGCTCTACTTCCTTTTCTATTCTATCTGCCTTCCTCCTCTGCATTTAAAGTTGAATATTTTTAAGTTGTAATGTAGAAACAGACTTTCTTTATTCTCATAACGCAGTCTGTTCCTCATAGGTTCATACACATTATCACCTTTACTAAAGAGTCTCTCACTTTCAAAGATGAAGGTGGTGTGCTTAAATATTTTGAAACCAGTTTACTCAGCAGTGTTAAGGTCTCCTGTGTCTACTTACACCTCTGAAATGAATCATCACCTCTTGTGAGTAGTTGTAAAGCTACGTAATGGTCAAGTTCTTTTGTAAGGGATCTACTCCTTTTGAGTTCAGATTGCGATTCTTATATTTCTATTGTATTTTTAACTCAGTTTCTACCGGCTCCAAGTTTTGATTTCTTACTGTAAACTTATTCGAAGCTAATTTATCAAACAGGCTTCAAAGAGATACAGTTTTACTTTCACTTTGATCTTCTTGACCCGCAACAGAGCTTAAAACATGTATCCTGCTGATTCCGCTTCATTATCATCAGTACAAAGTAGATGTAGAATCCAATTCTTAGTGTTTTCCAGGTCATTCTTTTGAAATTTAAAGGCAAATCTTGGATCTAGGAAAGTAGACACACAAGTTTTTATCATTTAGATAAAATGAAAATCTTGTTTCTATTGATTCACTGAATTGTTCAACAGTGGTAAGGATTCCACTAAAGTCAAAAATATCGAAATTAGATTGGACAACTTTTGAAAGAAATAACTTCAAAGCTAAAAGTGTAGGTATTATCATTGATATAGTTGAAGTTCTGTCACTTGCTTCTTTGGTGATTTTTTTCAAATGGATTCAGTAACTGGGCAATTTTTTTAATAAGTCCCCAATAGTACGTTGTTAAGGTAGGAATTGTATAGCATTGCAAATTCTTGTATGAAAAAATGAACACATCTCTTATTAAAAAAAAATCCGGCTTGTGTGAATCATTCTGCTTCACATATATGCCATGAAAAAGTCCTTTCTGATTAATGTTTACCAGATAAAAAAATATTCTGTTATGCTGAAAAACAGCTAAGTTTGTTTATTTTACAACTGGTAAACATTAATAAGAAGGGACTTTTTCTGGGCATTCAACGTAAAACAGAATGATCCGCACAAACCGGAAATAAATCATTCGTAAACAATCTCAGCGTTAACTTAAACAAAGCCAATACAAAAATAAAGATGTTTACTCTACATGTCTTTGACTGAGGAAAGGGTTGAGGAAACCACCTCAAATGGATGAATGTGATCAGGGCCAAGCGAAGAATTCAACAGAATCTCAAAGAAATACTAATTATATAAAGAACTCTATTGTTGATAACATACAGTTCTTAATTTTATTAAAATTAAACTGATGCTGAACATGTACGTTTACTTAATTACATCGACATAAACAAAGTGAAAAATACTACATAAAATTATCACATTTTCTTGAGAATATTATTTAAGTACATTGTGTAAAGAGCTGACATTTGGATATAGAATTCTACAATATGTATTGATTAGGCATGCAATATTCCAGATCTTTTAATAGTTTTTGTGATATATGATTTTGAAATGTGTATATGTTTATGACATTTGATACTTTATTTCCGCCACTAAAAGTGAACATATCAGCATTTTTATTGACTTATAATGAAATAAATTGCAGCTGGAATTGTTAAAAAAAAGTTGGCATAATAAACATTAGGTATAGAATATATATGTCATTTAATTCAGTTTTATTTGATGATACTTTAAAAATTGTCCATCAGTCCGATTTGGTTATTATAAATGATGCAATGTTCACTTTTCACATCTCAAAAATGGAGGCCGAAATTGAATTAAAAATAATTGTACTTTTATTTCCTACTGTCTTTATATATTAGAAGTGACGAAAGCATCTTTTGTGACATTTTTACTGGTTACTTTTTTGTTAGTTGGTTTCAAAGTTGCTATGTTGTAATTTACACGTTTGTGCTTCTTCTTCCTCCTCAGCAGGGTAGTGTATACTGCTGATCACCAGTGAAAAGTGGATGTAGAATCCAATTCTAAATATGTTTTCTATGCCAATCTTTTAAAATTAATATTTGAATCATGGGTCTAGGAAAGTAGACATGAAAATCTTGTTTCCATTGATAACATGAATTGTTCAACAATGGCAAGAAGGATTCCACTTATGTCAGAAATACTAGAATTAGATTGGACAGCTTTTGACAAAAATAACCTCAGAGCTAAATTTGTAAGTATTATCATTGACAGTGTTGATCTTCTGTAACTTGCTTCTGTGGTGATTTCTTCAAATGGACTCCGGAGATGAATATTTCTTCAAACAAGTCCCCATTGGTAAATTGTTATGATAGGAATCTTATCAACAGCACACAATACAAGAGCTTTTCGTTGTTCTTAATTTATTTTCAGCATATAATATGTTGAATTTCACCATGTGGTCACATCTTGAATGAGTTTGTTTTTCCAAATTAAGCTGATCCTGTATTTCAGTTAATTTACTAATTTCTAATACAAAGCAATTAAAGTGAGAAACTGTATTTCTGTTAGATGTAATGGTGGTCTTCACAGCCTAAGTTACAGTGTATGATAGTTATTCTAAATCACATTCCCTGATGCCAGCGGTCCTGGATATGACTTTAAACTATATCCAGTGGTGAGGCCCCAGCTTGTGGGCTTTGGGGAGTGTGGAGCCACCCTTTAATTGCCATTGCTCCCAGGTCCACTTTGACCCGGAGTGGTAGTACCTGATAGGGTCCCAACTATGGGTTAAATAGAATCCGACTTGAAAACAAATATATTCTAGTAAAAAATTTTTCTTCAAAATCTTTGGATTTGGCATTAAATAACCTGAGACGGGTTGATATGCCGTAAAACAAAAACAACCAACCAACTAACCTGACACCAGCAACCATATTTGTTCCTGAATCTCGCAAGACTAAGAAAATGTTATTGAAAATTTTATACTCATCAACAAGCCCATTAAATCCAATGGCAGATGCTATAGAATATGGTTTCATATCAACAGCAATCATTTCTCTTGTCTGATAATGGAGATAATGGATCTCTTGTGACCTCTGATCATTCACAAATTTTCTTTTTGGCCAATATTGATTCTATAGTAATTTGGTGTTTCACTGGAGGTTTGTAGTTGCAGCCATTTGTTCCAGGAATGTCTGTCCATGAATATTCATTGAGCTTCCATTTCTTATTTGCAACTTTCATTTCTTTTGAACGAACCTTTCTAAGATGGTTTAACATATTAGTTATTGTAAAAGTTTTTACTGATTTGCCACCCTTTGATGTGATGCTTGCTAATGCATGATTAAAAGGTCTAAATAAATAATTATTATATAAATATATATGTACATATAATTAAACAAAAAAGTGTGTGTGTGAGTGTATATATATATATATATATATTACCGGCAGGAATTGTTACTCTACACTAGTGGTTCTCAACCTTTTTCTACTCATGGACCCCTTTTCCCTTCTTTTTATCTTGGTGGACCCCTTCATAACTATTAGTCATAAGACAATCTTCTATTTTTCACTAATATAAATTTTGAGGTTTTATTGATCTAAGACATATTATATAATTAAGCTTTATTTTTAAATGAAAACTAATTTAATGCAAATAAAGTATTCTACAACAACTATAATAATTATGATAATTTTGTTATGTTTTGCATGTGAACTCCTCCAGAAATATTCCATGGACCCCTAGGGTCCATGTGGACCCCGGTTGAGAACCACTGCTCTACACTGATGATTGTGTAAGCATAAAACACCAGTGTATGTACGTTTTCTTTGGGGAGTACATAGTTTAAAAATTGCAAATCATGAAGGGAAGACTTTTATAATTCATGATTATAAGTAAAATGCGTTTTAAAATAAGGAAAAAAAGAGGCGAAGAAGAGAAAAGAAAAAGGGAAGTACATATAACAACTAACTCGTTTTCTCAAAGCTGTATCCAGGGATTTTAAAAAGGGGAAATTGAAAATATATACATTTAAAATTAAAAATAAAATTACAGTGTTCCGTTATGCGTGGGGAAAAAAGGAGGGAGGAGTGATTAAAATAAAGTAACGTTATATTTTTCTAAGATCCTAGAGACCAATCATGCTCAAACCGGAGAGACATTTTCTCTGTATACAGAGAGAAGGCCTTCTCAAGAGAACGTGAACTATATGTATAAGTAAAATTTAGTAAAAAAAAAACGTATACATATATTGGTGCTAATATGACGAGATCCCTGGTGACACCAGATGATCTTGCTTTTCAAATAGAGGATGGGAGAGGATGAGGTATGGGGGGGACATACTGACACTTGGTCAAGGAAAAACAGATGTTTATGAGAGAAGAAATAGGAATATTTTGATGGGAAATAAATATGATAATGAGATTCTCGAGTTGGCAGAAAAAGCAATACAGGGTCACCAGCCGAAAATGTTTGACCATTCACTCATGGAGATAAATAGTTGTCGCTTATCACATCAGGGCTGGGGTCGGGTCTTTAAGAGAAAGACAAACGAGAATTTGTTCCATGGCTGTTAAAAATCTGTTAACAATGAAGAGGTTGTTTTTAAAACCCTGTTGAGTGACATGGTCGACCTGGAGGTGACTAATTACATGATAAGTAACACCTCAGTGCAATGAGGATTAAAAATTGGTATAGATAAAAGCCGAGAGAAGGAGTAAAAATTAGGGAAACAGAGAAAGAGAGGAAATTCAAAAGAGGAAAAAGGAAAAGGGAGTACAAATTGATACGATAAAAGAAGAGAGGAAAGGAAAGAAAGAAAGAATAACTCCAAAAAGGAGGAATTACTGATTTAATAAAAACAAGACACTTAGCTAATTGGAGTTTTTTTTTCGCTGATCCCTTCCCGTGGACTGACGGTAGATGAAGAACGGAGAGCTTGGTAAAAGAAACAAAACTGCCAGCCCCCCTAAGTTGCATGACTAGGCCAGGGTGTAACTATTATTTGTAAAGACAGAGACAATAATCAATTCTGTGTTAAGAAAAAACCAATTAAGTTTTGACTTTCTTTTCTTTGATTGGAACGCCGTTGTGAATGCAATATATTTCTCCGATAGCCCAGGTGACGGTTGGAAGCTGATTTGAAGCAGAACCGGAGGGAGACCGACGACGACCCGAAGACGAATTCGACCACTAGACGAAACCACAGGTGTCGCCACAGGTATCGGCTACAGGTGCATTTCAATCACGAGCCTATGCACCTGAGCTGAGCTGCACTGGAGGCGTTACAGTTTGGTGCCGGTGATCCAGGAGATCTCGTTTCGTTAAGAGACGTGCGAACGAATTTCCATGGGCACACAAATTTTTTTTTCTCTCTCGAAAACACAAAATCTCCCTGTGAGAGAAAGGAACGAAAATTGAAAAAAAAAAGAAAACGAACGGAAGAAAAGTACACCGTTCCTATTTTTTTAAGAGACTCTAAGAGCATAGCCAGACCACAGACTGTAGTCAATCGACTATAAGGTCTGGGCCAGCTTGCATAAACAGCCACCTAGCGGTGGAAGACAGCAGAAGGAGCAGACAGTAAGAGACAGGGTAAGTCACCTTTTGGTTCCCTTTTCATTCTTTGCTCAGTTTTGGTGCTCGGTCTGTGTTTAGAATTTTGAATTTCAACTTTGCACGGAGTTGACAGTAGTTTTGTTGCTGGGTGGTAGAAAGAGCGTGAGTGGGAAAGGCGATGGTCTCTCGGGGAGAAAGCGAAGCAAACCAGTCAGTGGGGGAGGGATCAGTAGAGACCGTAGAGCTACAGATGACCATGGAACGACCACTGTGGGGGATAAGTATACCCTCGTATGGAGGAGATGCAATGTAAATAAGGAGGGAGTAACTCTTACAGATCCAGTGGTCCGAGAATCAGGGACGGTCCCTAAGGTGACGGCCGATAGGACGAATAGGACCAGGAAGGTCAAGAAGAAAAAAAAGGCAGCATTTACTAGACAGTTAAGACAGGGTGACCAAGTTTGGATGAAGGAGACGGGTAAAAAGATAAAGAATCCCGGGGGTAGTCAAACGCGAGATGAGGACAGAGTTCCGGACGACTATAGGGACGACACCGAGCAACGGTTTAAGACAAGAGAGACGACCTCTATAGAGTCTATAAATATAGAGACGGGTGGAAAGTTGGAACGGGAAATTGCAGGGTTCCACTCCACCAGCTATAGGGGGTCACGAAGAACAACCGCGACTTGTGAAGAAAAGAGAGTTGAATGGCAGTTGACCGCAGAGTCAGCTGAGGAGTCGAGCGAATGGGATGAAGAGTGTCCAATACCTATCTCCTGGCTCCAGCAAATGGGGAGAAGTGAACCGAGGCTGGCGTTGAGGGGAGCAAGGTACTCCCTGTCCCAGGAGTAGTGTGACGTCTTTCCACCAAAGACCAGTGGGGGTTAGTAGGACAGAGACGGGAGCTTGGAGTGACATCTCCTGGTTGAAATGTGGTGCAATTGTTTTCTCTGTGGATGCATGGAGAGCCCCCATGTGTTCGCACTGTTGGCAGATTGTGTCACGAACTGACCTTGGAGGTAGCTAAGGACTAAAACGGAAAGCTCCAGGGGGGGGGGCGCCTTGAATAGCAGAAAAGAGCAATAAGTAATTTAGAAGTATTTCGCAGTGATTAAATTGGAAAACGGAGAGAGTAATTTAACACGAGAAAGTCGCGTATTGAGCGAGAGTGTCTTGGAGGAATTTAAACTGTCGAAAAAAAAAAAAAGGCTTGGCCTGAGATTTTCCCAGTTGAAAGAAAACTGTAATAATTAAATCGTGGGGAAGCGGTTTTGGACTGTCAAGAGAACCACGTGATGACTTTTGAGAGGAGGCTTAAGTAATTGAGCAGTTCGTGAACTTTGACGAAATATTTTAGCTGGATATCGGCTGTATTTTTATGTAGCGATGTTGAATGCTGTTGTGAGAATTAAACTGTGCAGAATTGTGTTTTGTATATGCAACGAGAAAAAAATGGAGATATAAATTTCCGAGAGTTGAATTGATTTTTGAAAAAAAAAAAAATTTTTTGTACCTCAGTCTGGAAGGATTTCGTACTAAACTGAACAAATTTTAGGGTAGTTCAGTTGAGGATAATTAGAAGCATTAATTTCGGCGATTGAACTGACTTTTGGAAGAATTTGAATTTTGCCTCAGTCAGGAAGGATTTCTTAAATTCCGAAATAAGGGCCAAGGAGGCCGCAAGACTGAATGAAAATAATTGGAAATAATTATTAGCATCACTGAGTGAAGTGTGGTACACTCAATTGTGCGCAAAAGGTGATATATTATTTTTAGATGGATTTTTCCATTGCGAGTAAATCAGGTGCGTGATGTTCGCACCTGAAGAGATTAATTGAAAGAAAAGGATAGAGTTTCTCGTGCGATAGCGAGGCGTTAACTGCCAAGTTGGTCCGGTGACATGTGGTTGGACCGAGCTGGCGAGGAGATAACTGAGGATGAGAAATCTCCTCAGCAGAGAAATTAGAAACGATAGAGAGCGATCCGAAAGTGCTGGCACCGTTGGTGAAAATAGTGAGTCTGTGCAAAAGGTCACCAATGTTGTTCAGGGTCAGTTGAGAGGATTATTTTTCCAGGTGCAGATATTTAGAGGAGAAGTAACCAATATAATTGACGTCATAATGACAGGACTGTAAGAACTGGACTATCTGGTGTAAACATATTTTAAATTGTTGGCTGTGGCCGGCGGGACAGTCGCTGATATTGATCTCGGAACATGTATGTGCGCAGTTAGATGTGTTGTTATCGGGAAACCTGTCACCCCAGCATAGTGGCCCCGGGAAGGTTGAGAGACGTATTATTGAAAATACAGGTTGATTTAAGGTTGCCTGTGGACCTCGTTAGACAGGTACTGCAGTGCTATGTTGCACTGGGGGTGCGTCACGCTGTCGGAAGGGCAGAGGCTCAGAGAACTATGTCCTGTAGGTGAACAGAACCCAAGAGGGGGTGAGGATATGATTAACATAGTGGCCTGGAATAAAACATAGAAAAAGGTAGGGTAAAACTTGGTTAATTGGGGTCTTTTTTCGCTGATCCCTTCCCGTGGACTGACGGTAGATGAAGAACAGAGAGCTTGGTAAAGGAAACAAAACTGCCAGCCCCCTAAGTTGCATGACTAGGCAGTGTGTAACTATTATATTGTAAAGTCAAAGACAATAATCAATTCTGTGTTAACCAATTAAGTTTTGACTTTCTTTTCTTTGATTGGAACGCCGTTGTGAATGCAATATATTTCTCCGATAGCCCAGATGACGGTTGGAAGCTGATTTGAAGCAGAACCGGAAGGAGACCGACGACAACCTGAAGACGAATTCGACCACTAGACGAAACCACGGGTGACGCCACAGGTATCGGCTACAGGTGCATTTCAATCACGAGCCTATGCACCTGGGCTGAGCTGCACTGGAGGCGTTACACTAATGCAGAGAGTGATCCACGCTATTTTTAAAATTGTTTTTCCAGGTTTAAGCTTTATGATATGTTTTTTTATTCAATTGTAAGGTGAAAGTACATAATAGGTACAAAACACCCTCCCCATGTTAAGAATGGCTTTTTAAATAGCGTTATTATTTCAGCACGGATCACTCTCTGCATGAGTACACATATTTATTATTGGCAAGAATTGTTACACTACACTGATGATTGCATAAGCATGAAACACTAGTGCATGCAGGTCTAAATTAATAATTATATAAATATATATATCATTCAAAAACCTCTCTATATTATTGTTGTTAATCACCACAATAAAAATCCTAAAGTCTTGGCTTTTCTTTATATTTATTTATAGATATAAAAATAATATTTATTACAATAAAAGAATAAGATAATACATACATTATAGAAATTGTAACTCATATTAATATATTGAAATACTGTGTTTCTATGAAAAAAAAAAAAAAAAAAAAACATTGAAAACTGGAGATAAACCGTCAATGTGGAAAAAGTTGCTATGGTAACCAACAGTCAATCAGAAGAAATCGCCTTTCACGTTCCTTACATATTCTGAGAACTTTTGAACACCAATAATATTATAACTTTTATTTTAATGAACGAAAATTGAAAATTTTTATTTCAAAATAGAGCTGAGAAGATGACTTATGAACTGTAAAAATTGTCTGAAATTTGGTTGCAAAATCAGCGAGCGGTTAAGCTTTAAAGCAGTTCTAAATGAGTAAAACTAACACTTAACCGTATATATAACATAGTAGTGTTTGAATGATGTACCAGATTTTTTCCAATTCCCTTTTTTAAATGTCAAAAAACAAGGTAATTTTATAGAAAAACTCCAGTTGCCAATCGGGTGTGTTTATTATTATTTTGCAAGTATCCTGAATTATGATTTTAAATTCGTTTTTTGGCAAATAATAATAATAACAACATAAAAAAGAAGCCAAAAATAATAACAACATAAAAAAGAAGCCAAAAAGATCAACAGGAAGAAAGCAATGTGGAGAAAACGGAACATTGGAAATGTAACTGACAGGGAGAGGCTAAACAAGAAACATGAAGAACTGGACCAAAAAATAAAAGCAAAAGAAGCGAGATTGAGACGATATAGATATAAATCTGAACAATGCAAACAAAACAGAACATTTGAAACTAATGAAAGCCAATTTACCAAAATGTGAATGGAGGAAAAACAAAAACAGAACAACCAAATCCGACAGAAACAAAACTACTGGAGTAAAATATGGGAAGAGCGACGAGAACACAAAAGAAATGCTGAATGGCTGAAAGACATGAAAAAAGAGTTAAAACAAATAGAAGAAGGAACAGTGAATGAAATCAACAAGGAAACCCTAAAGAAAACCATAGGAAAAATGGCAAACTGGAGAGCACTAGGGTACATGCATACTGGTTCAAAAAATTCACAACCTTACACGAAAGGTTAGCCCAAAACCTGAGAAGATGTATACAGGAAGCAAGCAGACTGGATGACAAAAGGCAGAACCACACTGCTACAGAAGGACACTGAGAAAGGAACCGTCCCTAGCAACTATAGGCCAATCACGTGCTTACCAACTATGTGGAAGATACTGACAGCACAACTGAGGGAACAAATCTACCACTCCATGAATAACCGTGGACTCATCCCTGAAGAGCAGAAAGGATGCCAAAAAGAAAAAAGAGGAACACATGACCTGTTATATATAGATGAAAAGATCCTAAAGGAGGGAAAAAGGAGGAGAAAGAACTTAGCCATGGCATGGATCGACTACAAAAAAGCGTACGACAGGATCTCCCAAGCATGGATAATAGAAAGCCTAAAAATGTATAAAATACCAGGCGGGATCACCAACGTAATAGAAAATGCAATGAAAACATGGAGACTGGAATTGACAGCCGATGGACAACACATAACAGAAATTAACATACAAAGAGGCATCTTTCAAGGAGACTCACTACTGTTCATCATAGCCATGATGCCCTTGAACAGTATTCGGAGAAAGTGCCAAGCCGGATACAAGTTCTCCAATACAGAGGAAAAAATGAACCACCTGATGTACATGGACGATCTGAAACTATTTGCAAGGACTGAAAAGGAGCTAGAGACACTAATCAACACTACCAGAATCTTCAGCCAAAATATCCAAATGGAATTTGGAATGGAAAAGTGCGCACAACTAGTTATAAGAAAGGGAAAACTGGAAACGACAGAAGGCATGGAACTACCCAACCAAACAGAAGTGAGGGCACTAGGGGAACAAGACGACTATAAATACTTGGGAATTCTGGAAGCGGACACCATCAGAGCAACAGAAATGAAAGAGAAAATTGGAAAGGAATACCTCAGGAGAACAAGAAAACTCCTGGAAACGAAATTATGTAGCAGAAACCTAATAAAAGGTATAAATTCATGGGCAGTATCACTAGTAAGATACTCTGGACCGTTTATAGGATGGACAAAAGAAGAACTGAGACAACTCGTCCAGAAAACCAGGAAACTCATGACCATGCATAATGCACTACACCCAAAGGACGATATTGACAGACTCTACGTGAAAAGGAAAGACGGCGGGAGAGGACTGATCTGTATAGAAGACTGTGTGAAGGATACGAAAGAAGAACTAGAAAAATACATAATGCAAAACACTGAAAGGATAATTATAGCAGCGAGAGACACCGAAAAAAACAACAAAACAGAAAATAGAGAGACAAATGACAAAACGAGAAAAGAGAAATGGGAAGAGAAACTCCACAGAATATTCATGAGAATGACAAAAGATGAGAATAATGAAAACACCTGGACATGGATGCGAAAAGGACATATAAACCGAGAAACTGAATCTCTAATAACTGCAGCAAAAGATAACTCGATAAGAACCAACCATATCAAAGCAAGGATTGATAAAACACAAGAAAACAGCAAATGCAGACTATGTGGACAAAGAGACGAAACGATAAACCATATAGTAAGTGAATGCAGCAAACTGGCCCAAAAGGTATACAAAAACAGGCACGACCAAGTGGGGAGGGCGGTGCACTGGGAATTATGCAAACAGCTGCATACAGACAAATGGTACAAGCATAAACCTGCAACAGCACTCGAAAACGAGAACCACAAAATCTTATGGGACATGGACATACAGACGGACAAACCCATCCGAGCAAGAAGACCAGATGTCGTAATAATTAACAAGAAAGAAAAACCCTGTCAAATTGTAGACTTTGCTGTCCCAGCTGACCACAGGGTGACTATGAAAGAAAAGGAGAAACGAAGCAAATACACAGAGCTAGCCAGAGAGTTAGAAGGGATTTGGATGATGAAGAAAATAAAAATAGTACCGGTAATAGTAGGAGCACTAGGAACAATTCCGAAAAACTTTGAAAAAAGAATGTCAGAAATTGGAATCAGAGGAATAACTGCAAAAATACGCCTAAGGATAAAGAAAACGTCTGAAATATTAAGGAAACCCCTAGAATGTGGGGAATAACACAAGACAATATAACAAAGAAGCGTTACAGGGAATAAAGAACACCGAAGCTGCATATCAACAAGTTCTACAGCACCATCATGCATCCCCCCATTGTCTTATCACCCCCCCCTAGAAAAGTGATACTAAAGAGCCGAGAAGGGTCAAGGAGGATGGAAAGACAGAGGAGAGAGCGCTGGCCAGACCTCCGCTGGACAAGCACGAAGAGAACTGGGATCATGGGTAGACTTAGTGCCACTCAAATTCCAGTATAAACCAATGGCCACTACCAGCGAGAAATCAATGGTATGAGGCTGTTGCGATGACGCAGATTTATCTGCAAATGCTATCGAAGGAGGTGGAGAGAGCTGGACGTCTGGGGAGACTTGTTGTCACTCAGCTTCCAGAGAACACCACAGGTTTCCAAACCGATCGTTTGTTGACTTGTGTGAAAGCTCCATGTGAGCCAATAATAAGGATACTTATTGAACCGTGCTATTTTTAAATAGTATTTTTAAGTTAAATTAAATTTTTACAATATCTTTTTTATTAAATTGTTAGGTGAAAGTGCAGAATAGCTACAAAACACCCCCCTCTCCCCATGTTAAGAATAGCTTTCTAAATAATAACGTCATTATTTCAGCACAGTTCAATAAGTGCACAAGTACCATAAAAGGAAATTTCCTTGACTGACTCACTGACACTAAGTCCGGGTGGCAAGTCCATGCCGCCCTCTCCCAATCAGTCGGCCTTGAGTGCTTATTTATCTCCAAGATCAGCTGTGATTTTAAAAAGCCAGTACACTAGAAAAAACACACTTTGGTCTATAAAACATGTCGATTATTGTTACGAATACCGTTTCCACTTCACTTCTGGTTGTTCATTCCATGCTAAGAATGTTTTGTTTGTTTGGTTGTTTTTTTGTTGTTGTTGTTTTTGGTTTTTTTTTAATAACAAAAAAGCCGGACGTTTAGGAAATTGATCCCCACCTCTAAATTCCACAGTTTATACTTTTTTTTGATAAATATAGGGTTACGTAAAAACAGAACACAGACGGCTCTAATTTGTTTTTTTAGGTTGCTAACAACGAATCTGATACTCAAACCGGGGGCAAATTTACCATTTGCATGCTATTAACTCATCATGTCTATCCATTTAATGCGGAAGCAAAGGATGCAAAAAAGACAGAACCGACCAAAGCTCAACATCGAGCAGCTGGGCGATATCACCTACCAACAACACCTCCAGGCGGCTCTTAGCGCAGACCTGCCCAAGCAGTATCCGCATGACGCTGAAGAGCACTGGGACAAGCTGTCCTCTGCCATTATGGACTCCAGTATAAGCATCCTAGGACAGAAAAAGTGGAATCATCAGGATTGGTACGATGAAAACGATACCGAAATCCAACAGCTTATAGACACCAAGAGGCAAACTTTTATCACCTGGCAAAATAACATCAATTGCAAGGTTAAAAGAGCTGCTCATGCCAAGGCTAAAGCAGCTGTCCAATCGACAGTCAGGAAGCAGAAGAACCTCTGGTGGATGAAGAAGGCTCAGGAGGTCCAGCAGTTTGCCGACTCTGGGGATACCAGAGGATTCTTTGAAGCCACAAAAGTGGTATACGGCCCCAGCTACCGTTCTCTGACCCCCCTTCGGTCTAAGGATGGGCTCACGCTGCTGAAAGGAAAGGGAGAAATAACAAATAGATGGAAAGAGCACTACGAGGATCTTCTGAACAGGGACACCACTCCAGAGATGGAGGCCCTTGAAAAACTCCCTCAACACTTGAGAGCATGGGAGAACCACCCAGTCTGGAAGAGGTGCGGGATGCAATGAGGAAGATGAAAAACAACAAGGCGACTGGTTCTGACGGCATTCCAGCAGAAGTCCTGAAGAAAGATGCCCTAGTTTAAGAAGGGAGACAAGGCAAACTGTGGGAACTACCAGGGCATTTCTCTCCTCTCTACCACAGGGAAAGCCCTAGGTCGGGTTTTGGCCAACAGGCTTACACCCCTTGCAGAAACCATCCTTCCCGAGTCCCAAAGTGGCTTTCGCCCAAATAGAGGCACGATGGACATGATCTTCACTGCTCGTCAACTCCAAGAAAAGTGCAGGGAGCAAAATTTACCATTATACATGGCTTTTATAGACCTTAAAGCCTTTGACTCAGTGAACCGTCAAGCCCTTTGGCTGGTTCTTGCAAGGTTTGGATGCCCAGAGAGGTACATTCGGGTACTGAGACTGCTACATGACAATATGTCAGCTGCAGTCCTCAGTAGTAGTGGAGATGAAACAGAGCTCTTCAGGGTTGACACAGGAATAAAACAGGGATGTGTCATTGCCTCAACCCTGTTCTCCATCTTCATTACTGCTATACTCCATCTCACGGACAAACATCTTCCCCGTGGAGTTCGGATTATGTACAGAACTGACGGGCGACTTTTTAACATCAACAGATTCAGGGCCAAAGGTCGAACAAACACCATATCCATTATGGAGCTACAGTATGCAAATGATAACGCCCTTGTAGCCCTCTCAGAAGAGGACTTACAGTCTACACTGTTTGCCTTCACGAGGGCGTACAAACAGCTAATCAATATAAAAAAAACTCAAATCCTCCATCAATCACCACCAAACAGTACTCCAGTCTCACCCCCAAACATCTCCATCGACAACGCTAGATTGGAAAATGTGGACCACTTCCCATACCTAGGCAGCATCCTATCATCAAAAGCCAACATAGATGATGAAATACAACACCGTCTCAGCTGTGCCAGTGGGGCTTTCTCAAGGCTAAGGAAGAGAGTATTTGAGAACCGTGACCTTCTGGCAAAGACCAAAATCATGGTATACAAAGCTGTCTTGCTGCCCACTCTTCTCTATGGATCAGAAACCTGGACCACATACGGGAGGCACGTAAAAACCCTGGAGACGTACCACCAAAGATACCTCCGAAAAATCCTCAGAATCAGTTGGAAGGACTGACACACCAACACCAGCGTCCTGAGTGAGGCTGACATTCCTACTATCACCGACTAATCATGTTGTCCGAATGCCGGGTCTCCGCCTCCTAAAACAGATTTTCTACTCTCAGCTTGTTGAGGGAAAGCATGCCCAGGGTGGTCAAAAGATGAGGTATAAGGACAACATCAAAGTAAATCTAAAGCGGTTTCACATGGACCTTGAGACATGGGAGGACGTGGCTGGGAGCAGGTTGGCATGGAGGAGTGCTGTCCACGAAGGTGCTGCACTTTATAGCAGGGACCTAACTCAAGCTGCTGAGGATAAACGCAAGCACAGAAAAGACAGATTATCAACCAGACACACACAACCTCACCCCACCACCACTACTTTTATCTGCCCAAATTGTACAAGAAAAATTGGGTCTAGGATTGGGCTTTATGCTCACCTGAGGACCCACAGAAGCCACAACGGAGGACAGTCTTACTCGGACACGAGTGACCGCCGATGATGATGATGATTAACCCCTGAACGCATGAACTACTTTCTGCCATTTTACAGCTTCTGTTTACGCTACGCATAAACGATGGCTGGCTTCTGCTACACCTAGCAAACTGCCTTCTCACATGGCGTACCAATCTTCTGCGGAAAATGTAAAATTAGATGAAAAAGAAATAAAGCAAGAAAAGAAAAGCACACCAAGTTCTGTGTACGTGTGTGTGTGTGGGGGGGGGGGTAATTTAATTTGTCTTTTTTTTTTTTTTTTTTTTTTCCAGAACACAGAATTTTCTAATTTTCAAAAATACATTATAGCACTTTTTGGGTGGAAAATTTAAAATTAGCTGAAAAAGAAATAAAACAAGAAAAAGAAAGCACTCCAAGTTGGGGAGAAGGGGAGGGGGGGGGGGTAATTTAATTTTTTTTTTCCTGGAACATAGAATTTTCAAATTTTCAAAAAGTAACGCCCCGACATTTACTGATGTAAACCGACATTTACTCAATGTAAACAGTAAAATCTTCGAAAAATGTTAAATGGTATTCTAATCGGTAAATGTCTGTGCGTTACTTACGAAAAACAGTTAACTAAACTGCAGAAGCACCTATTAAGCCACATAAGTTCTATAAATCCCCCTCCGGCAAAAAAAAAAAAAAAAAAAGAACGAAAAACATAAAAATGTTTGGTGCTTAGGTTTTTGTAAACCGCATTAAAAACTAAACAAGACAAAAAAAAAGTCCCCAATTTGTTGTACTTTTCTTTAATTGTAAGTCATTAAAAAATGTCAGTCCGTAATTTTTTTCACCCAAAAAGTGCTATAATGTACTTTTTGAAAATTCTATGTTCCAGGAAAAAAACAAAACAATTAAATTACCCCCCACTTCCTCCCCAAATTGAGTGCTTTCCTTTTTTTGTTTTATTTCTTTTTCAGCTAATTTTAAATTTTCGGCGGAAGATTGGTATGCCACATGAGAAGGCAGTTTGCTAGGTAAAGCAAGCGTTTATGCTGCCGCGCGCATGCGCGTAGCGTAAACGGAAGCTGTAAAATGACGGAAAGTAGTTCGCGGGTTCAGGGGGTTAATACCATGCAAACGGTAAATTTTCCCCCGGTTTGAGTATCAGATTCGTTGTCAGCGACCTCGATTACCCCCTAAAAAACAAATTAGAGTGGTCGGTGTTCGGTTGTTACGTAACCTTATATTTACCTTTTTCTTTTTTTCACGTTAATTTCATCAATTACAAACTTAACTTTCAGATTAAAAGAAACATTTTGAAAAGAAAAATATTTTTTTTTTTTTTTTTTACTTTTATCGTTGAGGATCAGTTTTCAATTATAACATTTTACTAAATTGAACACGTACTTTGTGACCATCAGCAAAAAAAAATATTGCGACTCTCACGTGACTAGTGATTATTCCCGTCTTAAAAAGCAGGGTTGCGGAGTCGGAGGTTTTAGCTGGAGTCGGAGTCGTATTTCTAAAAGTACTAGGAGTCGGAGTCGGAATTTTTTATCCGACTCTGACTCCTTAAGTCCAAAAAAAAAAAAATTTTTTTAATGGTTTTCCAGACATTATTTCAACCACAGACTCAGAGGGAACCTGCGATGAAGAGGATTTTGAAAAGCTTTTGGGTCAAGAAAATCATAAAGCAAGGTCAAAGCGGCGTAAGCTACAGGAAACAGCTAAAACGCTATCTTCAGTGAATAAAGCCTTAGCAAGTTTTAAGCTAGACTTTCATGCTGCATTACAGCAAGTAGAACAACTAGATAGAAAGTCTAAGTTAAATGTTCATGAAGCTATAAAGCAGTACCCTGTGATAGTGAAAGAATTTGCAATGTTGGCAGCAGCACTTCAAACACAAGTGAGTGTTGAACGTTTGTTTTCAGCGCTAAGGCTAATCAGGACAGACCAAAGGGCTGCAATGAAAGAGAAGCTCACTGAAGCCATCTTGTTTTTGAGAGTAAATTATTAAATTCTTATTTGCAACTTTCAATTCTATAATCTCTATATAAATAAAATGAACTCATTTTTTCCCATCGGATTTTGACCTTAATAGGATTAAAAATCAAGATATTTCATGCAAATATAATATGCACAAACGGCAGAACAATATCTGAGGTGTGTTATAGGCTTATTATTTCTCAAATTCCTCGATAATCTTAGATTTCTATACTTCTGCTGAGAAGTCACGGCCAAAATCGGTTAAGATCAATGGAAGTGGTAAAATATTTTCTCTCTAATAAATTCCTCCTCCCCCTGCCACCACTTAACACCGTTTGGGGATCGTTCACAAGGAACAGTTGAGAAGAGAACACCGGTTTGGCTTCGTAGTTCTTTCATGTGAAGTTATTTAAAATCACTAAACTAAGCTGCAGTGCTCTGTGGCGTAGTGGTTAGCGTGCTGGACAATTCACATTATATTTTCACGTTCGCGCCGACCTACCGTAGTCGTTTTTTTTTTTTTTCCTAAACAACTGGAATGGACTTTTCTTGGTGGCCGAACTGTTAATGTTGCAGATGTTTTTTTGTTTTTTTTTTCACACTTTATTTTCCTACTTTTACTCATGACTCCGGGTTTGATCCTTCCTACTTACCTACCATAACATTTTTTAAAACTCCCCCCCCCCCCCCGTCCCGGAAACAAACACTCGGGCAACGCCGGGTACCCCCGCTAGTTATAAATAAAGCCTATTTTTTATGTTTACAAATAAGACATTTTTATAGATTGATTTTTTTTCCTAATATTGTGATAGAAGATTTATGAGAATGGACAAATGCAATAACAGATGAGTTTTTCAGGAGAGGAGAGGGTACAAAGGAAAAAGAAAATATATAACTTGAAGTGCAACTCTGCTATTATAGATTTGAATATGCTGATAGGCTGGTAAATGATCATGAGCATAAATAATATCATTGTGTATTTATATATATATATATATATATATATATATATATATATATATATATGTGTGTATATATGTATGTATATAAATGTAGGTATGTATATATATATGTATGTATGCATGTGTATATATGGATATATATGTATGTATATATATGTATGTATGTATATGTATGTATATATATATATGCATGTATATATATGCATAAGTCTGAGGAATCCTAGAGTGGATGAAATGCCGAATATTCAGTGTAGCTTAATCGCCATATATATTTTATAAATTATTAACTAGCTCTACCTACGTATTGAGCACTTTTGAAGTAAATACTTAAAGTTTACGCATAAATCTACACTTTCGTATATTAATTTTATGTGAGTAAATGAAGTAGTTATATGTATATATATATATATATATATGTATATATATATATATATATGATATTTCAATAATAAGCAATCCATGCTACTATAGCCCTTTATGGCTTTTTTCCTGTTTTACCTTTGATCCTCATTCCATAAAGGCAATATTATCTTTTAAAATATTATTCTCTGTATAATGTCTTTATCCCCCTCTTCTGATGAAAAGCGTTTGGCTTCGAAATTCCATGGCCTAAAGAGGTTTCCCTATCCCTAAATATTGTATTCTATTTTCAACTGATAGCATAATAAAATTTAATTGTAAACTTGTTATCCCTTTTTTATCTAAACTTATTCTATAAAGCTGGTTGAGTTTATATGTGAGTATATTTATCACGCAAGTGAATGTTAAACGTCGAAAATGATATACATGAAAAGTAATTATAAAATGCTGAATAGATGTGGGAGGCTGGTATATGGATCTGCAAAATAGATTTTCACATAGGGTCAAGGAGTCGGGAGTTGGAGTTGAAGATATTAAAGGAGTCTGAGTCGGCATCCTAGTAATTCTAGGAGTCGGAGTCGGAGTTTTACCATCCGACTCCGCAACCCTGTTAAAAAGGGCTTAGGAAAGGAGCTTTCTTGACACCCCTTTCCACCCCCCCTCTCTCTCATCTATTTCATCCGCATTGTCTCGCTTGAAAGAATCCCAACTATAAGAAAATGGCCATTCCCAGAACGAACTTTTTGCATAATTTTTCGGAAAATAATGTGTTACAGTATGCACAGGCAAAACAACTTGTTGCAAGCAACAAGTTGTGTTCTTGTGGACATGCCATGTCTCTACAGACATTCAATTTTTTTTTGGAAATTTTTTTCCGACGCTAAAATAGGATATTACTGTGATATTCATTTACAGCATACTCGAAAACCTATAAAAGTAGTTATCGAGTTGGAAAGAAAGTAAAAGTTTACACTAACCCCTTTTTGTAAACGGAAATAATCGGCGGTCGGTCCGCGGTCCAGAGAGAGTCGCAATATTTTTCTCGCACAAAGTACGTGTTCAATTTTAGTTTAACGTTATAATTGAAAACTGATCCCCGGCGATAAAATTCATAAAAAATACCGGCCTTACTCGATAGGTGCATCTGGCGATCAGTAGTAAACTAAACCCTTCTCAGACAGAAGGTAGAACAATCTTTATGATGTACATATCCGTAAAGGAATGAAAATGTCATTCCAAAAATCACGTAAATTTATCATTTTTTTGTTGTTGTTGTTTTAAACTAAGAAAAAAATTAACTTGACTAATTAAGTAATTTTTGGAATATGAAATTTTTGTTCCGTGACAGACACATTACATCATAAAGATTTTTTTTAAAATTATTATTAAGTTAGATTCTGGATAGGAACCACAGAACAGAACGGTTGAACCGATGTGAAGGACGTATGCTCAACTGGTATGAACAACGGGAGTGATTCTTAAAAAACACACCAATAGTTTTCTGACAACGTATATCAAACGAAGAAAAGATTGTTACAAAGTATTAAAATGTTTACTTACGGCAGCTGTTTGAGGTGATACCAGTCTCAGCATTTTGAAGATAAAGAAAGCAAATAACGAAAGAAAATAATCCGGGTATTTTTTAAATTATATATTATTATATTAAATTCCAATTGAAAAAAAAAAAAGAAAAGAAATAGTATTTTTCACAAGTTCCCCAGTTTTGTGGATGCGTTTGTTTATTTATTTATTTAAAGGTTGTGTTTAAAGGTTGTTTAAAAAAAAAAAAAAGGCAACAACTTCCACACACGCAGAAACACAAAAAAGACTATATATAGACGCTTATAAATCTGACTATAAATTTAAGAAAAAAAAAATGGTAGTAAAAAAATATTAGAACATTGTTCTAATGTCGGAGTAGAAAAGCCAAAATAGGGAATCAGTGTTTTGGTTGTGTTCAGCAAACACGCGAAAAATTCACGTGAAGTTGCGCAAAGGCACAATTTGTTGATTTTAATCGTTGAAGAGTGACATTCAAGGGAAATAAATATGGAAAACTAATAACTTGATCTTACACCGGATAAAGTGCTAGTGTACGAAAGGGTCCCCAATTTTCTGATCTCAAAAATTTTAGTTACGTGATATTAGATGACCGGTCAAATAACACAGCCTCCTCTTTTAGATAACAAATAACATAGCCTCCTTTTTATTAGATGACCGGTATCGTATTATATCAAATAACATAGCCTCCTCTTTTATATATATATATATATATATATATATATATATATATATATATATATATAGGCAGTCTTTAAATCACATTCCCCGAAACAGAAAATCCGATTTTTTTTATTCAGAAAAACAAATATGGCCACCAGTGAAAAGAATAGGAAATGCATAGGATAATAAAGGTCTTCATATCATGAAAACTACTTATTGCCGACAGGGGATGAAAGAGGCTTTGATGAGGGTCATTTTTTTTTTTTACAAGGTAGTCACCACTTATCAAGGCCCGGAAGCCACTCAGGGATAAGGGTTATTGCGTGTACGGTACGTTAGTATTGGAGATTTGATAATGTTTGACCAGTGGGATTGGCATCCACCTTTATGGTATCATACCATTTGCAGTGTGACAGAACCAATGTTTATTGATTACCAGGGCATACTCGGAGACCAGAACCTTTAAGGTGTCTAACCTTCATCCTATCAGCATTTTGCCAAAATGCAATACTTGTTATAAACGGTTTATTGAAAACTATACATTAAATATTGGGGAGGATCAGTTTGTTATGTTCTTTATATATTTACCAGTTGGCTACCCGGCGTTGCGCGGTCATAAATATCCAAATCAAAACATATAGCACTCTAGCCTTGGTCATTACCATTTAAGTTATCGTTATATCGATAAGAAATAGTTAAAAATGAACTGACTTTAATGTATAAACGTATATTTGTGTACAAATAACATGTTTAGTCGATTTATGCCTGCCAAGTTCTAATTATTTTCTATTTTGGCCACTTAGCAGCTATTTCTATCAGCTTAAAACCCATAAAACAATGGTCCACAAAAAATGCAATCATTTACCCTGCCTTACGCTGCTGTGACCTTGCGTCTCAGAGGAGATGCACTTTAAAAAAAAAATGGAGACAGATAAACAGACAGACATAAAAATATATCCCATTTCAACTCACTGGTGGTTTCTACATTTAATGATTTTTCTCAATATTTCAGCTGTTTACACCAGTGACATGCGCCGGGTGAGCCTGTAAAGCAAATTTTAACGCTGTAACTGTTCATCTAATATAGTTATGATTATGCATATGAACATGTGCAAATTGTAGGTTTTCACCACATGTGAAAAGCATACAAAATATAAAACATGTGGTAATTATTATTATTGACTGACCATAAAAAAATATTAACAAGCTAGATATTAAAACAATAAAAATGTTTACACTACATTAACTAATGTACAGAAGCCAGTGCATACTAACGCTGTATCTACCATGAAGAACATGAGGTGTGAGTCCCTCAGAAATTAATCATCAATACTGAGATACTATTGTGAGCACTGGTTAATCTATCTGTATAAATTCGTATTCCTGTCTGTGTTTGTTTGTTCACAATTTGATTAATATATACAAAAGGTCCATTGCTGTATTGTTTCATTCATTCCTATATATAGTATGATTCTTGCAAAATATACGATTACGAGGTGACGTCATTTGCATATTACATTAAGGAAAATCGATTTTATTAAATAGCGGTGTGTTAGTTATTGTTTATAGCGAGAGAATTGTTTTAAGTGTTCTATTTAAGTTTATTATTTAAATTTGATTTATATTGATAACATGTTTAATTTATTTTTACCAACATCGATTTTTTTATAAACCGGTTTGAGTTAGTTCCCCTGGACGACAACTTTGTTCTTTTTGTTTTTGTTTTCTTTTTTGGCGGATAGTAGAACTAAAAACTTTCAAGCATTATTTTTGGAATTAGTTTAAATAAAATAATTTCCGTGATTTTGCAATTAACATTGTAGTCCAGTGGATTTTTATTTTAAAATAAACAAACAATCTAATTCAACTATGATTCTTTATTTAAAACAAAAACAAAAAAAGTTTGATTTACATTTGTTTACCAGTTTTTTTTCTTCGCATTTTTTTGACATCGTAACTGCTAATTTGTTTTCTTTTAATAACACAATAAGTTATAACTCATCATTTTTATAACATAAAAACGTGAATTTTGCTTAACACAAATTCTACTTTGGTGTTTTTTAAACTTAATTATTTACAGTTTGTTTTCGTTGCAACAGGCCGTGAAAAAAAGTCTTTCTAGACTGAGTTAGCATAAATGAAATTCGCTTAAACTGGAATATAGTCATAAAATGGTGCTCAATATCTGGAGAATAGTTTCTCTTCGTATCCCTTCTGTCGAAATATCTGGTGGAGAGTTTGTCACATACTTCTTTTGTCGGGGAGGGGGAGTACATTTTCGTGTTTTCATTCGTTCTTTTATTTTTGGCATTTTTTCTTGGGGTAACGATGAAGTTGACATATAATAATGAAAAAAACTGCTCAATATTCTTAGTATAGCAGGTGTGGCCAAACTGAACTTCATGTCGACCCTGGCAACACTGGGTATCCATGCTAGTATCTGATAAATTCTAAGGACCTAAAACTTACAATGGTATAAGCCTAAAATGTTACGTGTGTAAAATATAGGCGGAATAATCCAAATAAATACGGAAACATTTCAAGTTCAAACCAATTACCCACACCTTGTTTGCTTGTCATTTTTCTTGTACACATCCTTCTCGTGATTTTCTCAGATGGAAGAAATGCTTTTCCTATAATTAAGTTTCTTATATCTTTAAAAAGACTAAACTTAACACAGATATGATAGACAAGAGTGAACAATTTATTAAACAGGATCTTCATTCCAAATTGTAGATCAATGTATTGAATTTTGAGTTATCCAATTTGGTATCTGTATATAACAGAGTTGTGTCCCTTGTTTTGAGTCAATTTATATAACTAGAATAAACATGGTGCTCAGAAAAGTACATGTTGTCCACATTATTGTATTATGCTACTAAGTGGAAAGATAAAAAGCTGAACGTCTGTGTGTGTGTGTCTGGCCATGAATAGGCTCCTATATGGTTGACTATTATAGAAAACTGATCACATATAATGATAGAAGATGTATCGAGACATAGGAATGGGTATGTTTGATCTGGCATAATGATGATTCATTAAAATTGTGGGGTCTGCGTACGCGCCTGGTGTACAAAGTATGGAAATAAAAAATTAAAATAAAAAACGTTTACAAGTGTTTTTGATATAGATGTACATAATAATATTTTGATAAGTATGTTTTAACTTAAATAGGGATGGCATAATAAAATTGTGGGGTCTGCATTCACGCTTGGCCTCCATAGAATGGAAATAGGCTCAAACTTTAATAAAGACTTTTTATATCTATCTGCGTAAGTATACTTTGATAATTATGTTTCAGTTTGAAGAAATATGGTATAATAAAATTATGGAGTGTTCGTTCGCGCCTGACCTCCATAGAATGTAAATATGTCACAAAGTTTAAATTCTGAAATGAATGAAAGTTATCATTATATGAAAATGTATGACTTAAAATTTATAAACAGTCTTGAACAATCATTGTTGAAAAGTATGTAATTTTTTTTTGGGGGGGGGGGATTACAAAATTAAAAATTTTGTAAGGCACTTTCCGAATTTTCTTAATTTTATTTTAATTCAATAAATGGTCAAATAATTAATAATTTATTTTGTGTTGTATTACTTTAGTGTATTTGTTTTGGTTTTTCCTAAAAGTTATGCGAAACTTTGACAATTTCAGATAGGATCTTCTAGATTTTTCTCCCCTGGTTTAGAAAGGAGTTTTTCAGCAATGAAAAACAAAAATCGTCCAAAATAACAAAAAAATACATGTGCCACATACATTTGCCCGAACATAGGAATTTGGGATTTGAAAAAGTAAAAATTGCCTTATTTTAGAAGAATCTCTTCCTTACTGATCAAGGACAGAACAGATACTACAATTTGATCACAGTCCAAGTGCTGACTAACTGTGTCATTCCATCATTACTCACAAACTTTCAATCACATGTAAAATATCTGACTTTATCCCATATTGAGTCTGGTATGGAAATTTGTCTGGAGCTCTAGTGGAATGTGCCTGCAGGAAGCTTGTAGTTTGTGAAAATTTTTAAATGTTTTTTTGGAATAAGAACGAAAGTTTAAATATTAAATCACAATTAAAAAAGATGGTATCTATTTAATTTTCATGCCGAAATTAATAAAATATCCAAAAATTATGAAAAGTGATAAAGTAGAAAAATAATTATTAAGGAAAATAGTTTTGGAAACAATAAGTTATACATAAATAATAAACAGATTCCAAGCTATGAGTTACTTCCTTTGTTTAAGTTACATTTACAAAAAATATTGGCAGATAAATGGTTAGTGAAATTGTGAAAGTATATGTTTTATGAAATAATGCAGTAATTAATACATTACAATTAGATGAAACAAAAATTAAGAAGACAACCTTTTTTTTTTTAATGGAAATTCAATTTTGCAACTTTCGATTTGATTCTAACTAGTAGAACCTGTAGAAATTGCACAGCAGCAGCTTTCATATGTAATATATTGCTGCATGAAGACCTCACAATATTATTGTAGTTCTTTTTTTTTTAAATTATAAAAATATTTATCTAAGTAATCTAATTAATGTAGTGTCTGAATATATCTGGCTCTTACTGTTTATCTACAATATCTTTATCGGAGTCCGTGACATATTTCCATTTTATTTACACTCGGTGCAAATAGAATCCCCACGATATCATTAGATCATCTTTAGACAGAACAGATACTACTTTTGGATACTAGCCAGAAGACCAAGAAGGTATACTTTAGTTTCATGTACGCCATAAAAGTGACATTATTTTTTTTTTATTACAATTTTTTTTTCATATTGCATTTTCAGTGATCGGGAGATCCTACTTATTAAAAAAGAGGATAGAAAGTGATAACATGCTACAAATAATACTCCAGGTTTAAAATATCCAAAAGTAAAAAAAAAATTGAATTTCAACAAGGTTGTTGATAGTGCTCAATTTAAAAGGACAAGATATTATTTTATTCAATTTAGGTAAACAAAGTTAGCATAAGTTGCTACAATAAATTTACTGTTTCAGTCTTAAAAGACATCGTCAGGCGGCAATAAACCTCTGTTCTAACTCTTTGCCAATTTTTTTTAATAAAAATGAAAACAGAGTATAAAAATAGAAAGAATAGAAAAATAGAAAGAAGAGAATATATATATTTGTGTGCCGTTTCTGACATTTTGAGATGAGGATTGATTTTTCATATTATTTGGATTCTTCGAACTACTGTCCTCATCTTGAGTGTGATTTTTACAACGTTTTGGTCGATGTAACCTCCGACCTTCTTCCGGTGTATCTTGTTGAACTTGGGAAAGTTGTCTGAACAGAGGTATTCTGGATTTGGATAAAAAGTAAAAATTGCCTTATTCTGAAAGAAGCAGCACATATGCTGGGAATAACCAGTTACTAAGTAGACCTAGTATAGAATTTAATATGATATTGGAACCAGTAATTATAAACAATAGATAATATATATAATTAATAAGTAAAAACATTAATATTTATATAGAGAGAAAGACAGAGAGATAGATATATGTTAATATACAGTCATAATTAATAATAAATGGTGATATTTACAACTAGAAATAAAAATAGGTGTAAGGTTCCTAAAATTTGTACTAGAATTGTCTGCAAGGATCCATGGCCCAGTGATTAGAGTACTTGGAAAAATCAATTGTAAAAAGTGATATTCTCTTAAAGGTTCAATCCTCAGTGTGGGCGACCAAAAAATACAATTTCAAATTACTTAGGACCGCTATCCAGTCATGGCTGATGGAACAAGAGCACGCTACTCCCATGAAGTAAATAAAGGGTTCCGCTCGAAATTCTGTCCAAATTCCCGAGTTCAACAGAAACATTCCTGAGTTCAACAAGAAGGCCGGAGGTTACATCGACTGAAACGTTGTGAAAATTACAATCAAGATGGGAACAGTAGTCCGATGAATCCAAGTAATACGTGTGTATACTTTTTATTTGTTTTACATAAATATTTATATGTCACTGCACATGTTATGGACTAAACTTTTGTATAAACAATATCACCTGAAGAGGTCTCTAGATACTTGTAACTGGCTGACTGAAACATGCTCTTGAATGTGTAGCAATATATAAATGCTTATGTAAAACAAATAAAAAATATATCTTGCCCTACTTCGGTATTGCATACTCTTGTATTAACCTCGTTAGAACTTCATTGGTTGCTTTACCTCAGAAATATTAACATGGAATTATATATATATATATATATATATATATATATATATATATGAGAGAGAGAGAGAGAGAGAGAGAGAGAGAGAGAGAGAGAGAGAGAGAGAGAGAGAGATATGTTGATAGTTATGCATCCTCCATCACAGACAAGTGCATAAAAGTCTAAAAAGATGCAGTAAAATCTAACATGTGCAGCTAAAGGAAAAAAATATATACATTTCGATGCACACAGAACACTCATCAGAGATGTGAGTTCTTTTTTACTTTTCGTTTTTACTTTCTGTTTTCTGTCTTCCTTCCCCCACCCCCCATCTTTTTCTTTGTAACCGAACAATTTTATTTTGTGATAAATAAGGATCAGAGAAATACATTTCTCAGGTATGCATGCGGCTGTATGCGAACCAGTATTCTCAGTTCAGAAACTTATAACAATCAGTATAGGCCATTTCAAAAAGAGAGAATGATCTCTTTAATTGATTGGTTAGATAGTCAGAGTTCAGCTTTTAGACTTAAAATTGTCCAATGTCACTTATATATCGGAATTGGATATGATTGTTCCATCATTCGAATCATCAAATCTTTTGTGGTGGACTTCATCTATTTATATTCTACCTTTGAATCTCTTCCAGTAAATTCCTCCAGGATCACCTCGCACATTAATATGTGTACCATCATTGATTGTTGTAAATTTATTTTCATCAAAATATGACGTAACCTTTACAATTATTTGAATAGGTCCCTTGATAGCTTCATATTTCTTGAACACCCATAGTCTTCGATTATCGGAAGAAAACCATTGTTCGTTGTAACGACACACTGTTATGCGAGGGATGTTTTTGATCTGCGTTCTTCCTTGCAGTAAATCATCCAATGTGACACCAATCTTTACACCACCATGACATGATTTCTCAAAAAATGTTGATGCAATCGAGTCTTGCATGTACCGAATTTCAGACGGGTATAATTTTTTACAACCGTATTGTACATCATTATTCAACACTAGTTGCTGTTTTGTCGTTGGAACATTGAATGTCAAAAGGTTTGATCGAGTATTTGAATGCAGGGAATCACTAGTGCTTGGTCTAATCTGTGAGAATATGCTTGGTCTAACGTTCACAGTATTGGCTTCAGATATGCTTCGTTGACCAGTTCTGATTGGCGATGTGTTTGATAAAATCTGTGAGGATACACTTGGTCTAACATTCACAGTATTGGCTTGAAATATGCTTCGTTGACCAGATTGTAGTCTTGATTGATTATTCGGCTCAATATATTGACTCCTAGTGCTACTATTATGTCTGTGCCATTCTTCCCCGAAAAATGTCACTGGAGTCTCAGTTCTGGAAGATTTACATGACCATAAGCATCCCATCACTGCCCCAAATAAATATGGTCTCAAGGTCTAAAGATGATTTTAATAGAAAAAATATTATCAATAGCGCTCTTGTAAACCTCAGGCACAGATGTCCTCAAAATCACGAATGTTTCAACTCCCCAACTTTCTCTTTCACTTTTTCCTGTTGGCCCTCAGTTCTTTGCAGGCTTGCTTCTGATAGGATTTTTCTCCTCACCATATAGATCCAAGTTTAAAATTAGAAGAATTCTTTAAAAAAAAAAAAAAATGGCTTCCTCGTTCCTAAAAATGGAAGAATAAAAAAGAGCAATTATTAGAAGAGTATTGAAATAAATAAGAATTAAACGTTTACTGAGTAAAAAAAAAACATCATAACTAAAGGAGAAAAAAAAAATTATAAATACTTAATTTTCTTTACAAATTTTTATTTTTATTTTTTTATAAAAAAATTTACATACCTCCCTACTAGGAAAAGGTTAGAAGTTTTACTATTTTGTTGCATAAAATAGTATAATAAAGCAAGCAAGGTTGGGGGGGGGGGGTTCCAGGTAATGTGGCCTTTAAACATACCTACTCTGCCTAGGATATTGCGCACTTAAGATTATCTGAAGTATAACATATACCAGATATGACAAAGTATTATTATTCTTATAACGGTCTGGGCAACACATTTTATTTTCTCTGGTATATAACATAAAACACAAAGAAGTTCTTTTCCTCGCAAGGCTGCATTTTAATGCACCTGTTCTATCATGGATATTGAGCATTCTGGAACAATACCAACAACCAGATTCTAGAATTTAAAATGGGGGATAAAATTTTACAAATTAGCCCTCATTTCCAGGCTATTCTAGCGTTTTAGAGCAATTAACTAAAAAAGAAAAAATGCTCTAAGAGATAAATAATGTGTATTATTTAGAGAGGATTTCTCTTTTTAGTCAATCACTAGTCCAACTTATGGAACTAAAACAAAAATACTGAATAACCTGAGAGATTCAACATGGTTCAGAAATGAGGATCATTTTATGTTAGATTTATATAGAAAACGGAATCCGTAATCCAAATTCTAAAATAATTCTTTGTTCTTTTCTTGTTCTTTCATCCAATTTTTTTTAAGATGTTCACAATTCAAACGTAATCGCTTACAAAAAGTGAAATCTCGTTTTGGAGGAGGGTGATTTAGTTGAAGGTATTATTAATTACGTGTGTTTCTATTTGTCTCCCCACGAAGGCAGAGTTAGACACAAGGTCAGTTTTTAATATATGAAAATACCAGCTATCCAAACAGGGTAATTCTGGATTGAGAAAAAAAAAAAAAAAAAAATCAAAATTGCCTCAGTCTAGAAGCATTTCTTCTTCACCGACCAAGGAGAGAAAAGATGAAGTGGGGCATCAAAACAAATACTACACTTTGCTAAAATGTATGACATATATTTTGACAAATTAAGCAAAAGGATGTTGTCTTTGTTAAAATGTTGCATATAAAGAAAATTTTTGCCAATAACAAAAAAAATGAAAAATGTTTTTCTTATTTAATTTAGAACATGTGTCCTACTTTTAATCTTTTTTGTGTCATAGGCAAGTTTCTGGAATCAATATGGTTTCTGTCCAGCGAGATCTGCAGCTGATGTACAGACTGTAATTTAACATTGATCAGTGAATCTATTGACGGGAGTTTCTTCTTAAGAGCAATAGTTCTTGACATATCAGGCAGTGATGGTAGGCAGTACGTCCGTCGGAGGAAAAACAAAGAATTTAATCCTAGGTGCTCAGTTTCAACGCTGCAAGGTGATGGAGGTTCAGTTTTGGTGTGGGGCATTATTAGTACCAATAGTCAAGGGCCTATAGTTCGGTTGCAAGGTTAAATTAATTCAACCAAGTACATTAATATGTTGAGTGAGCATTTTCTACCCTCCTTTTGTCGGAATTTGGATGATAATCCCATCTTCATGCAGGATAATGCTCCCATTCACATAGCTGACAATGTCAAGAGGTTCGTGGAAGGGCATGGTATTCCGTGTTTGGATTGGCCTGCACAATTCCCCAGACCTCAATCCTATCAAAAACGTATGGGATTACATCAAGCAATAGCTCCCCAATGATAAAATTTCAAATTTGGAAGAACTTTGGACAAAAATTAAAGAAAAGTGGGATGCCCTTTCCCCGGAGTATTGCTGCAGTCTAATTCAAGGAATTCACAAAAGATTGCAGGCTGTCAAATTGCAGAAGGGCTATGCTACTAAATATTAACTATTTCATTGTGTTCCTATTGTATTTGTGTTGTATTAATGTCCTAAAGTTACATTTAAATAACAATTTTCCATTGTGCGGACTTTCTTTTTACCTCCTCAATTTGAAGTTATTTTTTAAAATTGACATGAACACTATAATATTTCAATTAAAAGTCAAATATGAATAGGTAAAATTATAGAAGAATAAAAGGCCAATCAAATGAGGTATAGGTTGTTTGAACAGTTACATTAAATTTAGCTTAATTTGCAGTTTTTGAAAAAATTACAAGTGCAGACTTTCTTTTTACCGCCTGTATATATACATACATTTTTTTCATAAGTTTTGGTTTCAGTTTCGATTCAAGCTGATGCACCCAAGTCATATGAATATTTTTTTTTTGAAATCGCAACTTTATAATATATAAAAAAAATCGATAGAATATTAACTCTATAATAATATATACGAAATTTGCAAGAATTAAAATACCATATTTAAGCATACTTTACGAATGGGCTAGTGTCCCTGTTAGCTTAGATAAATACTTTTACAGTTTTAACAAAAGAGCTACAATAATATTAGAGCATCTCAATTTATGCTGAACATCTACAGTATGTCAACATCAATATATTACATATGAATGAGTTTTCTGTGGAATTTCCACAGGTCCCGTTAGTTATTATTCTTATTCTTCACAAGGAGTTTACACACAGACCATCATCAAAGAATTCTCTTTGAAAACAATCTATGGTGTTCCCTGGAGTTTCAGTGACAATAAGTCTCTCAAGATTTCCAGTACTTACCACCTCTTTCAATAACTTTTGCAAATTAGTTTGCATTATCACAATAGCTGTTTACCATTGATTTCTTGTTGGTAATGACCATTTGTCTTTACTGGGATTCAGGTGGCAATAAGCAGATCCCAGTCCTCCTCACACTAATGCAGTATAGGTCTGGTGAGTGTTTTCTCTCCTCGGATTTTCCATTCTCCTTGACCCTCCTTACTTATTTGTAATGGCACTAGTTCATGGTGACACAAAAAGGGAAGGGAAAGTGAGGGTACGGGGGGGGGATAGCTTACAATTCTACAGTTTCAGTTTCCACGATTCTATGTGGTGTTTCTTTGTGTTTTACATCTGTAGCAGTCTCTATGTGCCTGGCTAGCGCTTGTGGATCATGTGTATTAGTTTTTGCATTCAAAGGTTTTTCTTAATATTTCAGCCGTTTTCATTATTGTTATCTATTGTATCTTCTTAACCATCCCTCTGATTACAATCTCTCCCATACTTTTTTCGAAGTAGTGCTCCTACTATTATTAGTGTTATCTTAACTTTCTTCATCTCCGATATTCCTTTCAGCTTTCTGGCCAATTCCGTGTATTTGCTCCACTTCTTTGTCTCCTTGATCTTCACTCTATAGTCTGCTGGAACGGCAAAATCTACAATCTTGCAGGACTTTTCCTTCTCGTTAATTATTATGACATCTGGTCTTCTTGATTGGATGGGTTTATCAATTTATATATCCATGTCCTATTGAATTTTGTGACTTTCATTTTTAAGTACTGCGGCTGATTTATGCTTGTAGCTTTTGTCTGGGTATTCAGTATGCAGTTGTCCACATAATTCCCAATGTACTATCTTCTCCACTTGCTCATGTCTATTTTTGGGGCTAGTTTGCTGCATTCACTTATTATGTGGTTTATTTTTTCGTCTCTTTGTCCACAAAGTCTGTATTTGCTGTTTTCTTGTGTCTTGTCGATCCTTGCTTTGATGTGGTTGGTTCTAATTATGTTATCTTGTGCAGCTGTTATTAGGGATTCAGTTTCTCTGCTTGGGTTTCCTTTTTGTAGCCACATCCAAGTGTTTTCGTTAGTCTCAATTTTGTCACACTTATGAACCGTCTGTGTAGCTGTTTTTCTTCCCATTTTTCTGTTCTTTTCTTATCCTTTGCCTCTCTTTTTTTTTCTTTTTTTTTTCTTCGTTTTTTCAGTGTCTCTTGCCGTGGTAATTATTATTTCAGTGTCCTGCATTATGTATTTTTCCATTTTTTTTTTTTTTTTGTATCATTTATACAGTCTTATTTATAAACAAGCCCTCTTCCTTCATCTTCCTTTTTCACACATAGAGTCAGTCAGCATCATCCTTTGGGAAAAGTAGTGTTTTTTAGAAATTTACCTGTAAAGTTCGAAGTTTAAAACCTAACAGTTAGCACATGGCATCTCTCGCACCAAAAAAATATTTCACTTTTAATTTATTAGTAAATTACAAAATTTTATTTTTTGTTCTTATTTTAACGATGTTTTTTGGAGTAATAAAAACAATAATAAAAACAAAACAAAAAAATAAAAAAACAGGGAGCCTTCGTTACTTTTTTGTTTTGATTTTTAATTCTGATAGTTTCTTTTTTTTTGTTATGTTTTTGTTTTCCAACGGCACTCATGCGTTATTTAAAATTATAATTTTATCAATTATCAACATTTATTGTCGTCCTGTAAAATTTTGCAAAATTATAATTTTAAATATATGTCAGAAATTTCGTGAAAATAGTGAATAATTCCACCCCATCTTTCTAAGCTTATAATTCCTCGAAAAGTGTAATTCAAGCCCTATTTTTTTTTTCAATTAAAGGAGCAAGGACAAAGGTTTCATTAAAAAAAAAACAAAAAAAAAAACGTGTTTTTTTTTAAAAAAGGTTTTAAACTTCGGACTTTACAGGTAAATTTCTAAAAAACAGTACTTTATTTTTGTTTTAAATTTGAATATATTATTTATTGACCTTTTCTCTTCAATTTGTGATATATAAGACTTTGGTACATAAATTAATTATTTACTTTTTAATAGACATTTCAAAATGGGAGGCGTGAATTATTTGACCCCCTGTCTTTCCAAGCTTATAACTCCTCGAAAAATGTAATTTAAGCCCTAATTTTTCTTTTTTCAATTAAAGGAGCAAGGACCAAGGTTCCATTAAAAAAAAAGAAGAAAAAACAAATAACGTGGTTTAAAAAAAAAGGTTTTAAACTTCAAACTTTACAGGTAAAATTCTAAAAAACACTACGTTTTTTTTGTTTTAAATTTGAATATATTATTTATTGACCTTTTCTCTTCAATTTGTGAGTAAATTAATTATTTACTTTTCGGTGAGTAAATTGATTTATTTTTAATTGACACTTGAAAATGGGGGGGGGACGTGAATTAAAAAAAAACGTTTGTCTAAAATATTATATTCGGTTTATTGGAAAGAGCATAAAATTTCACATTGACCCTGAAAATATCGTAAAAATAGAACCAATAGAAAAATTTGGATAGATTTTTAAAGTTTAAAAATTGAAAAATATTGAGTTCGGAAAATTCATTACTGTTTAAAAAAAAAAAATTCTATTACTTTTAAAACAACTTTAATAGTTTATTTAGAAGTATAATCCATAAAGAAAATAAACAACCCACTTTTAACGGAGAAATTACGAGATTTTTATATTTTATTCGCAGTTTCGTGTTGGGGTGTCAAAAATTCCTACAAAAATTCTGATACACCTAACGAATTTAGGAAAACTCGTCCCGGGAAAACTCGTCTCCGGAAAACTCGTCTCCGGAAAACTCGTCCCCTTTCGCTAGGTAGGAAAACTGATCCCTTATTGAATAAATATCGATTGAAAACACATTTTATGAGCGTTCTTGAAGGAGATATTGTTTTTTAAAATAAACTATAGCCCCCCCATAATATTTTTTTAAAAATATTTTTACTTGTTTAATGTTTTTTTTTTTTTGTTTTTTTTTTTTTTAAATAAAATCGATTTTCCAAGTGTCCGTTTTCTACCTAACTGGCTAAGTTCTTAGTGGTTTAACTTATTTTAAAGCGTTTATTATGTTCATACAAAGTTAATTACAAATTTTTTTTTGTTCTTATTTTAACGATGTTTTTTGGAGTCATAAAAACAATAAAAAAAAAAAAACCCAAAAATTAAAAAACAGGGAGCGATTCCGATTCGATTCTTCGTTACACTTTTGGTTTTGTTTTTTAATTATGATAGTTTTTTGTTGTTATGTTTTTGTTGAATTTAGGAAAACTCGTCCCGGGAAAACTCGTCTCCGGAAAACTCGTCTCCGGAAAACTCGACCCCGGAAAACTCGTCCCCTTTCGCTAGGTAGGAAAACTAGTCCCTCCTCACTCATTGAATAAATATCGAATGAAAGCACATTTTATGATCGTTCTTGAAGGAGATATTGTTTTTTAAAATAGACTATAGCCCCCATAATATTTTTTAAAAATATTTTTACTTGTTTAATGTTCTTTTTTTTTTTTTTTTTAAATAAAATCGATTTTCGGGTTTATTATCACATCTTAGGGGTCTTGATAATCGCTAAAAAATAGAAAATTAAAGAAATTACCAAGGGAGATTTGGTTTTTAAAAAAAATAATAAATTTTAATATTTTTAAAAATATAATTTAGAGAGAGAGTGGGGGGGGGTAAGAACTATATTTCCCTCCGAAAAACAACCAACAAAAAATGAATTTAGGAAAACTCGTCCCGAGAAAACTCGTCTCGGGAAAACTCGTCTCCGGAAAACTCGTCTCCGGAAAACTCGTCCCCTTTCGCTAGGTAGGAAAACTGGTAAAACTATACAAACACCGTGACAGCGAATTAACCCTAACCCTAACCCTAACCCCCTAACCCTAACCCTAACTCTAACGCTGTCACGGTGTTTGTATAATAATACCGGAAAACTGGCCCCTTATTGAATAAATATCGATTGAAAACACATTTTATTAGCGTTCTTGAAGGAGATATTGTTTTTTAAAATAGACTATAGCCCCCCATAATATTTAAAAAAAATATTTTTACTTGTTTAATGTTTTTTTTTTTTTTTTTTTTTTTTTTTTTTTTTAAATAAAATCGATTTTCTAAGTGTCCGTTTTCCACCTAACTGGCTAAGTTCTTAGTGGTTTCACCTCATTTTAAAGCGTTTATTATGTTCATACAAAGTTAATTACAATTTTTTTTGTTCTTATTTTAACGATTTTTTTGGAGTCAAAAACACAATAATAATGTTTTGTTTTTTTAATCATGATAGTTTTTTGTTGTTATGTTTTTATTTTCTCTCATACCAAATGCACTCATGCGTTATTTAAAATTATAATTTTATCAATTATCGACATTTATTGTCGTCCTGTCAAATTTTGCAAAAATTAACTAATAAATTAAAAACGAAATATTTTTTTGGCGCGAGAGATGCCATAACAATTTCTGGTTAACTAATTTTTAATTTTTTAAAATTTTTACTTCAAAATTCTAAAATCAATCATTAAGAGAAAAAGTAATCACTAAATAAATTTATTAATCAATTTTATTGAAAACTCCGCTATCGTTTATCAAGAATCTTTTTAATTTCATTCTTTGTGGTGCCGGGAAAACTCGTCCCGGGAAAACTCGTCTCCGGAAAACTCGTCTCCGGAAAACTCGTCTCCGGAAAACTCGTCCCCTTTCGCTAGGTAGGAAAACTGGTCCCTTATTGAATAAATATCGATTGAAAACACATTTTATGATCGTTCTTGAAGGAGATATTTTTTGTAAATAAACTATAGCCCCCCCCATAATATTTAAAAAAAAATATTTTTACTTGTTTAATGTTTTTTTTGTGTTTTTAATAAAAGCGTTTATTATGTTCATAAACGAGACCGCATATTTTTTTTTTTATATTAATATAAAAAGAATTTACTTACATACTGTTGTTTATAAAAGGGTAAAATCGATTTTTCTACCTCGCCGACTATGTTGTTTATTTAATTTATTTTGAATCGTTTATTTGGTAAAGAAAAAAAAAACAGAAAACAAACAAAAAACATGTCGGTCGAGTGTTACGGAAGAACGAGGGGGTCTTGATAATCGCTAAAAAAAATAGAAAATTAAAGAAATTACTGAGGGAGATTTGGTTTTAAAAAGAAAATAATAAATTTTAATATTTTTTAAAATATAATTTAGAGAGAGAGGGGGGGGATAAAACCTCCCTTCGAAAAACAACCAACAAAAAATGAAATTAAAAAGATTCTTGATAAACGATAGCGGAGTTTTCAATAAAATTGATTAATAAATTTATTTAGTGATTACTTTCTCTCTTAATGATTGATTTTAGAATTTTGAAGTAAAAATTTAAAAAATTAAAAATGAGTTAACGAGAGATTGTTAGCACGAATTTAGGAAAACTCGTCCCGGGAAAACTCGTCTCGGGAAAACTCGTCTCCGGAAAACTCGTCCCCTTTCGCTAGGTAGGAAAACTGGTCCCTTATTGAATAAATATCGATTGAAAACACATTTTATGATCGTTCTTGAAGGAGATATTGTTTTTTAAAATAACCTATAGCCCCCCCCCCATAATATTTTAAAAAAAATATTTTTACTTGTTTAATGTTTTTTTTTTGGTTTTTTTTTTTAAATAAAATCGATTTTCTAAGTGTCCGTTTTCTACCTAACTGGCTAAGTTCTTAGTGGTTTAACTTATTTTAAAGCGTTTATTATGTTTATACAAAGTTAATTACAAATTTTTTTTGTTCTTATTTTAACGATGTTTTTTGGAGTCATAAAAACAATAAAAAAAACAAAACCCAAAAATTAAAAAACAGGGAGCGATTCCGATTCGATTCTTCGTTACGCTTTTGGTTTTGTTTTTTAATTATGATGGTTTTTTGTTGTTATGTTTTTGTTTTCTGTCATACCAAATGCACTCATGCGTTATTTAAAATTATGATTTTATCAATTATCAACATTTATTGTCGTCCTGTCAAATTTTGCAAAAATTAACTAATAAATTAAAAGCGAAATATTTTTTTGGCGCGAGAGATGCCATGTGCTAACAATCTCTCGTTAACTCATTTTTAATTTTTTTAATTTTTACTTAAAAATTCTAAAATCAATCATTAAGAGAGAAAGTAATCACTGAATAAATTTATTAATCAATTTTATTGAAAACTCCGCTATCGTTTATCATTTTTTTGTTGGTTGCTTTTCGAAGGGAGATATAGGTTTTATCCCCCCCCCCTCTGTCTAAATTATATTTCAAAAAATATTAAAATTTATTATTTTCTTTTTAAAACCAAATCTCCCTCAGTAATTTCTTTAATTTTCTATTTTTTAGCGATTATCAAGACCCCCTTAGATGTGATATACCGGGCATTATTTCTCGTTCTCCCGTAACACTCGACATGTTTTTTTTTTTTTTTTTTTTTTTTTTCTTTACCAAATAAACGATTCCAAATAAATTAAATAAACAACATAGTCGGCGAGGTAGAAAAATCGATTTTACCCTTTTATAAACAACAGGGTAATCGTGAAGAAAGAGAGAGCCTGTTTCCTCCGTTTGACTATAGGTGGCGTTACTGTCTGTCCACCCAGTTACGGAAGCACAAAATGTATATAATGCCACCCTTGAAATAAAAATAAATGTTTTTGTTATATTTTAATTTTAAAAATGTTTTTTTTTGGGGGGGGGGTGCAAACATATTTAAGTTTTGTTTTTGTTTTTTCAAACATATTTACGTTTTTTTTTTTTTTTTTTGCAAGCATATTTAAGTTTTATTTTTCGAAACATTTACGTGTTGTTGCTTTTTTATTTTAAAACATTTACGGTTTTTTTTTTTGGTTTTTTTTTTTTTTTGCAAGCATAAACAAAATATTTTTGAAATATTTTTCTTTTTGAAAAGTTTGCTTATGCACTTATTGGTACCGCGCTATTTTTTAATAGTAGTTTCAAGTAAGATTCAGGTTTTACAATATCCTTTATATATATATATATATATATATATATATATATATATATATATATATATATATATATATATATATATATATATATAAAATACTTGCGGAAAAGGTAAAATAAGTGCAGAAAAATTAAGAAAAAAGGGGGGGGGTCCATAAAAAAGAGAAAAGAAAAAACGTTGATTTTTTTTATTATTATCATAAGAGCGTAAAAAATACTCGCGGAAAAACGGTTGTACCCATAAATATGTTTAAAAGAAAAATATAGCAAAAACATTTAGTTTATGCTTGCAAAAAAAAACAAAAAAAAAAACATAAATGTTTAAAAATAAACAAGCATCAAAACGTAAATGTTTGGAAAAATTACCAACAACAGTATATAAGTAAATTCTTTTTATATTAATATAAAAAAAAAAATATGCGGTCTCGTTTATGAACATAATAAACGCTTTTATTAAAAATACAAAAAAAAACATTAAACAAGTAAAAATATTTTTTAAAAATATTATGGGGGGGGGCTATAGTTTATTTACAAAAAATATCTCCTTCAAGAACGATCATAAAATGTGTTTTCAATCGATATTTATTCAATAAGGGACCAGTTTTCCTACCTAGCGAAAGGGGACGAGTTTTCCGGAGACGAGTTTTCCGGAGACGAGTTTTCCCGAGACGAGTTTTCCCGGGACGAGTTTTCCCGGCACCTGTTAGCACACATGGCATCTCGCGCCAAAAAAATATTTCGCTTTTAATTTATTAGTTAATTTTTGCAAAATTTGACAGGACGACAATAAATGTTGATAATTGATAAAATCATAATTTTAAATAACGCATGAGTGCATTTGGTATGACAGAAAACAAAAACATAACAACAAAAAACCATCATAATTAAAAAACAAAACCAAAAGCGTAACGAAGAATCGAATCGGAATCGCTCCCTGTTTTTTAATTTTTGGGTTTTGTTTTTTTTTATTGTTTTTATGACTCCAAAAAACATCGTTAAAATAAGAACAAAAGGTAAAACTATACAAACACCGTGACAGCGAATTAACCCTAACCCTAACCCCAACCCTAACCCCAACCCTAACCCTAACCCTAACCCTAAACCTAACCCTAACCCTAAACCTAACCCTAACCCTAAACCCTAACCCTAACCCTAACCCTAATCCTAACCCTAACGCTGTCACGGTGTTTGTATAATAATACCGAACAAAAAAAATTTGTAATTAACTTTGTATAAACATAATAAACGCTTTAAAATAAGTTAAACCACTAAGAACTTAGCCAGTTAGGTAGAAAACGGACACTTAGAAAATCGATTTTATTTAAAAAAAAAAAAAGAAAAAAAAAAAAAAACATTAAACAAGTAAAAATATTTTTTAAAAAATATTATGGGGGGGGCTATAGTTTATTTTAAAAAACAATATCTCCTTCAAGAACGATCATAAAATGTGTTTTCAATCGATATTTATTCAATAAGGGACCAGTTTTCCTACCTAGCGAAAGGGGACGAGTTTTCCGGAGACGAGTTTTCCGGAGACGAGTTTTCCCGAGACGAGTTTTCTCGGGACGAGTTTTCCTAAATTCATTTTTTGTTGGTTGTTTTTCGGAGGGAAAAATATCAAAATATTCGTCGATAAAAAAACCGATCTTTATATTTACGCTAGCCATTTTGTATATTACCACGTGACCTGCTATCTCTTAAACTGGAGGGGGGGGATCCACTTGAATCCAACAAAACCAGTAATTTTTTTTTTCTATTATATATACATCATTTTCTATAAAATTAAGTGTAGACTTTATAATTATAACAAAAAATGTTATTCATACTAAAAAAAAAAAACGCTTAGTCATGTCACGTGACGTGACGTCAACATCCACTAATGGCGAACAATTGTATCTATTTATTATGCCTCCCCACGGGACAGTTAGACACCAGGGTCGTTTTTTAACGTGGAGAAAAGGTACAAAAATAAAAATTGTCTCAGTCGTGGAGGATTTCTCCTCCACCGAAAGAGAACAAGAAATAGAAGTGCAGCATCTGAAGAACAGATACTACACTTTGATCTTGACCAAAAGGCCAAGAATGCGAACAATTGTAAATAACAACTTTTTTCACAAAACCAACACCGTCTTTCTTTTTTTTCTCTCTCTTTCTCTCTCTCACCCACTTACTCTTCCCTCTCTCTCACCCTATTTCTCTTGACGTCACACCACTGTTAAACTGTGGGGGGGGAACACATTCCCAGGCATTATCTCCTATAGATGCACATTTTATTAGAAATTCAGCTTTCAAAATATTAGACGATAATAAAAATATAAAACCAACACCCTCTTTCTCTTTTCTCTCTCTCTCACCAACTTACTCTTCTCTCTCTCTCACCCTCTTTCTCTTGACCTCCTACTACTGTTAAACTGTGTGTGTGGGGGGGGGAAGAGGCAGCTTGAAAACCAACAAAAACAGTGCACAGTTTCCCAAGCATTTGGGGTGGGAAGGGGGGGAAGAAGCCGAGCGCACAGTTTCGTGTGAGAGAGAGAGAACAATTCTCAACCTATATACTCAACAAATTTTTTATCTACAGATTTGAAAGTTTGTATATAGGGTATTCAGACATATGGAAATATATCTAGCATAATCTATCTATTATATCTATAAAAGTGAAAATGTGTGTGTGTGTGAGGTAGCCAGAGAGAGAGAGAGAGAGAGAGAGAGAGAGACAACAATTCTCAACCTATATATTTAATACATTTTTTATCTACAGATTTGAAAATTTGTATATAGGGTATTCAGACATATGGAAATATATCTAGCATAATCTATCTATTATATCTATAAAAGTGAAAATGTGTGTGTGTGTGAGGTAGCCAGAGAGAGAGAGAGAGAGAGACAACAATTCTCAACCTATATATTCAATACATTTTTTATCTACAGATTTGAAAATTTGTATATAGGGTATTCAGACATATGGAAATATATCTAGCATAATCTATCTATTATATCTATAAAAGTGAAAATGTGTGTGTGTGTGTGTGTGTGTGTGTGTGTGTGTGTGTGTGTGTATGCGTAAGAGAGAGAGAGAACAATTCTCAACCTATATACTCAACGTATTTTTATCTACGGATTTTAAACTTTGTATATAGGGTATTCAGACATATAGAAATATATCTAGCATAATCTATACATTATATCTATAAAAGTGAGAATGTGAGTGTGTGAGAGAGAGAGAACAATTCTCAACCTATATATTCAACAAATTTTTTACCTACAGATTTGAAAATTTGTATATTGGGTATTCAGACATATGGAAATATATCTAGCATAATCGATCTATTATATCTATAAAAGTCAGAATGTTTGCGTGTGGTTGTGTGTGTAAGGTTGCGAGAGAGAGAGAGAGAACAATTCTCAACCTATCTATTCAATAAATTTGTTATCTACAGATTTGACCATTTGTATATAGGGTATTCAGACATATGGAAATATATCCAGCATAATCTATCTATTATATCCATAAAAGTGAGAATGTGTGCGTGAGAGAGAGAGAGAGAGAGAGAGAGAGAGTAAGTACAATTCTCACCCTATATATTCAACAAATTTTTTATCTACCGATTATAAAATTTGTATATAGGGTATTCAGACATATGGAAATATATCTAGCATAATCTATCTATTATATCTAGAAAAGTGAGAATGTGTGTGAAAGAGAGAGAGAGAAGAGAGAGAGAGAGAACAATTCTCAACCTATATATTCAACTAATTTTTATGTACAGATCTGAAAATTTGTATACAGGGTATTCAGACATATGGAAATATATCTAGCATAATCTATTATATCTATAAAAGGTAGAATGTGTGTGTGTGTTTGTGAGTGAGTGAGTGAGTGAGTGAGTGAGAGAGAGAGAGAGAGAGAACAATTCTCAACCTATATACTCAACAAATTTTGTATCTACAGATTTGATAATTTGTATATAGGGTATTCAGACATAAGGAAATATATCTAGCATAATCTATCTATTATATCTATAAAAGTGAGAATGTGTGTGAAAGAGAGAGAGAGAGAACAATTCTCAACCTATATATTCAACAAATTCTATCTTTACAGATTTGAAAATTTGTATATAGGGTATTCAGACATTTGGAAATATATCTAGCATAATCTATTATATCTATAAAAGTGAGAATGTGTGTGTGAGAGAGAGAGAAAGAACAATTCTCAACCTATATACTCAACAAATTTTTTATCTACAGATTTAAAAATTTGTATATAGGGTATTCAGACATATAGAAATATATCTAGCATAACCTATCTATTATATCTATAAAATGACCATGTGTGTGTGTGTGAGAGAGAGAGAGAGAGAGTCAGAGAGAGAGAGAGAACAATTTTCAGCTTGTGTGTGTGTGAGAAAGAGAGAGAGAGAAAGAGAGGAAGGAAAATTCTCACCCTATATATTCAACAAATTTTTTATCTACATATTAGAAAATTTGGATATAGGGTATTCAGACGTATGGAAATATATCTAGCATAATCTATCTATTATATCTATAAAAGTGAGAATGTGTGTGTGAGAGAGAGAGAAAGAGAGAGAGAGAGAGAGAACAATTCTCAACCTATATATTCAACTAATTTTTTATCTACAGATTTGAAAATGTGTATATTGGGTATTCAGACATATGTAAATATATCTGGCATAATCTATGTATTATATCTATAAAAGTGTGAATGTGAGTGATGGAAAGAGCAAAAAATTCTCAACCTATATAACCTATAAAAGTGAGAATATGTGTGAGAGAGAGAGAGAGAGAGAGAACAATTCTCAACCTATATATTCCACACATTTTTGGGCACAGATTTGGAAATTTGTATATAGGGTAGGCAGACATATAGAAATATATCTAGCATAATCTATCTATTATATCTATAAAAGTGAGAACTTGTGTGTGTGTGTGTGTGTGAGAGAGAGAGAGAACAATTCTTAACCTACATACTCAACAAATTTTTTACCTACAGTTTAGAAAATTTGTATATAGGGTATTCAGACATATGGAAATATATCTAGCATAATCTATCTATTATAACTACAAAAGTTAGAATGTGTGTGTGAGAGAGAGAGAGAGAGAACAATTCTAAACCTATATATTCAACAAATTTTTTATCTACAGATTTGAAACTTTGTATATAGGGTATTCAGACATATGGAAATATATCTAGCATAATCTATCTATTTTATCTATAAAAGTGAGAATGCGTGTGTGTGAGATAGCGAGAGAGAGAGAGAGAGAAAAAGAGAGAGATAAAAATTCTCAACCTATACATTCAACAAATTTTTTATCCACAGATTTGAACATTTGTATATAGGGTGTTCAGACATATAGAAATATATCTAGCATAATCTATCTATTATATGTATAAAAGTGAGAATGTGTGTGTGTGTGAGAGAGAGGACAATTGTCAACCTATGTATACAACAAATTTTTTATCTACAGATTTCAAAATTTGTATATTGGGCATTCAGACATATTTCAATATATCTGGCATAATCTGTCTATTATATCTATAAAAGTGAGAATGTGTGTGATAGAGAGAGAGAGAACAATTCTCAACCTATATACTCAACAAATTTTTTATCTACAGATTTGAAAATTTGTATATAGGGTATTCAGACATATGGAAATATATCTAGCATAATCTATTATATCTATAAAAGTGAGAATGTGTGTGTGTGTGTGAGAGAGAGAGAGAACAATTCTCAACCCATATACTCAACAAATTCTTTATCTACAGATTTGAAAATTTGTATATAGAGTATTCATACAAATAGAAATATATCTAGGATAATCTTTCTATTATATCTATAAAAGTGAGAATGTGTGTGTGTGTGTGAGCGAGAGAGAGAGAGAGAGAGAGAGAACAGTTCTCAACCTATACATTCAACAAATTTTTATATATAGGGTATTCAGAAATATCGAAATATATCTAGCATAATCTATTATATCATTAAAAGTTAGAATGTGTGTGTGTGAGAGATAGAGAGAACAATTCTCAACCTATGCACTCTACAAATTTTTTATCTACAAATTAGAAAATTTGTATATAGGGTATTCACACATATGGAAATATATCTAGCATAATCTATCTATTATATCTATAAAAGTTAGAATGTGTGTGTGAGGTAGCCAGAGAGAGAGAGAGAGAGAGTAAGAACAATTTTCAACCTATATATTCAACAAATATTTGATCTACAGATTAGAAAATTTGTATATAGGGTATTCAGACATATGGAAATATATCTAGCATAATCTATCTATTATATCTCTAAAATTGAGAATGTGTGTGTGAGAGAGAGAGAGAGAACAATTTTCAACCTATATACTCAACAAATTTTTTTATCTACAGATTTGAAAATTTGTATATAGGGTATTCAGACATATGGAAATATATCTAGAGTAATCTATCTATTATATCTATAAAAGTGAGAATGCGTGTGTGTGTGAGAGAGAGCGACACAGAACAATTCTCAACCTATATATTCAACAAATTTTTTATGTACAGATCTGAAATATCACATTTGTATAGAAGTAGAAATCTTGATACCTACTCTGATACCTAATAAAAGAAAGGACACTCTTTAGGGCGGATTTTGATTATAACAAGTCACTAATTAGAAATTATAATAAACATTCTAATAATTTAAGAATTTTACCAAAATAAAATTGCATGGTAATCACCCAATTTCTGCCACAAAATTTTGATTGGCAGAACTCATAAACATAAAATATATATTTTCTAATTTCATCTTTTTTTTTTCTTTTTACATAATCTGGTTTGATGTTTTCCCAAATATTCAAATCACTATATTTTGCTGCTTAATATCAAATACAGCAACTGAGTTATTTTTATGCATCAAACAATTACATTTTCTCATTCATCCAAACTAATCACTGAACATCAATTTCATATTTTCTTCACTAAAATATTACTGTGCTTGATGTCATCAAGTGGAGCGGATCATTTTTTTTTCATTTGTTCACACATTTTTCCAATTTATATATATTTTGTTAAAGATTCTTAGCCTATGTCATTGCATACCAATCTGTTTATTAAAAGTTAAGGTTCACTGTAAACACATATGTTACACCAAAATAAAAACGCTTCAGATAATGTCTTGATATTCAATTCAGTTTCTCACATGACATCTTATGAAGTTAGTAGAAATGTTACAGACTTTTGAATCTCAAACACTTTCAATACTGTGCACTGATATTTTCTTTTTTGCAATATAAGCACATTCATGATTTTTTTTACAAACGTTAAAAACTTTCACATTGTGTAGCAATATACTGAAACAATTATAAAAATATTTGTTTTTATTTTGAATGATGCAGGGCATCTGAAGAGAGATTTTTCTAACAAAATGAAAGTATAATTTTTAGCAATAGGTATCTAGGAAAAGGCCACTACATATGTTATAAGTTCCAAATTTCCACAACCTGGCAAATACTGGTACATGCTAGCAAATTTAGATTTGCAATTACAAAATATGATTCTAATTTTTTCCTTTGCTCTTTATTCTAACACTACACTAAGTTTACTGTGTTATTTCGCTACAGTTGATATTGTGTAGAACAATAAGAAAATCATAGTGAACAATGCATTCAACAAAATTTCACACACATTTCTAGATACCTATATCTAATAAGTTCAAAAGAAAGGACACACTTAGGGAGGTATTTTGGTGGTCAAGTCACTAAAAAGAGATTAGCTGGTTTCCCGGCATAGCCCAGGATATAATAAAGATTGACTGAAATACATGTTCTAGCTGGTTTCTAGGCGTTGCCAGGGATGTAATATAGACACATTATGTTGTATATTACCTGTTCTCTTCTCCCTAAGGTAAAACAATTTCATATACATGCTGTAAATTACCTATGCTAGGGATAAAACATGAACAATATCAGTCCTAGGGTAGATAAAACAAATAATACATAGAGATGAAAGATTCCTCTCCCCTAAGAATCAAACATATGTTCAATATCTGCTTTTGTTTTTTCATTGTTTATACGGTCCCGAGCAACGCCGGGTAGCCCTGCTAGTTCTTAATAAAAAGAAATCCAACCTATGAACAACACTAAAAACTTGTGAAATAGAAGCACTTCCACTTCACTTCACTCACGTGAGATAAAAACTGCATTTATTACTTCAAAACGCTGTAAGTAAAATAAACCATTCAATTATACTATAGGGACAGTTGAAATATCACCCATATATGAAAGGCTCCTACAGTCTTAACAGACTATGGATACCCACAGTAGGGGTACCTACGCGTTAAATTTTTGCGGCAGGAGGTGCGTAATCTCCAACCACAACTCTCCTGAGTCGACATTGTTAAATAGTAGTACCTATTTACTATGCCTCCCCATGGGACAGAGTTAGACACCAGGGTCGTTTTTTAACGTGGAGAAAAGGTACAAAAATAAAAATTGTCTCAGTCGTGAAGGATTCCTCCTCCACCGAAAGAGAACAAGAAATAGAAGTGCAGCTGCAGCATCTGAAGAACAGATGCTACACTTTGATCTCGTCCCGAAGGGCCATTGTTAAATAGTAGTAGCAAGTGGAGTGTGTGTGTGTGTGTGTGTGTGTCTGTGTGCGTGCGCGCGTGCGCGTGTGTGGGTGCCCGGAAAACCGATTTTAGGAAAACTCGTACCCGGAAAACTCGTCCTCTTTTGCTAGGTAGGAAAACTGGTCCCTTATTGAATAAGTATCGATTGAAAACACATTTTATGACCGTTCTTGAAGGAGATATTGTCTTTAAAAGAGAATACACATCAATATTTTTTAAAAATATTTTTACTTGTTTACTCTTGTTTAAAAAAAATTAAATTAATTTTTCTAAGTTTTCGTTTTCTACCTAGCTTTGAAAGTTTTTGGTGTTTCAACTTATTTTAAATAGTTTATTTAGTTTTTTTTAAAAAGAAAAGTAATGTCGAGTATTACTTATGAACAAAAAATGTCCGACATAAGAGGATCACGTTTTAGGAGGGTAATTGCTTAAAAATAGAAAATTAAAGAAAATATTAAGGTAGATATACTTTTAAAACGAGCCCCCCCCCCCCCAAAAAAAAAAAGAAAATAAACTTGTATATTTTTAGGTAATAATGCACATCCCATAATATTTAAAAACATATTTTTACATGTTGTTTAAAAAAAATAAATTGGGGTTTGTATTACTGTACACATAGATTCGAAAAAGTTGTCAAAAAACAAATATATAACAAATAAATGTTATCAAAAGCAAGATAAGTTACTTTCTACCAAACTGGATATATTTTTCGTGTTTTTATTCAATGTAACATATTTATTCAGCTCGAAAAACATACAGTGTTTACCGATGTATTGGAAAATTCAAGATGGCGTCTGATTCTCTCTTTAACACGGTAAGTTTGGGAAAAAGTGTCATAAATAAAAACCCAGATAAAATACTGTTAAAAACTCGCTCAATATATGCTACCGTGACATAGGTTGACATATATTCGGCGGGTTTTTAATAGTATTTTGTATAGTTTTTTTTATTTATAACACCTTTTCCCAAACTTACCGTGTTAAAGAGAGAATCAGACGCCATCTTGAATTTTCCAATACATCGGTAAACACTGTATGTTTTTTGAATAAATATGTTGGGTTTGTATTACTGTATACATAGATTCGAAAAAGTTGTCAAAAAACAAATATATAACAAATAAATGTTATCAAAGGCAAGATAAGTTACTTTTCTACCAAACTGGGTATATTTTTCGTGTTTTTATTCAATGTAACATATTTATTCAGCTCGAAAAACATACAGTGTTTACCGATGTATGTATTGGTGCCCGGAAAACTCGTCCCGGGAAAACTCGTCCCGGGAAAACTAGTCTCCGGAAAACTCGTCTCCGGAAAACTCGTCCCCTTTCGCTAGGTAGGAAAACTGGTAAAACTATACAAACACCGTGACAGCGAATTAACCCTAACCCTAACCCTAACCCCCTAACCCTAACCCTAACCCTAACCCTAACGCTGTCACGGTGTTTGTATAATAATACCGGAAAACTGGCCCCTTATTGAATAAATATCGATTGAAAACACATTTTATGAGCGTTCTTGAAGGAGATATTGTTTTTTAAAATAGACTATAGCCCCCCCATAATATTTAAAAAAAATATTTTTACTTGTTTAATGTTTTTTTTTTTTTTTTTTTTTTTTTTAAATAAAATCGATTTTCTAAGTGTCCGTTTTCTACCTAACTGGCTAAGTTCTTAGTGGTTTCACCTCATTTTAAAGCGTTTATTATGTTCATACAAAGTTAATTACAATTTTTTTTGTTCTTATTTTAACGATTTTTTTGGAGTCATAAAAACAATAATAATGTTTTGTTTTTTTAATCATGATAGTTTTTTGTTGTTATGTTTTTATTTTCTCTCATACAAAATGCACTCATGCGTTATTTAAAATTATAATTTTATCAATTATCAACATTTATTGTCGTCCTGTCAAATTTTGCAAAAATTAACTAATAAATTAAAAACGAAATATTTTTTTGGCGCGAGAGATGCCATAACAATTTCTGGTTAACTAATTTTTAATTTTTTAAAATTTTTACTTCAAAATTCTAAAATCAATCATTAAGAGAAAAAGTAATCACTAAATAAATTTATTAATCAATTTTATTGAAAACTCCGCTATCGTTTATCAAGAATCTTTTTAATTTCATTCTTTGTGGTGCCGGGAAAACTCGTCCCGGGAAAACTCGTCTCCGGAAAACTCGTCTCCGGAAAACTCGTCTCCGGAAAACTCGTCTCCGGAAAACTCGTCCCCTTTCGCTAGGTAGGAAAACTGGTCCCTTATTGAATAAATATCGATTGAAAACACATTTTATGATCGTTCTTGAAGGAGATATTGTTTTTTAAAATAAACTATAGCCCCCCCCCCATAATATTTAAAAAAAAATATTTTTACTTGTTTAATGTTTTTTTTGGGGTTTTTTTTAAAATAAAATCGATTTTCTAAGTGTCCGTTTTCTACCTAACTGGCTAAGTTCTTAGTGGTTTAACTTATTTTAAAGCGTTTATTATGTTTATACAAAGTTAATTACAAATTTTTTTTGTTCGTATTTAACGATGTTTTTTGGAGTCATAAAAACAATAAAAAAAACAAAACCCAAAAATTAAAATACAGGGAGCGATTCCGATTCGATTCTTCGTTACGCTTTTGGTTTTGTTTTTTAATTATGATGGTTTTTTGTTGTTATGTTTTTGTTTTCTGTCATACCAAATGCACTCATGCGTTATTTAAAATTATGATTTTATCAATTATCAACATTTATTGTCGTCCTGTCAAATTTTGCAAAAATTAACTAATAAATTAAAAGCGAAATATTTTTTTGGCGCGAGAGATGCCATGTGCTAACAATCTCTCGTTAACTCATTTTTAATTTTTTTAATTTTTACTTAAAAATTCTAAAATCAATCATTAAGAGAGAAAGTAATCACTGAATAAATTTATTAATCAATTTTATTGAAAACTCCGCTATCGTTTATCATTTTTTTGTTGGTTGCTTTTCGAAGGGAGATATAGGTTTTACCCCCCCCTCTCTGTCTAAATTATATTTCAAAAAATATTAAAATTTATTATTTTCTTTTTAAAACCAAATCTCCCTCAGTAATTTCTTTAATTTTCTATTTTTTAGCGATTATCAAGACCCCCTTAGATGTGATATACCGGGCATTATTTCTCGTTCTCCCGTAACACTCGACATGTTTTTTTTTTTTTTTTTGTTTTTTTTCTTTACCAAATAAACGATTCCAAATAAATTAAATAAACAACATAGTCGGCGAGGTAGAAAAATCGATTTTACCCTTTTATAAACAACAGGGTAATCGTGAAGAAAGAGAGAGCCTGTTTCCTCCGTTTGACTATAGGTGGCGTTACTGTCTGTCCACCCAGTTACGGAAGCACAAAATGTATATAATGCCACCCTTGAAATAAAAATAAATGTTTTTGTTATATTTTAATTTTAAAAATGTTTTTTTTTTGGGGGGGGGTGCAAACATATTTAAGTTTTGTTTTTGTTTTTTCAAACATATTTACGTTTTTTTTTTTTTTGTTTTTGCAAGCATATTTAAGTTTTATTTTTCGAAACATTTACGTGTTGTTGCTTTTTTATTTTAAAACATTTACGGTTTTTTTTTTTTTTGGTTTTTTTTTTTTTTTGCAAGCATAAACTAAATATTTTTGAAATATTTTTCTTTTTGAAAAGTTTGCTTATGCACTTATTGGTACCGCGCTATTTTTTAATAGTAGTTTCAAGTAAGATTCAGGTTTTACAATATCCTTTATATATATATATATATATATATATATATATATATATATATATATATATATATATATATATATATATATATATATATATAAAATACTTGCGGAAAAGGTAAAATAAGTGCAGAAAAATTAAGAAAAAAGGGGGGGGGTCCATAAAAAAGAGAAAAGAAAAAACGTTGATTTTTTTTATTATTATCATAAGAGCGTAAAAAATACTCGCGGAAAAACGGTTGTACCCATAAATATGTTTAAAAGAAAAATATAGCAAAAACATTTAGTTTATGCTTGCAAAAAAAAAAAAAAAAAAACGTAAATGTTTAAAAATAAACAAGCATCAAAACGTAAATGTTTGGAAAAATTACCAACAACAGTATATAAGTAAATTCTTTTTATATTAATATAAAAAAAAAAATATGCGGTCTCGTTTATGAACATAATAAACGCTTTTATTAAAAATACAAAAAAAAACATTAAACAAGTAAAAATATTTTTTTAAAATATTATGGGGGGGGGGGGCTATAGTTTATTTACAAAAAATATCTCCTTCAAGAACGATCATAAAATGTGTTTTCAATCGATATTTATTCAATAAGGGACCAGTTTTCCTACCTAGCGAAAGGGGACGAGTTTTCCGGAGACGAGTTTTCCGGAGACGAGTTTTCCCGAGACGAGTTTTCCCGGGACGAGTTTTCCCGGCACCTGTTAGCACACATGGCATCTCGCGCCAAAAAAATATTTCGCTTTTAATTTATTAGTTAATTTTTGCAAAATTTGACAGGACGACAATAAATGTTGATAATTGATAAAATCATAATTTTAAATAACGCATGAGTGCATTTGGTATGACAGAAAACAAAAACATAACAACAAAAAACCATCATAATTAAAAAACAAAACCAAAAGCGTAACGAAGAATCGAATCGGAATCGCTCCCTGTTTTTTAATTTTTGGGTTTTGTTTTTTTTTATTGTTTTTATGACTCCAAAAAACATCGTTAAAATAAGAACAAAAGGTAAAACTATACAAACACCGTGACAGCGAATTAACCCTAACCCTAACCCCAACCCTAACCCCAACCCTAACCCTAACCCTAACCCTAAACCTAACCCTAACCCTAAACCTAACCCTAACCCTAAACCCTAACCCTAACCCTAACCCTAATCCTAACCCTAACGCTGTCACGGTGTTTGTATAATAATACCGAACAAAAAAAATTTGTAATTAACTTTGTATAAACATAATAAACGCTTTAAAATAAGTTAAACCACTAAGAACTTAGCCAGTTAGGTAGAAAACGGACACTTAGAAAATCGATTTTATTTAAAAAAAAAAAAAGAAAAAAAAAAAAAAACATTAAACAAGTAAAAATATTTTTTAAAAAATATTATGGGGGGGGGCTATAGTTTATTTTAAAAAACAATATCTCCTTCAAGAACGATCATAAAATGTGTTTTCAATCGATATTTATTCAATAAGGGACCAGTTTTCCTACCTAGCGAAAGGGGACGAGTTTTCCGGAGACGAGTTTTCCGGAGACGAGTTTTCCCGAGACGAGTTTTCTCGGGACGAGTTTTCCTAAATTCATTTTTTGTTGGTTGTTTTTCGGAGGGAAATATAGTTCTTACCCCCCCCCCCACTCTCTCTCTAAATTATATTTTTAAAAATATTAAAATTTATTATTTTTTTTAAAAACCAAATCTCCCTTGGTAATTTCTTTAATTTTCTATTTTTTAGCGATTATCAAGACCCCTAAGATGTGATAATAAACCCGAAAATCGATTTTATTTAAAAAAAAAAAAAAAGAACATTAAACAAGTAAAAATATTTTTAAAAAATATTATGGGGGCTATAGTCTATTTTAAAAAACAATATCTCCTTCAAGAACGATCATAAAATGTGCTTTCATTCGATATTTATTCAATGAGTGAGGAGGGACTAGTTTTCCTACCTAGCGAAAGGGGACGAGTTTTCCGGGGTCGAGTTTTCCGGAGACGAGTTTTCCGGAGACGAGTTTTCCCGGGACGAGTTTTCCTAAATTCGTGCTAACAGGTGCCGGGAAAACTCGTCTCCGGAAAACTCGTCTCCGGAAAACTCGTCTCCGGAAAACTCGTCCCCTTTCGCTAGGTAGGAAAACTGGTCCCTTATTGAATAAATATCGATTGAAAACACATTTTATGATCGTTCTTGAAGGAGATATTTTTTGTAAATAAACTATAGCCCCCCCCCATAATATTTTTAAAAAATATTTTTACTTGTTTAATGTTTTTTTTTGTATTTTTAATAAAAGCGTTTATTATGTTCATAAACGAGACCGCATATTTTTTTTTTTTATATTAATATAAAAAGAATTTACTTATATACTGTTGTTGGTAATTTTTCCAAACATTTACGTTTTGATGCTTGTTTATTTTTAAACATTTACGTTTTTTTTTTTGTTTTTTTTTGCAAGCATAAACTAAATGTTTTTGCTATATTTTTCTTTTAAACATATTTATGGGTACAACCGTTTTTCCGCGAGTATTTTTTACGCTCTTATGATAATAATAAAAAAAATCAACGTTTTTTCTTTTCTCTTTTTTATGGACCCCCCCCCCTTTTTTCTTAATTTTTCTGCACTTATTTTACCTTTTCCGCAAGTATTTATATATATATATATATATATATATATATATATATATATATATATATATATATATATATATATATATATATATATATATATATATATATATATATATATATATATATAAAGGATATTGTAAAACCTGAATCTTACTTGAAACTACTATTAAAAAATAGCGCGGTACCAATAAGTGCATAAGCAAACTTTTCAAAAAGAAAAATATTTCAAAAATATTTTGTTTATGCTTGCAAAAAAAAAAAAAAACCAAAAAAAAAAACCGTAAATGTTTTAAAATAAAAAAGCAACAACACGTAAATGTTTCGAAAAATAAAACTTAAATATGCTTGCAAAAAAAAAAAAAAAAACGTAAATATGTTTGAAAAAACAAAAACAAAACTTAAATATGTTTGCACCCCCCCCAAAAAAAAACATTTTTAAAATTAAAATATAACAAAAACATTTATTTTTATTTCAAGGGTGGCATTATATACATTTTGTGCTTCCGTAACTGGGTGGACAGACAGTAACGCCACCTATAGTCAAACGGAGGAAACAGGCTCTCTCTTTCTTCACGATTACCCTGTTGTTTATAAAAGGGTAAAATCGATTTTTCTACCTCGCCGACTATGTTGTTTATTTAATTTATTTGGAATCGTTTATTTGGTAAAGAAAAAAAACAAAAAAAAAACAAAAAAAACATGTCGAGTGTTACGGGAGAACGAGAAATAATGCCCGGTATATCACATCTAAGGGGGTCTTGATAATCGCTAAAAAATAGAAAATTAAAGAAATTACTGAGGGAGATTTGGTTTTAAAAAGAAAATAATAAATTTTAATATTTTTTGAAATATAATTTAGACAGAGAGGGGGGGGTAAAACCTATATCTCCCTTCGAAAAGCAACCAACAAAAAAATGATAAACGATAGCGGAGTTTTCAATAAAATTGATTAATAAATTTATTCAGTGATTACTTTCTCTCTTAATGATTGATTTTAGAATTTTTAAGTAAAAATTAAAAAAATTAAAAATGAGTTAACGAGAGATTGTTAGCACATGGCATCTCTCGCGCCAAAAAAATATTTCGCTTTTAATTTATTAGTTAATTTTTGCAAAATTTGACAGGACGACAATAAATGTTGATAATTGATAAAATCATAATTTTAAATAACGCATGAGTGCATTTGGTATGACAGAAAACAAAAACATAACAACAAAAAACCATCATAATTAAAAAACAAAACCAAAAGCGTAACGAAGAATCGAATCGGAATCGCTCCCTGTATTTTAATTTTTGGGTTTTGTTTTTTTTATTGTTTTTATGACTCCAAAAAACATCGTTAAATACGAACAAAAAAAATTTGTAATTAACTTTGTATAAACATAATAAACGCTTTAAAATAAGTTAAACCACTAAGAACTTAGCCAGTTAGGTAGAAAACGGACACTTAGAAAATCGATTTTATTTTAAAAAAAACCCCAAAAAAAACATTAAACAAGTAAAAATATTTTTTTTTAAATATTATGGGGGGGGGCTATAGTTTATTTTAAAAAACAATATCTCCTTCAAGAACGATCATAAAATGTGTTTTCAATCGATATTTATTCAATAAGGGACCAGTTTTCCTACCTAGCGAAAGGGGACGAGTTTTCCGGAGACGAGTTTTCCGGAGACGAGTTTTCCGGAGACGAGTTTTCCGGAGACGAGTTTTCCCGGGACGAGTTTTCCCGGCACCACAAAGAATGAAATTAAAAAGATTCTTGATAAACGATAGCGGAGTTTTCAATAAAATTGATTAATAAATTTATTTAGTGATTACTTTTTCTCTTAATGATTGATTTTAGAATTTTGAAGTAAAAATTTTAAAAAATTAAAAATTAGTTAACCAGAAATTGTTATGGCATCTCTCGCGCCAAAAAAATATTTCGTTTTTAATTTATTAGTTAATTTTTGCAAAATTTGACAGGACGACAATAAATGTTGATAATTGATAAAATTATAATTTTAAATAACGCATGAGTGCATTTTGTATGAGAGAAAATAAAAACATAACAACAAAAAACTATCATGATTAAAAAAACAAAACATTATTATTGTTTTTATGACTCCAAAAAAATCGTTAAAATAAGAACAAAAAAAATTGTAATTAACTTTGTATGAACATAATAAACGCTTTAAAATGAGGTGAAACCACTAAGAACTTAGCCAGTTAGGTAGAAAACGGACACTTAGAAAATCGATTTTATTTAAAAAAAAAAAAAAAAAAAAAAAAAACATTAAACAAGTAAAAATATTTTTTTTAAATATTATGGGGGGGCTATAGTCTATTTTAAAAAACAATATCTCCTTCAAGAACGCTCATAAAATGTGTTTTCAATCGATATTTATTCAATAAGGGGCCAGTTTTCCGGTATTATTATACAAACACCGTGACAGCGTTAGGGTTAGGGTTAGGGTTAGGGTTAGGGGGTTAGGGTTAGGGTTAGGGTTAATTCGCTGTCACGGTGTTTGTATAGTTTTACCAGTTTTCCTACCTAGCGAAAGGGGACGAGTTTTCCGGAGACGAGTTTTCCGGAGACTAGTTTTCCCGGGACGAGTTTTCCCGGGACGAGTTTTCCGGGCACCAATACATACATCGGTAAACACTGTATGTTTTTCGAGCTGAATAAATATGTTACATTGAATAAAAACACGAAAAATATACCCAGTTTGGTAGAAAAGTAACTTATCTTGCCTTTGATAACATTTATTTGTTATATATTTGTTTTTTGACAACTTTTTCGAATCTATGTATACAGTAATACAAACCCAACATATTTATTCAAAAAACATACAGTGTTTACCGATGTATTGGAAAATTCAAGATGGCGTCTGATTCTCTCTTTAACACGGTAAGTTTGGGAAAAGGTGTTATAAATAAAAAAAACTATACAAAATACTATTAAAAACCCGCCGAATATATGTCAACCTATGTCACGGTAGCATATATTGAGCGAGTTTTTAACAGTATTTTATCTGGGTTTTTATTTATGACACTTTTTCCCAAACTTACCGTGTTAAAGAGAGAATCAGACGCCATCTTGAATTTTCCAATACATCGGTAAACACTGTATGTTTTTCGAGCTGAATAAATATGTTACATTGAATAAAAACACGAAAAATATATCCAGTTTGGTAGAAAGTAACTTATCTTGCTTTTGATAACATTTATTTGTTATATATTTGTTTTTTGACAACTTTTTCGAATCTATGTGTACAGTAATACAAACCCCAATTTATTTTTTTTAAACAACATGTAAAAATATGTTTTTAAATATTATGGGATGTGCATTATTACCTAAAAATATACAAGTTTATTTTCTTTTTTTTTTTTTGGGGGGGGGGCTCGTTTTAAAAGTATATCTACCTTAATATTTTCTTTAATTTTCTATTTTTAAGCAATTACCCTCCTAAAACGTGATCCTCTTATGTCGGACATTTTTTGTTCATAAGTAATACTCGACATTACTTTTCTTTTTAAAAAAAACTAAATAAACTATTTAAAATAAGTTGAAACACCAAAAACTTTCAAAGCTAGGTAGAAAACGAAAACTTAGAAAAATTAATTTAATTTTTTTTAAACAAGAGTAAACAAGTAAAAATATTTTTAAAAAATATTGATGTGTATTCTCTTTTAAAGACAATATCTCCTTCAAGAACGGTCATAAAATGTGTTTTCAATCGATACTTATTCAATAAGGGACCAGTTTTCCTACCTAGCAAAAGAGGACGAGTTTTCCGGGTACGAGTTTTCCTAAAATCGGTTTTCCGGGCACCCACACACGCGCACGCGCGCACGCACACAGACACACACACACACACACACACACTCCACTTGCTACTACTATTTAACAATGGCCTTCGGGACGAGATCAAAGTGTAGCATCTGTTCTTCAGATGCTGCAGCTGCACTTCTATTTCTTGTTCTCTTTCGGTGGAGGAGGAATCCTTCACGACTGAGACAATTTTTATTTTTGTACCTTTTCTCCACGTTAAAAAACGACCCTGGTGTCTAACTCTGTCCCATGGGGAGGCATAGTAAATAGGTACTACTATTTAACAATGTCGACTCAGGAGAGTTGTGGTTGGAGATTACGCACCTCCTGCCGCAAAAATTTAACGCGTAGGTACCCCTACTGTGGGTATCCATAGTCTGTTAAGACTGTAGGAGCCTTTCATATATGGGTGATATTTCAACTGTCCCTATAGTATAATTGAATGGTTTATTTTACTTACAGCGTTTTGAAGTAATAAATGCAGTTTTTATCTCACGTGAGTGAAGTGAAGTGGAAGTGCTTCTATTTCACAAGTTTTTAGTGTTGTTCATAGGTTGGATTTCTTTTTATTAAGAACTAGCAGGGCTACCCGGCGTTGCTCGGGACCGTATAAACAATGAAAAAACAAAAGCAGATATTGAACATATGTTTGATTCTTAGGGGAGAGGAATCTTTCATCTCTATGTATTATTTGTTTTATCTACCCTAGGACTGATATTGTTCATGTTTTATCCCTAGCATAGGTAATTTACAGCATGTATATGAAATTGTTTTACCTTAGGGAGAAGAGAACAGGTAATATACAACATAATGTGTCTATATTACATCCCTGGCAACGCCTAGAAACCAGCTAGAACATGTATTTCAGTCAATCTTTATTATATCCTGGGCTATGCCGGGAAACCAGCTAATCTCTTTTTAGTGACTTGACCACCAAAATACCTCCCTAAGTGTGTCCTTTCTTTTGAACTTATTAGATATAGGTATCTAGAAATGTGTGTGAAATTTTGTTGAATGCATTGTTCACTATGATTTTCTTATTGTTCTACACAATATCAACTGTAGCGAAATAACACAGTAAACTTAGTGTAGTGTTAGAATAAAGAGCAAAGGAAAAAATTAGAATCATATTTTGTAATTGCAAATCTAAATTTGCTAGCATGTACCAGTATTTGCCAGGTTGTGGAAATTTGGAACTTATAACATATGTAGTGGCCTTTTCCTAGATACCTATTGCTAAAAATTATACTTTCATTTTGTTAGAAAAATCTCTCTTCAGATGCCCTGCATCATTCAAAATAAAAACAAATATTTTTATAATTGTTTCAGTATATTGCTACACAATGTGAAAGTTTTTAACGTTTGTAAAAAAAATCATGAATGTGCTTATATTGCAAAAAAGAAAATATCAGTGCACAGTATTGAAAGTGTTTGAGATTCAAAAGTCTGTAACATTTCTACTAACTTCATAAGATGTCATGTGAGAAACTGAATTGAATATCAAGACATTATCTGAAGCGTTTTTATTTTGGTGTAACATATGTGTTTACAGTGAACCTTAACTTTTAATAAACAGATTGGTATGCAATGACATAGGCTAAGAATCTTTAACAAAATATATATAAATTGGAAAAATGTGTGAACAAATGAAAAAAAAATGATCCGCTCCACTTGATGACATCAAGCACAGTAATATTTTAGTGAAGAAAATATGAAATTGATGTTCAGTGATTAGTTTGGATGAATGAGAAAATGTAATTGTTTGATGCATAAAAATAACTCAGTTGCTGTATTTGATATTAAGCAGCAAAATATAGTGATTTGAATATTTGGGAAAACATCAAACCAGATTATGTAAAAAGAAAAAAAAAAGATGAAATTAGAAAATATATATTTTATGTTTATGAGTTCTGCCAATCAAAATTTTGTGGCAGAAATTGGGTGATTACCATGCAATTTTATTTTGGTAAAATTCTTAAATTATTAGAATGTTTATTATAATTTCTAATTAGTGACTTGTTATAATCAAAATCCGCCCTAAAGAGTGTCCTTTCTTTTATTAGGTATCAGAGTAGGTATCAAGATTTCTACTTCTATACAAATGTGATATTTCAGATCTGTACATAAAAAATTTGTTGAATATATAGGTTGAAAATTGTTCTGTGTCGCTCTCTCTCACACACACACGCATTCTCACTTTTATAGATATAATAGATAGATTACTCTAGATATATTTCCATATGTCTGAATACCCTATATACAAATTTTCAAATCTGTAGATAAAAAAATTTGTTGAGTATATAGGTTGAAAATTGTTCTCTCTCTCTCTCTCACACACACATTCTCAATTTTAGAGATATAATAGATAGATTATGCTAGATATATTTCCATATGTCTGAATACCCTATATACAAATTTTCTAATCTGTAGATCAAATATTTGTTGAATATATAGGTTGAAAATTGTTCTTACTCTCTCTCTCTCTCTCTCTGGCTACCTCACACACACATTCTAACTTTTATAGATATAATAGATAGATTATGCTAGATATATTTCCATATGTGTGAATACCCTATATACAAATTTTCTAATTTGTAGATAAAAAATTTGTAGAGTGCATAGGTTGAGAATTGTTCTCTCTATCTCTCACACACACACATTCTAACTTTTAATGATATAATAGATTATGCTAGATATATTTCGATATTTCTGAATACCCTATATATAAAAATTTGTTGAATGTATAGGTTGAGAACTGTTCTCTCTCTCTCTCTCTCTCTCGCTCACACACACACACATTCTCACTTTTATAGATATAATAGAAAGATTATCCTAGATATATTTCTATTTGTATGAATACTCTATATACAA
>NC_136483.1:138938696-138996196 GCF_053919585.1 Euprymna scolopes
TGTTTTATCTACCCCCGGACTGGTATTGTTCATGTTTTATCCCTAGCATAGGTAATTTACAGCATGTATATGAAATTGTTTTACCTTAGGGAGAAGAGAACAGGTAATATACAACATAATGTGTCTATATTACATCCCTGGCAACGCCTAGAAACCAGCTAGAACATGTATTTCAGTCAATCTTTATTACATCCTGGGCTATGCCGGGAAACCAGCTAATCTCTATTTAGTGACTTGACCACCAAAATACCTCCCTAAGTGTGTCCTTTCTTTTGAACTTATTAGATATAGGTATCTAGAAATGTGTGTGAAATTTTGTTGAATGCATTGTTCACTATGATTTTCTTATTGTTCTACACAATATCAACTGTAGCGAAATAAAACAGTAAACTTAGTGTAGTGTTAGAATAAAGAGCAAAGGAAAAAATTAGAATCATATTCTGTAATTGCAAATCTAAATTTGCTAGCGTGTACCAGTATTTGCCAGGTTGTGGAAATTTGGAATTTATAACGTATGTAGTGGCCTTTTCCTAGATACCTATTGCTAAAAATTATACTTTCATTTTGTTAGAAAAATCTCTCTTCGGATGCCCTGCATCATCCAAAATAAAAACAAATATTTTTATAATTGTTTCAGTACATTGCTACACATTGTGAAATTTGTTGACGTTTGTAAAAAAAAATCATGAATGTGCTTATATTCCAAAAAAGAAAATATCAGTGCACAGTATTGAAAGTGTTTGAGATTCAAAAGTCTGTAACATTTCTACTAACTTCATAAGATGTCATGTGAGAAACTTAATTGAATATCAAGACATTATCTGAAGCGTTTTTATTTTGGTGTAACGTATGTGTTTACAGTGAACCGTAACTTTTAATAAACAGCTTGGTATGCAATGACATAGGCTAAGAATCTTAGACAAAATATATATAAATTGGAAAAATGTGTGAACAAATGAAAAAAAAATGATCCGCTCCACTTGATGACATCAAGCACAGTAATATTTTAGTGAAGAAAATATGAAATTGATGTTCAGTGATTAGTTTGGATGAATGAGAAAATGTAATTGTTTGATGCATAAAAAATAACTCATTTGCTGTATTTGATATTAAGCAGCAAAATATAGTGATTTGAATATTAAGGAAAACATCAAATCAGATTATATAAAAAAAAAGATGAAATTAGAAAATATATATTTTCTGTTTATGAGTTTTGCCAATCAAAATTTTGTGGCAGAAATTGGGTGATTACCATGCAATTTTATTTTGATAAAATTCTTAAATTATTTCAATGTTTATTATAATTTCTTATTAGTGACTTGTTATCATCAAAATCCGCCCCAAAGAGTGTCCTTTCTTTTATTAGGTATCAGAATAGGTATCCAGATTTCTACTTCTATACAAATGTGATATTTCGGATCTGTAGATAAACAATTTGTTGCATATATAAGCTGAGAATTGTTCTCTCTCATTCTCTCTCTCACACACCCACACATTCTCACTTTTATAGATATAATAGATAAATTATGCTAGATATATTTCCATGTGTCTGAATAATCTATATACAAATTTTCAAATCTGTAGATAAAAAATTTGTTGAGTATATAGGTTGAGAATTGTTCTCTCTCTCTCTCTCTCCTCTCACGCATGCTCACTTTTATAGATATAATAGATAGATTATGCTAGATATATTTCCATATGTCTGAATACACTATATAAAAATTTTCTAATCTGTAGATAAAAATTTGTTGAATATAAAGGGTGAGAATTGTTCTTACTCTCTCTCTCTCACACACAGACATATTCTCACTTTTATAGACATAATAGATAGATTATGCTAGATATATTTCCATATGTCTGAATACCCTATATACCAATTTTCAAATCTGTAGATAAAAAATTTGTTGAATATATAGGTTGAGAATTGTTCTCTCGCTCTGTCTCTCTCTCTCTTGCTACCTCACACACACACGCAAACATTCTCACTTTTATAGATATAATAGATAGATTATGCTAGATATATTTCCATATGTCTGAATACCCTATATACAAATTATCTAATCTGTAGATAAAAAATTTGTTGATTATATAGGTTGAGAATTGCTCTCTCTCTCACAGACACACACATTTTCACTTTTGTAGATATAATAGATAGATTATGCTAGATATATTTCCGTATGTATGAATACCCTTTATAACAAATTTAAAATCTGTAGATAAAAAATTTGTTGAATATATAGGTTAAGAATTGTTCTCTCTCTCTCTCTCTACCTCACACACACCCACACACACAAACATTCTGACTTTTATAGATATAATAGATAGATTATGCTAGATATATTCCATATGTCTGAATACCCTATATACAAATTTTCTAATCTGTAGATAAAAAATTTGTTGAATATTTTCAACCCTTATCCTCGAGTGGCGTCTGGGCCTTGATAAGTAGTAATGCGTATTTAGCAAAATATAAATATATATATATATAACAAATTTACTGAATTTCCATTACTAACGATTACTGTATTGTCCAATTGACTACTGCGCTTTTCAACCCTTATCCTCGAGTGGCCTCTGGGCCTTGAGAAGTAGTAATTACTAACGATTACTATATTGACCAATGGACTACTGCACTTTTTAACCCTTATCCTCGGGTGGCCTCTGGGCCTTATTGTCCAATTGACTACTGTGGACTTTTTAACTCTTATGCTCGAGTGGCCTCTGGGCCTTGATAAGTGGAAATGACCAAGTAACAAAAAATAGGTATATAACAAATTTACTGAATTTCCATTACTAACGATTACTATATTGTCCAATTGACTACTGTGCACTTTTCAATCCTTATCCTCGAGTGGCCTCTGGGCCTTGATAAATGGTAATGCGTATGTAACAAAATATACATATATATAACAAATTTACTGAATTTCCATTACTAACGATTACTATATTGTCCAATTGACTACTGCACTTTTAAACGCTTATCCTCGAGTGGCCTCTGGGCCTTGATAAGTGGTAATACCATCGAGTGGCCTCTGGGCCTTAATAAGTGGTTGTGCCTAAGTAACAAAAAATAGGTATATTACAAATATCCCGCATTTCCATTACAACCGACTACTACGGTGCACTTTTCAATCCTTATCCTCGAGTGGCCTGTGGGCTTTGATAAGTGGTAATGCGTATTTAACAAAATATTAATATATATATAACAAATTTACTGAATTTCCATTACTAACAATTACTATATTTTGTCCAATTGACTACTGCACTTTTCAACACTTATCCTCTAGTGGCCTCTGGGCCTTGATAAGTGGTAATGCCTATCTAAACAAAATATAAATATATATATAACAAATTTCCCGACTTTCCATTACTAACGATTACTATGTTGTCCAATTAACTACTGCCATTTTCAACCCTTATCCTCGGGTGGCCTCTGGGCCTTATTGTCCAATTGACTACTGTGCACATTTAACTCTTATCCTCGAGATGTATCTGGGCCTTGATAAGTGGAAATGCCTAAGTAACAAAAAAATAGATATATAACAAATTTCCCAAATTTGACTACTGTGCACTTTTCAACTCTTATCCTCGAGTGGCCTCTGGGCCTTGATAAGTGGTCATATATATTTTTTACAAAATAAAAAAAAAGGTTGGAGTCGCTGAATAACTCATCCTCCCGTTAAAGCGGTTCCATCCTCTTTCCCCAATTTGACTACTGTGCACTTTTCAACTCTCGTCCTCGAGTGGACTATGGGCCTTGATAAGTGGTAATACATATTTTATGAAAAATATATATATATATATATATATATATATATATATATAACAAAATAGGTTGGAGTTGCTGAATAACTCATCCTCCTGTTAAAGCGGTTCCATCCTCTTTCCCAAATTTGACTACTGTGGACTTTTTAACTCTCATCCTCGAGTGGCCTATGGGCCTTGATAAGTGGTAATACATATTTTTTTATAAATATATATATATATATACCAAAACAGGTGTGAGTCGCTGAATAATTCATCCTTCTATTAAAGCGATTAAATCCTCTTTCCCAAATTTGACTACTGTGCACTTTTAAACTCTCATCCTCGTGTGGCCTATGGGCCTTGATAAGTGGTAATATATAGTTTGTACAAAATATATATATATATATATATATATATATATATAACAAAATAGGTTGGAGTCGCTGAATCACTCATCCTCCCGTTAAAGCGGTTCCATCCTCTTTCCCGAATTTGACTAATGTGCACTTTTCAACTCTTATCCTCGAGTAGCCTATGGGCCTTGATAAGTGGTAATATATTTTTGTTATAAATATATATATATATATATATATATATATATAAAAAATAGGTTGGAGTCGCTGAATAACTCATCCTCCCGTTAAAGCGGTTCCATCCTCTTTCCCGAATTTTACTACTATGCACTTTTCAACTCTCATCCTCGAGTGGCCTATTGTCCTTGATAAGTGGTAATATATATTTTTTAATAAAAGTATATATATATATATATATATAAAAAAATAGGTTGGAGTTGCTGAATAACTCATCCTCCCGTTAAAGCGGTTCCATCCTCTTTACCGTATTTTTTATACAGTGCACTATTCAACTCTCATCCTCGAGTGGCCTATTGTCCTTGATAAGTGGTAATATATATTTTTTAATAAATATAGATATAAATATATATATAAAAAAACAGGTTGGAGTCGCTGAATAACTCATCCTCCCGTGAAAGCGGTTCCATCCTCTTTCCCGAATTTGACTACTGTGCACTTTTCAACTCTAATCCTCGAGTGTCCTATGGGCCTTGATAAGTAGTAATATATATTTTTTACAAAAATATATACATACATATATATAACAAAATAGGTTGGAGTCACTGAATAATTCATCCTCCTCTTAAAGCGGTTCCATCATCTTTGCCGAATTTGACTACTGTGCACTTTTAAACTCTCATCCTCGTGTGGCCTATGGGCCTTGATAAGTGGTAATATATATTTAAAAATAAATATAGATATAAATATATATATACCAAAATAGGTTGGAGTCGCTGAATAACTCATCCTCCCGTTAAAGCGGTTCCATCCTCTTTCCCAGATTTGACTGCTGTGCACTTTTCAACTCTAATCCTCGAGTGTCCTATGGGCCTTGATAAGTAGTAATATATATTTTTTACAAAAATATATACATACATATATGTAACAAAATAGGTTGGAGTCACTGAATAATTCATCCTCCTCTTAAAGCGGTTCCGTCATCTTTGCCGAATTTGACTACTGTGCACTTTTAAACTTTCATCCTCGAGTGGCCTATAGGCCTTGATAAGTGGTAATAGTTTGTACAATAGTTTGTACAATATATATATCTATATATATATATTACAAAATAGGTAAGAGAGAGAGAAGAGGGTGAGAGAGAGAGAAGAGAAAGAGGTAGAGAGAGAAGAGGGTGAGAGAGAGCAGAGAAGAGGGTGAGAGAGAGCAGAGAAAGAGGGTGAGAGAGAAAGAGGGTGAGAGAAGTGAAAGAGGTAGAGAGAGAAGAGGGTAAGAGAGAAAGAGGGTGAGAGAGAGAAGAGGGTGAGAGAGAGAGAGGTAGTGAGAGAGAGAGATAAGAGAAAGAGGTAGAGAGAGAGAGAAGAGGGTAAGACAGAGAGAGAGAGGGGTAGTGAGAGAGAGAGATAAGAGAAAGAGGTAGAGAGAGAGAGAGAAGAGGGTGAGGGAGAAAGAAGAGGGTGAGAGAGAGCAGAGGGAGAGAGAGAGAAGAGAAATAGGTAGAGAGAGAGAGATGAAGGTGAGAGAGAGCAGGGAAAGAGGGTGATAGAGAAGAGAAAGAGGTAGAGAGAGAGAGAGAGAAGGGTGAGAGAGAGCAGAAAAAGAGGGTGAGAGAGAGAGAAAGAGGGTCAGAGAGAGAGAGAAGAGAAAAAGGTGTACACAGAGAGTGAGAGAGAGAAGAGGGTGAGAGAGAGAGAGAGAAGAGGTTGAGAGAGAGAGAGAGATAAGAGAAAGAGGTAGAGAGAGAGAAGCGGGTGAGAGAGAGAAGAGGGTGCGAGAGAGAAGAGAAAGAGGTAGAGAGAGAGAAGCGGGTGAGAGAGAGAGAAGAGGGTGCGAGAGAGAAGAGAAAAAGGTAGAGAGAGAGAAGAGGGTGAGAGAGAGAGAAAGAGGATGAGAGAGAGAAGAGAAAGAGAGAGAGAGAAGAGGGTGATAGAGAAAGAGAGTGAGAGAGAGAAGAGAAAGAGAGAGAGAGAGAGAGAAAGAGGGTGAGAGAAGAGGGTAAATGTGCATCTTTTTTTATAGTAGGTAATGCTTGGGAGACTGTGCACATTGCCTCCTCCCCCCTCCCCCCTATAAACGCGGTTCCATTCATAAGAAAACAAACTCGTATAAAAGTAATTTTCGTGTATTTAAGCGGCCTTATACTGATAGCCACCCCTCCCCCTTCCAGTTTAACAGAGTTAGGAGGTAAAAACAAAATGGCTAAAGCCTTGTTTACATGGTAAACTATAGCAAAGAGCATAGTCATCTTTCTTCGCCGGTAAAAAACTTCAAGCAAAAATAAAAACATTTTCCCTACGTCAATTTTTATGTAATTTTGGGATTCTTCTTTTTGAAGTGCGATAAATCCGTTGGTAATAACGGTTCGACTCTTAAACTAATATTTAACTGTGTTATAGTATCAATGATACTCCTCGCAGGCAGCTTTAATGTACGTCAGAGGCTCAGCGTAGCCGACATTTTACTGAGCTGACGTCACGTCACGTGACAGCTAATGAATAATGTTAAAATGACAGGTTTTTTGGGGGGCCCCCCTGGGAGAAAAATGATCAGTTAACCCCCTTCTAGTTGTCCGTTTGACGTGAAATTTCGATATTTGTCATCCGGGTGATCAAGGTGCAATATGCTACCTAATTTGTCAACTTTGGTTGTGTCTGTCAAAAGTTTTAGCGTTACAAACAAACATACATACATACATATATACACACCGATTTTTGCCTTTTATATATATAGAAGATAGAAGAAGATAGAAGAAGAAGAAGGAAACAAAGACAATAAATAGAAAAAAAAGTTTCAATTTTCCAGGAATATTAAAAATGAAAGAAGATTTGATTTTCCTAGAAATCACAATCTAGGCTTAGGTTTTAAATCCCAAGGAGCTTTTTTCTACTCCATTGAACGGTTTAAATATTAATGCATTAACTTGTTGGTGTTTGTGGCAGTTAGGGATACCTCTCCTTCTACAATCAGCCCGACAGAGCATGGGCCGCTATGATTAGAGGCGTCTGCTCTTGGGCTGAGAAATGATTTCAGGAGATCTACCCTCCCAGACTTTACCTTCTCTTTGAAAACAAAAACGGGGACATTTTTCACAATAAAAAACAAGGGATAATAGACTTTATCCCTTGTTCTTTTTTTTTCTTTTTTTATTAATAGATAAATAAATATACAACAAATAAATGTTAACAACGGCAAGATAAGTTACTCTTCTACCTATCTGGATAAATATTTTGCGTTATAATTTATTTTATTTTTGACTTTGATGTTTCAAAGTAGTGTCGAGTCTGTTGAGTTAGAACTGGGGAAATGACTGTTTCGTTGGAGCTGTTCTGACGCTGAGTTATAATTCTGTTCAGTGTGAGGAGAGGGAGAGCTACCATGAGTCTCCTGTCGCAGATGTCTCCCTGGTTCTTTCGTTTTCTTTTCGCTCACATTTTTCTATTCCTATTTCGTTGCAGTGGGCCGACATCAGTGGACTTCTGTTTTACCAAAACGGTCATTAACAATGTTTTTCTTTTTTTTGATTTTTTAAGGTTTAACATATTTCAAACTGATATAAATTGTTGCACAGTAAAAATAATCACATTACAACGAAAACCATTTTTCTTATTTCGAATTATTTAATCTAGTATAAATGCCATTTTTTTGGTATTATTATACAAACACCGTGACAGCGTTAGGGTTAGGGTTAGGGGTTAGGGTTAGGGTTAATTCGCTGTCACGGTGTTTGTATAATATTACCATTTTTTTTTTACTTGATTATTAAATTTAATAAGCTATTTGACGGACGTGTGTAATGCGACCCCCCCCCCTAGTATTTTTTTTTTTTTTAAATTTTTGCGATTTTTTCGTTGGATCATTGTCGATTGGGCAGTTGGGCACTAATAAAAAAAAAAGCGAAAAAAGAAAGTTAATATTTAGATATTTAAAAGGGGTGCTCATTTTTTAATTACAACGTTCTAGTAAATCGATCCCCCATATTGGAAATACTTGTCAAGAACTCATCACGTGGGAGAGGTTTTATTTTTATTTTTTAATTTGCTGGAACTTAATTAAAATTATTTTTGAGATGTATTTTTTTTGGGGGGGGTCGCCATTGGAAAGTCCCGTCCGTACAAGGAAAGCTCTTTTTTTTTATGTGGGGAGGAGGGAGCATTTTTAGTTCTCGCTTTTTTTAGGGAGGGGTGTTATATCTACCTTTTCTGTTCTTATTTATAATTTCATTTTCGGGGTGGGTGGTAGTAGGGGAGTGGCGGTGGCAGCCTCTAGCGCAAACGCACGTTGATCGTTTTTATTAATTAACACCTCCCACTTTAGTTACATATTTTTGCTAGTATATATGACGAACAGTCATATACTACCCCCACAACCACACGCAAAGGAGGAGATAATGCCTACACTACCACCGCTTTACAAGGAAATAATGACAACGTAACAGACACTACCCAACTTCTTGTACACCCACATCCAGAAAAGAAGAAGATAATCCTTGGGAGGTTGGTATCATGACGAACGATCATGCACTGTCCTCTCTCAAAGGAGGAGGTGATGCCCGGAAGCATAGTTTCATGACAAAAGAACAGATACTACACTTCCTCGCCTCTCCTTAAGTCAGAAGTAATGTCTGTGAGATGGTTTCTGTAAACCCCAAATAAAAAGGAGACTTTTATCCTGGGCTCCCAAAATCAACGGAGATTAGATAATTCCAGTAATGATCAGGTCTCTGTTGATTTTGCGATGGGTGTTAAGTTCTGTGCAGTTCTAGTAGGTCAACCCTTTCAGATTTTGCCTTCTCTCTCTGAGAAGGTGTTAGTTTATTGCTAACTAGCAGTTCAGCTCGGCTTTGCTCGGACCCTATAACTTTATGTGCATATGTATATATATACTAAAAAGTTTGAAATACTCTTTATGTAAAATTTCAAATGTTTAGACCAAAGATTGGCTGAATAGTTTGCTAGATACCGTAAAGGTCAAATCTTATGAACTTTGACTCCTTGGGAGCCAAATTTTCAACCAAAAACTGATTAAAAAGCTTGCTCTATGTCTGAATACACTTTATATAAAATTTAAAATGTTTAAACCAAAAATTGGCTGAGTAATTTGATAGAGACCCCAGAGGTCAACATTTTTTAAAATTTTACTCCAATTTTGACTCCTTAACATTTATTATTTGGGGCTCAAATCAAATTAAAAGGTTTGGTTCATGTCCAAGTAACCTACATCTAAAATTTCAAGTGTTTAGACCCAAAATTGGCGGAGTAGTTTGTTAGAGTATTTAAAGGTCAAATCGTAGAACTCTGATCCCTTGACAGCCAAATTTCTGGCCGAAAACCAATTAAAAAGATTTTCCCAAATCTCAATACCCCTTATCTCAAATCTCGAGTCTGTAGTCTGAAAATTAGCATAGTAGTTTGAGAGGGAAATGTACTCACACAGACACACACAAAGACAATTTCACTTTTATAGATATATAGACTTCCTGAGGTGCCTTCGCCGGTGAATTCCAACGGGGTTGCCCAATCACTTTTTGCAGGTCAGAGTGCCCCCTCCTTCTCAATCCCACTTTCTTACCCTGATGTCTAAGTTCTTGCAGCGAGAGAGAATTAAACAATTCTAATACCTGTTATATATTCATTGCAATAGAATATATACTATACTCTACTCCGTGAAGAGGTATCCCCCACCCCAAAAAAAAATAAACAAGAAGGTAATCAGTAAATTACACTTCAAAAAAGGAGAAAGTAACACTTGGGAAGATGGTATCATAACCACAGAACAGATACTATACTACCCCACCCCACCCCACCTCAAAGGAGAAGGTAACGCTTGGAAGGATAGCATCATGATGAACGAACATATACTTCATTGCCTTGAAGGAGATACTACCTAGAAGGATGGTTTCATGACAATAGAACATTACTACACTACCCTTCTCCTCAATAAAAAGGTGGAAGTAATGCCTGGGAAAGGGATGAACTGAGCATTGCCTTCTTTGCCTTGTGTCTACTTCGTTAGTTGTTCGGTCGATTGGCATCTCTGCCTTTCGACCCTCTGCATTACACTCTCCCCTTCACGCATTGGGTTCTAAATAGTAACGTTATTAATTCAGCACGATACCTTCTTCACATACGTTTTTAACGTCAATTCGTAGTTAAAGCAAAATAAATTGTTTTGAACTATTTAAACAAATTTCCAACTCTATTAATAAATGTTTAAGCATTTATTTAATTATTTTTATGATTGCTTATGCTATGTATGAATTAGTGTTTTGAATGAGGACTTAGATCATAAATCTATGACATTACGTCAAAGCTATAATTATTTTAATAAAGTTATTCTTCCAAGAAAATCTAAATAGTTCAGTTCGCAAAACATAAGACTCAAGGTTTCGGTTTCGTTTTTCGATCATGGCATATGAGTCATTTGTTGGGAAGTTATTATTTTCTGTTAATACATTACTTTACGTTTCATTTCTGAAAGAAGTTAAGATATTCGTTTAAAACATTGTGACTGACGGACAAACAGACAGACAGAGACACAAAGACACAGAAAATTACGCTTACATTATGTTTACTAGGCCCACTCATAATATAAGGAGTATTTTTAGAATTATGCAATTTTGCTCGGACCATAAAGAAACAAAATATAAAAATGTTTAAAAGTGTGTGTAACATACATATATTAAATCTTCTATCTCTCTACCTCTTTCGATCTGTCTCTCTATTTTTTTTTCTCTTCCCGGTTTTCCCACATCCCTCTTTCTCATCTGCTTTATTTTATAGATAATGTTGAAAATGACCGAAAACCCCACCCTCATGACACCTGCTCCATTTGACACTCAAAGAATAAATCTGTTGGCCTTATTTTAAAATATCATACATCCAGGGCAACGCCGACCAAGAAAATATAAACTTTGTGGGTCTTTGCTCAGTAGTTTTTTACTTTTAGCTGAACATACAAACATACACACAGACAGCTTCTGTTTATACGGGGTGGAATGATAAAATTGCCGCCCTAAAGAAAACAACACAGCAGCTTTATTTTAAAACTTTTATTGAAAAATATCAATTCAGGTAACTTGATTATGTAGTAGAGCTAACATTTATTAAATGTAGCTGCCTTCAGACCCAATCTCTGCCTTGATAGGGGTCTGGAACTGGGAGCATGCCTTTTCCGCAAGTGCTGGCAGGAGCTTGGCAAATACTCAGTGGATGGCGGCGATCAGGGTGGCTTTAGTGTGGTAGGAGGTCATGTTGGTGATGTTCTCGATGTATGACTAAACCAAGTAGTCCAGTGGGAGCGGAGGCCAAAGAGGGAAGCATAAAAAGATGTAGGGGTCCTAGGTCTCTTTGGACTTGTAGGCCAGTGCCGAGTCATGCTGCCACACCCGATATCTGTCAGCAGTCACCTGATTGCACTAGGGGATCACCACACTCTCCAGCACATCCAGGTACACTTTGGTGTTGACTTTCAAGCCGACTTCAAAAATGTGAGGTGACATGATGTGGCCCTCACTTGAAAGAACTTAACTGTGGCTAGAAACTTTGTTTTCATCACTCTGGCACATCCCTGTTATTTGTGGCAATACAGCGATGCATTTTGAGGGTGCTGGCAATGGTCCTGTTGTCATAACTTGGATCAGTAGAGAGCATGAGTTCTACAGGGGGCAGTTAATGGTAACACAGGCTCTCACTAATGATCCGTAGCCAACAAAAACTCAACAACAACTCACAACTGATTTTTTCTTGCTCTGCAGTACCTTTTAAATGGAGGAGTTCATAGGATCTGCTTAATCTGAGTTTCCCATTCAACCAATCCTTGCTCTTTGCATCATACTCTGATTCACCTTGATTGGCTAATTGGTCACCTCACCTATGCATATTAATTAGGTGATTTTGTGTCAGCAACAAACATTTCCAAACTATTTCTCACGCACCGGTCAACCTCGGCCTTGAACTTTTAAGGTCACTTCCTAGACAAAACACAGCTAGATACTCAAAACGATCATCTTCACAAACCATATTGTTAAAGTTCTTAAAATTGTTTTTTCTTTCTCTTCGTATATTTTCTATCAGCAATCAAGCAATTTTCTCTTATTTTTTCAACTAGAAGGATTACTTGACAATACCCCGGGATTGTCACATAAATAAAATAAAAAAACTCTAAGTCAGCTGTCTTTAGCCCCAGTTTGGGGCAATTTTCGATCATCATGGCTGGTTGGGTCACATTCACCCCCTTAGCTTCGAAAGGAAATGGTTAAGTCTAACCTATTCATATGCCCTCATCATCCTTGACCTATCAGTAATCGGCCTCATACCTTGGTAATCAACATTCAGCGATACCTCATCGCTCAACAACACTAGCTGGTTCGTACAGGCTATCTCATCGACTACCAGTCCATCTGCAAAAGAATCAAAATTCATGCAGCATGTGCTATTCATACTGAAGTTATATATCCATGCAAAAAGGGGTTATATATGTCCTTGTATATAGTTCATTATAAAAGCAAAAGTTAAGTTCTAATCAAAGATTTTTTTTTCCAAAGATTGTCTCCCCTTGGACCATGTAGATGTTTGGTCCGGGGTTAAACGTTTAGTTAATAATGGTTTATTAAAAGTTCTTCTAATATAATTATTCAGTACAGGCTCCTGTAAGAAAAAAAAAAATCATGAAATCAGTCTAGCTATATTCTTTTTTTTATTATTTCTCAATTATCTACCCCTGGACCATGGCCTCTTATGGGGTGAATACATGTTTTTTTCTAAGGCCATTCTTCCAGTTCATTGTCCCACACAAAACACACATGCAAGTAATCTATGTAGGTGTGAATATTCACCTTTTTTTCTCACTATTGATCTATGTTCTCTCTCTGGGGTCAAAGTTCATACAGGACAGTTTCTCGGTTCATTCGCTTATCGCAAAATCATAAAAAATATCAAAGTCAGTTTTATTGCTTCATTGATTCATCTTCGGGTCCTTGGTAATCAGGGTGCTTTCTCTCACTTGGGTAGCATCTGTGTCTGCATTTGCTCTGGCTGGGGTCATATAGGTTTCAGGTTAGTTTTGACGAGAGTCACCCTCGCCATCAGTACAGGCAACCTTGAGGCGTTTATTACTATCAAGCCTTCTCACTTGTTTTCTCACACACCGCATCACTGCCACCCACATCGCAATCAGAACTGTTATCATGCTTATCCAACTTCCCACCATTATCTTATGAAAGCTCACTCATGACCCATTAACATCTTTACTTCTTAACCTAGTCTGCAATTTTCTCGAATTTACTCGATACATTATTTAATTCTTCCTCCTCATATTCTTGGCAATTTGAATCTTTGATCTACACGTTTCCACTCTACTCAATCCAGAGGGGTGGGAACACAGCCGAAAGTGGTTTAATATTGTCCAGTGGGGTCCAACCTTTGAGGACATTGGTTCCTGTCCCCAATTCTTTTTTTCTCCAGACTCAGACAGTATTAAACAACGAGGCGCTATTAACCCTATAGTTTCTCGCATCTCGCACAGCTGCTTGAGTCCTATGATACTAAGTGTCTCAAATCCAGGACGTTAAACCACACACCCTTATATGTTCAGTCCACATAACTTAGGACTGCTCCATTGGCGTTAGCTGGATCAACACACATAACTCATGGGACGCATCTCTGACACAATTCTTCTTCTTTGGATGCCTTCGTCTCTACTTTACCAGGGAAGTTTCATATTTCTTCATCAGGATTTGTAATGGGCCAATTATAGTATCAACATTCCTTCGATTTTCCATAACATTGAGCCTCATACTTCCCAGCAACAAGACCCCCCCCCCCATGCTTGAATCAGTTAATATCAATAATCCCTCCTGATTTACTTAGACTAAGTTTTCTGCCCTTTTTTTCTGAACCTTTTAATTGCAGTTTAGTTACTTCTTCTTTTCATATTTCCGTACCAGAGTCGTTTTGACATTTCCTTGGATATTTCCATCTCTACCGTACCAGAGATATTTCAGGATTTTCTTGGATACTTCCGTCTCTACAGTACTGGAAACATTCCAACATTTACTTCTGTTTCTTTTCTGCGGTACCGGAGACATTCCAACATTTCTTTAGATACTTCCGTGTTCCATATTTCTTCACATTGGACTTCTGCAACGATACCTCTTCTCTGAATATCCCCATCTCTACTTTGTGGGAGACATTTCGTATTTCTTCATACAGGATTTCTTCAACAATGCTGTTTCTACTTTACAGATGTTCCGTATTGTTCCATATTGGATTTCTTCAATGATACTTCTTCTCTAAATATGTCCCCGTACAGGACCTACAATGGGCAATTTATAGTATCAACAGTCTCCTGAATCTCGCACCTTTCAGCAATGAGCACCACCCCATGCTTGGAGTAATGAATATCAAGAGTCCCCAAGGCCTTACCCATTATAGGAATCACTGCCCTCTTTAGTCTGGTTTCCAACCCTTCCAACCTCCCTAGATAATTATGTTGTATGGCTCACCGATGTTGTAATAACTACAACTCATCCACCAAGGGGTTTAATATTCGGGCATCTTCCTCTACATCTTAAGTACTAGTTAAATGCTGCCTAGTGTCATCGAACTTGTTGATTCCTTTTTGATATTCTCTGATCAATATCCCACAGGTTCCAATCACTCACAGGTCACTAACTGTTGTGACTGCGTGATTATTACCTCACTAGTTTTCCTAAGGATGGCACAATTTTTCATTCTCAGAGCTCCTGTCATCCTTTCAAGCTCCATCAGGTACGTTAGCAAGATCAAGTCCATATCCATCATGATATGGAGAATTCCTTCCTTTATCTTCATGCGCCACCCTTTCATTCCAAGACTTAACAGTCACATTTAATTCTCCACATTTTCTTATGAATGACAATCTAAAGTCTTCAAAATTCACTTCTAAAACTAACATTCATCGATAATCTTTCACCTTACGATGAGCAGAATGAATGTGGTACTTTGGGGAAAGCAGGGGTTTCCAACAGTACGTGACTCTGTTAGGGCTCCACCTCAAGTCATGCAGTATCCCATGTCATATCAGCCTCCACTCATCTGTTTCGCCACCATTAGATTTCTTTTGTTTATAACCTCACATAAGTTGTCTAACTAATACACCAAATGGCGATACACCAAATACCAGAATGATTGACAGCAGAGACATCCGGACCCCCCTCCCCCATTACTGTCAGTTGCAGGATTGAACAGGGCCCTTGTTTGAACATACTTATCTCAGCCGATGCAAGTGAACGGTCTAGCTCTAGACCCTCAACCTGCCGACCACCTTTCTGGTAGTATGCCTTGTCGTTAGCATGTAACATTATCTATTGACTCAGAATTTGAACTTATCAAAAACTCAAATAATTTCTCTTAAAAAAAATATTAGACTTTGGAAATTGGTTAATCGCAGTCTGTAATTGATTCTTCCTTAAAGATCATAAAAAATTCACAAACCAGATTTCAAAACACAGCAGAATTCACTATTATCTGCATTATCAGAATCCAGGCAACACCGAATAATCCACCCAGGTGAATTTTGGATAATAATTCTGCTTACACATCAATGCCCTGTTTAATTGACAAGGTCAAAGAGAAGGTTGACCCATGCGGCTGCTCAGTGCCCATAATTTTCCTTATATTTTTTTCCTGATTTCTCTTTTTCTGTTTATAAAGCATACACATTACCGCTTACATTGCTAACCGTTTTGAATACAGCATCATAACAAGCCCGTTTCGCTTTAGTGTTTCTTTCTGTCATTAAAATCTATTTGTTACAAAGCATCAAATCAAACGTCCATCGATGCTGGTGGTTTCCTTTTTCTCTAAGGATCGGTTTAATTATTCCTTGTAAAATAACATCAACACATGGTTTAATTCCCAAAAGTATCAGTTTGAAGATTTTTTTTTTCAAATTCTTTTCAATTTAATTTCCAATTTAATTCACAGAAATATCCGTTTAAATTTCTCAAAATTTTTCAATTTATTGCCAAGAGCAGAACAGCACCAGAAGCACCTCTAATATATATATATTAGCATTTATTTTTATTTACTATTCTCTTCCTTCTTTAGATAGGACAGTTGTTGAATCTCAAATTATTGTTAAGAACCGACACAACAGCAACACACAGACGACTTTATTTTTTTACAATCAGATTAATTAGTTTATAGACCTCACGGTGACCATTAAAGTTTAAATACCCAATCAGAAATACTCATTTTAGCTACTTACAAGTTATTATCAACACAATTTCAAAATCAGAAACAATCATTTTAAATGCATACTAGCTATTCTTAAGCATAATCTTAAAATCGGAAATAATCAGCCTAAATGCTTACAATTCAAAATTAGAATACTCATTTTAAACTCTTAAAAGTTTTTATTGACACAATTTCACGATTAAAAAATATTCACCTTACGTGTCTAGTAGTTATTATCTAACATAAATTACAGCTCCTTCAACCTGTCTCCCTTCAGTATCAATATCCTTTTCTCTGGGTGGGTGCAGTCACGGTTTTTTGAGTCTTGTTATTTGGGAGATCATAGGGTCTCACATCATCCCATTTCCTAATTCTCAGTTTGCGACCTGCTGCGTCAGTTCACCACTCAAATTTGGGGCTAAAATGTCCAAACTTCAGACAGATCACACTTAGGCTCCTAGGCTTTTTCTCCTAGTTCTCATCTTGTTCCAACAAAGGGCGCAGGTGGACTTTACTGACTATCCTCGGTCAGGATTTTTTTACACGTTGGCGACCTTTCACAACATTCTCTGGAATCAAGTCAAACTCTAGGACCTCCTGCAGTTTCAGTGGACCGCCCCTAGCAACCTCTGCCCTAATGTTTCTATCTACCAACGCCTTTCCAACATCAGGAAAAGCCATCACTGCTAAAATCGAAATTCTTGCTGCCAGTTCGGCCATCTCCTCCCCAACCCACTACCTGAGTTTGCATAACTCTCTCACGGAGTTCAAACCAGTTCTTTTACTATGGAATTCTTTTACTAGAGACGTTTGCAGTTGCTCTCAGGATACTCAGGGCTTCTTATGTTTCTGCTCGATATACCATGACACTAGTCCGTCCACATCTGCATATTCCCTAAAACAATCCACTCTTCACTGAGCTCTTGCAACCTTGCATCCGATTCTCTCAGACTACTGTCAATGAGCTCCATACCTGTTTTTGAGCACTCATTGCTAAATTATTCAATTACCATTTAATAAAGATTATGCGCCACCAATTCAACCTCTTTAATTATTTCTCTCTTTTCCCTTCTGTTTAGATTTAAATTCCAACTGTTCACCCGTGTAAAACAATAATAATTAAAACAAATGTTAATCACCAATTACTACATGATGTGGCTCTCCAATCAAAAGTCATGTAACCAATCTTTACTCGAAAATGCAATTCACATAAAATTTGTTCATTCAAAAAAAGTTTAACAAACTTCTCATTTGAAACTGTTATAAATTTCAAAAACCATTCAGAACCCGTGTTCCCATTAATATTCTTCTTTTTTAATTAATAAAAAGAATTTCCAGAAGATGCTATCTATGCTTATTTAACATAAGCATTAATCTTCGTCCACACCTCTGCTATATAAAAGAATTGGCCGCTGCCTCCTCATATATCGGCTTGCATATGCACACATACACATATATGTACACCGGCACACCATAGCAGCTGTACCTTGCCTGAAAAGCCCTCTTCTCTTTCTTTTTTTAATTCAGTCCCTCTTTTTTTTTCCAGATGCAATTCTCGTTCAAAATAAAAATAACTGTCATAGCAAGTATCGATGTTTTTTTCTTTAATATAAAACTGACATTCTTCAGCAATCCAAAAGTACCAATCACTCAACAACAAAATAATACGCAACAAATCAACCTCTTTTTTTTTTTTTTTTTAAATATAACCCCTTCTTAAAAAAGTGTACTTATAACACTAATTCTTTATCTTAATACACAATTAACCTTCAAAAATTCCTCACCAATGACCAGAGATAAACATACTCAAGCCAAAATAAAAACATAACTCATCAACCTATAGTTGACACGATTTCCAGAGGTTGAAATCTTACATGACTGAGCCAGCCACAACAGGTGCAAACTGGTGTACCTCAGTGGCCGCACTCAAACTGAAATTCTGTGTAACAATCACCAGAGGTGACCAAGAGTTTGTGAGCTTCAAAAAAAAAAATATCTCTGATGTGTCAGTGTTTTGTTTTGTTTTTTTTTCTCAGGATGTTTCCTGATTGGTTTTAAGTTCTTCTAGAATTTTTTTTTTCTTCTTTAACTTCTCTGGGTCAGTTCTTGTCACTGTAACCAATAAAACACAACGCAATCCAAAGTTATAGAGTGCTCCAGGGTCTTCCTTGTTTAAACAACATTAATATAACATGTCAAACGCTCAATTATAAAGTTTCCCAAGGGTCATATTCTGGTCACAAAAACATCAATATAACATCGTGCGAAGACCTGGCTTCCCTCAGCTAAGATATGACATGAGGAAGACCGTGGTGTTCACTGGTTACAAGTGTAGTTGTAGGTGGTTCGGTTCAAACACTCACAGAAATCCAACAGCACAGTCTCAGCCATTTCTACATTGACAGGGTTGATATGACGCTGCGGGCTGGAATCTGGCAATAATCCTGTTGTTATAACTTGGATCGGTAGAGAGCATGGGTTCTACAGGGGGCAGTGAACGATAACACAAGCTCTCACTTGGCCAACAAAAACTCAACAACAACTCACAACTGATTTTTTTCTTGCTCTGCAGTACCTTTTAAATGGAGGAGTTCATAGGATCTGGTTAATCTGAGTTTCCCATTCAACCAATCCTTGCTCTTTACGTCATACTCTGATTCACCTTGATTGGCTAATTGGTCACCTCACCTATGCATATTAATTAGGTGATTTTCCGTCAGCAACAAACATTTCCAAACTATTTCTCACAGAATGGCCAACCTCGTCCTTGAACTTTTAAGGTCACTTCCTAGACAAAACATGGCTAGATACTCAAAACGATCACCTTCACAAACCATATTGTTAAAGTTCTCAAAATTGTTTTTTCTTTCTCTTTGTATATTTTCTATCAGCGATCAAGCCGTTTTCTCTCTATTTTTTTTTTTCAACTAGAAGGATTACTTGGCAATACCCTGGAATCATCACAAAAATAAAATACTCTAATTCAGCTTTCCTCAGCCCCTTTTTGGGGCAATTTTCGATCATCATGGCTGGTTGGGTCATGAATGAAAAAGTAATGAAAAATAAATGAAAAAAAAAAAGAATTAAATAATTAATCAGAAGTAATGAATCAAAGAAATTAAATGAAAACAAAACGAATTAAGAATAAATGAATGAAGAAAATGTGAAAGAAAAATGAATGAAAAAATTAATGAAAGTAACTGAATGAAAAATTGCAGAAAAATTAAAGGAAAAATAATGAAATCAACTGAATGATAAATAAAATTTTAAAAAAACAAATGAAAATATGAATGAAAAATGTATGACAAAATCTATCAATCTGGTCAGGCTCCTTGCCCAAACCAATGTGGTTTTCTCTCTCCAGATTTTCATGTCTTCTGTCAACTGTCTCAGATCTTCAGGATCACAATTTGCTCATGCACCCATGCTGTGGAGTTCAAAATAATATATTTCTCACCAGCTCTTACTTGCTCTCCTGACAGTGACCGGAAAATCATAGTCACTTGCTGATGGTAGTAGATATGGCAGGTAGGTTGCCATAAAGTTGCTGCTTTGTTGAAGGATCTTGCTATGATATATTTAACACTGTTTATAGCATACAGGTGTATATGCCGTAAAGCTTTCTTTTCAATGTTTTGGTGAGTGTCCAGATTGTAGCACTGTAAAAAAGATAGACTCCACCACTGCTTTGAGGAACTGCCTTTAGAATTTGTAAGCAGCCCATGCATATGAGATGTGAATTTCGATATCTCTCTCCATAGAACCTATGTTGCTGCCCAATGAAATGAAAAAGATTGGGTGAAACAAATGAAAGAAACCAAATAATGGAAGATAAAAACTGAATTAAACTGAATGAATGAAAAAGGAATGGAAGAAAAAATTAATGAAAAAAGAATGAATACAATTGAATAAAAAAAATGAATGAAAACGAATAAAGAAAAATGAATGAAAAAAAGTTGAATGAAATTAAAAACAATGATAGAAAAAGTTGAATAGAATTAAGAACAATAGTAGAAAATGAATGAAAACAAATAAAGGAAAATTAATGAAAAATATTGAATTAAAAAAAGATGAATAAAAAATTAATGAAAAAATCGAATAAAGAAAGTGAATGAAAACAAATGAATAAAAAAGTATGAACAATTAATAAAAAAAAAATGATTAAAGAAAAATTTATGAGAACAAATCAAGGAGAACAAAAGCATGAATGAACTAAATTGAATAGAGGAAAATGAATCAAAACTAATAAAGGAAAGAAAAATGAATGAAAAGCGAATGAATACGATTGAATAAAGAAAAATGAAAACAAATGAAGGAAAATTAATGAAAATCAATGAAAAATATCGAATAAAGAAAAATGAAGAAAAACAAATGGAGAAAAATAAATGAAATATGAATTAAAACAAAAAGAAAATTCTTGAAAGAAAAATTAACAGGATCGAATGAAGAAAAATTACTGAAAGCAGATTGAAAGAAAATGAAAGCAAATGAATGAAAACATGGACTTATGGAAAATAAATAACAAGAAATAAAGGAATGTGAATGAAAGAAAATGAATAAAAAAATGAAATAGAAAATTAATGTCATGTATGAAAATGATTGACAACAAAAAGAAAATGAAAGAATACAAATAAAAATAAATGGAAATAATTGAATGAAAAAAATTAATGCAAACACATGAAGTATATGAATTAAAGAAAATTGGATGATAAATGAATAAATACAATTGAATGAAGAAAAATGAATAAAAACAAATGAAGAAAATTGAAAGTGTGAATGTAAACACTGCAATATCATAAGCATGAATACATAAAAACCCACTATTGATTGAAGTGAGCAATGTTTTATGGCATTGTTTGTTATTGCAGCGTTGCGGTGTGTTCAAGTTTATGAATAAATATTTGTTGATGTACTTGTGTTACATTTACTATTTATTTATGGTGGTAGGTAGTTTGGTCATAACCTATCGACAAATATTTATTGATAAACATGAACAGACCGCAACACTGCAATAACAAACAACGCCATAAAACATTACTCACTTCAATCAATAGTGGGCTTACCAGCTGAATGGGAGGGAATCGTGGTCTAGAGTTCTACTCCGTTTCATCCGACATTGTTTCACTAGGTGTATCAGAAGCGGCCATTAAAAATGATGATAAGAACTTTAATAATTCAACTTACTATCTTTCAAATCTTATAACTACTTGAAAAATGTAATTATAACCCTAATTTTTTTTTCAATTAAAGGAGCAAAGACCAAATTTAAAAAAAAATAACAGGTTTAATAGCAAATTATGCAATATTTGTTTTTTTAAATCGGTTTTCTTTAAAAAAGATTTCAAGAAAATCAACGTATTTTAACTTGCTTCGATAAAATATATGTATGTATAAATGCCAAAAAATCACTTACCTATAAAAAAATACTATTCAATTGGTAGTTCCATTCTTCATTGTTAAGAATTTATCCATATTTATATTTTAAATTCCATGTAATTTTTAAATAAAAGAATTTTTTTTTTTTGTGTATTTGAAAACCCTGCCATTACGTAAACATTATTATGGTGTTTAGCCAAACGTTGAACCGGTGATTCATTTTGTTTTGAACTATGGATGGACAGAAGGGCGTAAAAACCACACGTTTGCGTTAGTCGTCTAGCCTTGTGCTTGAAGAAATTTGTGTCTCCATAGCTGAAAACTAGTCACATTTTACTTATAAGTTTTTGCCTTAAAAAAAAAAAGTCGAAGATTTTTTTTTTTTCTTTTCTCAAAGAAATACATGAGTTTTTGATTAAATATATTTTATTTCCACTTTATGGAGTGAATTCTTTTTAATATCTAAAAAAAAACATTGAATGAAATAGAAATAATTTTCGTAATAAAACGAAACTTTCTGTGCAATATAAGAAGATTATAAGGTTTCATTTAAAAAAAAAATCGACGTGGTTTAAAAAAATAGAAGGTTTTAAACGTTGGACTTTACAGGCAAATTTGCAAATAACTGTATTCTTTTTTTTTTTTAAATTAACTTATTTTATTTATTGATCTTTTATCTTCAATTTGTGATATATAAATTTGAGGTGAAAAAATTACTTATTTTCATTTTAATAGACATTTCAAAATGAGGGGGGGGGTGAATTTAAAAAAAAAAAACCTTGTCTAGAATATTATATTCGGTTTATTAGAAAGAGCATAAAATTTCACATTGAACTTGAAAATATCGTAAAAATTGAACCAATATAAAAATTTTGATAGATTTTTTTGAATTTAAAAATTGAAAAAAAATTGTCGTAAAATTCAATTGATTTCATTACGTAAACAAAATGGCTGCATGAAGGCGCGCCGGCATTTTGTAAGCACTGTGTTTTAAAGAATAAAAAATAATATTTCTATTATTTTTTAAACGTTTAAAAGTTTATTTTGGAAGTATATTCCATAAAGAAAATAACCCGTTTTAAAAAGAGAAATTATGAGTTGTTTATATTTTATTCACAGTTTTTTCCTAGGAGTGTCAAAAATTCCCCCCAAATTCTGACACACCTATTGTTTCACCAGGGAAAAATTCACGTGTCCGTTCTACACGTGTCCAAACTTCATCTACCTTTTTCAAAGGACATCACTCCTTAATCTACACCATAACCCGGTGTTGTTCCTTTTATCCCCCATACAGGAGTGTTTTTGACACTGCTTGTCAGTTTTCAATTTCAAATTAACATTTTTATTTGCAAGACATAATAATATAATGCGCAGTACGTCTTTGTGTTGATTTATTCTTCACAAAAACTTCTTTTCACAAGCACCCAACCACTAACAAAATTTCCATCTTTGTTTTCCAGTCAATGAATCTGCAACAACAAGCAAGGGAGATCACTCTAAGAACAGAACTCTTTTAAATTCAAGACCAGGGAAGACAATTTTACACCTTGTCTTTATCTTGCGTTTGTCTTTGAAATATACCAAGACTCATGCTGATAATTAAAATATAAGTGGTGAATGTGAAAAATGGAAATAAATGAATGTTGTGAATAAAGAAGTGATTATATATGTACAACAAATAAAGGCATGACAAATGTACGATAACGTACTGCAACTGTTCGTGTTGATTTGCTATTCGTGTGATATTTAGACACAACAAATTTAGGCATGACAAATTGATCTTGCTGTTTTTGTTTTTTTTGGGTTTTTTTCTAGACTTTTTTTTTCAGACTTTGGGAATATTTTTTAAATAGTAAGTGTTTTATTGTTTTTTTTTGTAGTGTTTTTTCAGTAGTGTTTCAGTGTAATGTTTTTTCAGTAGTGTTTGTAGTGTTTTTTCAGTAATGTTTTTTTTCTAGACTTTTTTTCAGATTTTGGGAATATTTTTTTAAAATATGAGTCAAACATAAAAAGAATAAGTGAGTTCTCTTAAAAAAACAAATATTTGTTTATTTTTTTTTAAATAGTAAGTGTTTTATTGTTTTTTTTGTAGTGTTTTTTTCAGTAGTGTTTGTAGTGTTTTATTGTAATATTTTTTCAGTAGTGTTTGTAGTGTTTTTTTTTCAGTAATGTTTATAGTGTTTTTGTGGTGTTTTTTAGTAGTGTTTACAGTGTTTGTTGTTTTTTTTTTGCAGTGGTGTTTGTAGTGATTTTTGTAGTGTTATATTTGTAAGTTTTTTTTTTCAATAGTGTTTTTTTTTGTAAGTTCTTTTCAGAGGAATATTTTTAAAAAATATAAGTCAAACATCGAGTTCTCGTCAATAAAAAAACAAATATTTGTTTACTTTTTTTTAATTGCAAGTTTTTATTAATTTTTTGTAGTGTTTTTTACGTGAATAAAACACTTGCAATTAAAAAACGTAAACAAATATTTGTTTACCAAAAAAAATGACAATGAAAGGAAATGTTAAAATGTTTTGACTAATGAGAGTGAATATTTGATTGCTGCCAACCACAGCAATGTGTGACACAAGGTCGGAAAGTGAAATACAGGCAAGCTCCCCTAAAGGAAGGGCACTCTTGCCTCAACAAATATTGCCTGAGCATCCCCTCAGCATTCCCCAGTCAAGGCGCTTCAGGTGACAAGGAATAAACTTGCTTCACCTGAAAACCGGGTGGCAAGACCTGATAGGGTGCACCTCCTGGGTGATACTTAGGTGGCATACCTCAGTCCGACAGGTACTGGACCGGTTCCCATCCTCGCATTTGTCGGGCTGAGTGTCAAGAACGGATTCTTGACAAGTACTTTCTACAAGCCACCAAAGCTGCAGAAAGACTCATCCTGTGACCATCGTCATATGGCCTGTCAGCTGAAAAATGACATCATCACCATAGGTCCTAGCAAGCAAGATAAGTGGAACACAGACTGTTGATAATGAGCAGACACTTTTTTTACAGAAAGCGTTAGAAAACTTCAAAATTGGATTAAAAAAGATAAACATGATACTTTGTACTGAAACTCATCCAATATTAATAATAAAAATATTAATAATAAAAAACGAATTGAATGGGAGAAAAGTTGTTAAAAAGTTTAAAAAGAAAAGGAATACGATTTGATTTGTATGAAACTGAAATTTATTCAATAGAAATAAATAAAAATTAACAATAAATATTTTTTAAATAAAAAAACAATATTTTCAAAATCAAAACTGAAAAACAAACGATAAATTAGTTTAACTGAAAAACGAACAATAAATTAGTTTAACTGAAATACGAACAATAAATTAGTTTAACTGAAGAAGAAACAATAAATTAGTTTAACTGAAAAACAAACAATAAATTGGTTTAACTGAATAACGAACAATTAGTTTAACTAAATAACAAACAATAAGTTAAAAATTAAATTCAAACAAATGTTAGTATAAACAAAATTACTAAGGCAGAAAGATTTCAAACATTGAATATTAAAACTTTTCAAAAATCTGTTGTAGAATTTAATTAAAAGTTTGAATTTTTCTTTTTCTGAAATTTTTTTTACTAATATTGTCATTCTCTTTGCACCAAAAATTGTTTATAAGGGAATTCGATGAACTCCATATCAGCATTTTTTCAATTTGCTGACTAGTGTGACCCTCATCACAAGAGTCAACATGAAATAATCGCATTTTGATCAGCAAAAATATTTAAAGTTATGTACATGGCTAATTTTCTCTGATGAATCGAATGTAAAAAGAATCGCATTTTGTAAGTTTGTTTATAACTATATAATTATATAAGACAACATTATTAGTTATATCATTTGGATATAGCAGAGAACCTCTCTTAATACCCTGAAAGTAGATGTTTAATTCAGCTATTTCTTCAACAGCCTCTCTCCCAGATATTAAATTTTTGCAGTTATTGCATTTCAGTTTTTTGAAAACTGCATGACAACAATAACCTGATAAGTATAATATAACAGGAAGTACTTCCTTGCATTGATTAACATCATCTTCTCTTACATCTATGTTAAATTTATAAACATGTAACTCTTGCTCCCTTGTCATTTGATCCCAGTTAGTTTCTTTAAAATTTATCAATTCAATAGTTTGATTATTAATTGGTAAGCTCAATTTTAAAACTGACACCATTCTGAGTTTTTTTTTTCACATTCATACACCTGACGTATTGATATATTATACTGATCTCCACTAAGTTGTCGATACTGACCAAACCTTGCCTCAAGTTTATCTGTCAAAAACTTTCCTGGTAATATATACACCATGTTCAGTACATTTATACAATATTTAGTCAATTCTAAAATTGTGTAAGTAGTATGGTGCAAAGCAGTATATGTTTACTTTGTTAACTTACCAGTTCTTCCAGGAATGCTATTCCAAGTTTCTAACCAGTCACAGAACACATTTAGGCAACTATAATTATCACTATTTAATGTTAGTGGATTAGCATATTTATTACAAAGTCGACAACCTTAAAATGGTGTTTTCACATTCAGTATTGTCCACCAAATATAAAATATTTGAATGTATTCTGCGATTTCTGCTTAATTTGGCAAGCATTCCTGTTTTCCTAAGGTTAGCAAACCTTGAATAGTATATTTGTTGAAAATTTGCAAAACTAAATTAACATTTTGCCTTTCAAAAGTAGTCGGAGAAAGAGCTTTTGAAGTCAACTTATAGCAATATTTCACAAGTGATTGAGATTCTAGGGCATAAAGTTTATGTAAACTAAAAAATGGAGCACTTTGGATGTTATCTAATTCATGATTTCCATTATAACAAAACTTTGGGAACATCATGCATTTACGTTCATCTTTTTGGCGAAGCCAATTGTTTTTAATGCATTTTAATATATGCACTGAGTCGAATAAGAAGAAAAGAGGGCTAGACGTTCTAACTGGATGGAGATATACAATTGAAAGCTTTGATGGGCTACAAAAGAAAGACATAGCTGTTTTATTTATTGCATTATTGCAAATACACTTGTGGCAGGTTCATTGCTGTTGTTAGCTAAGCCAACAATATTACCACCTTTATAATCAAGATAAGGTTTGAGATGTATTTCATCAACAAGTAAAGATACTGTGATGTCATTCTGCATTAGTAACTTGAACTTACTTTTAATATACATGAGAAAATTGTTATCGTGTTGTTCAATGACAGGATTCATAGAAGTTGATAAGATTAATCTTCGAATGGTTGAATAGCATGGTAAAATTACATTTTTAGTGTCTCTTAACAGTCTGTACCCTCTAGGGGAGCAGTTATATAATAAGGAAGAAAATACCATCATTTCACTCGAATAATTAACCTTATTCATTGTCATTATGTTAATTTGTTCATATATGAACTTAATGGCATTAAAATATGTAAATGATTCATCTTGCACTAATAGCAAAAATGATAAGATTAATTTTAATAAAGAACTTATATTAGAAGTTTTCATTTCCTGTTCTTCGATGCCCATTTTTTCATGTTTTCCATCAAGATCTGCAGAGTATTTTCCTCTGTTACATGTTTAGGAATTCTATACTCCCCTACAGCACTCATTTCCACATCACTACAGAATACTCTAACGGCCAAGTCTGGTTCAATCACCATAGACATTTTTATTTTTGGGCATGGACATCTCTTTATATGGCATATAATGATGGTATTGTCTTGCCTAATAGAAGTCCAATAATTTTTATCTATAAACGTTAATTTTTTTTCTAAATCATCAATATTATGGAAAGTTTTACGTTTCCGTAACTCTAACTCGTCAGCAACACTTTCACATAATGCACGCTTAAGAGCAGAATTTTCTAAATGCATTTTCTTTGCGTTAGGAGGCTCTCTAAAAGTGGTTGATGACGATAACTAGGAGGGACAGTTTGGTAATATTCGAGAAATAGCACCATCCTTAAGATAGGGATTTTTTAATTTAATACTAATTATCTTTCCAGTCCTTTCATCAAATGCTCATATCTCTCGCTGTATGTCTTCAGGTCGAAAATGAAGTTCACGTACCTAAAGAAATAATTTTAAAAAAAATCGTACCATGTTTGACTTAATATAAAAAAAAAAATTACATGACAAAAAACGATAAAATAAAAAAATAAGGTAAATGTGCAGAATTAGTCCACCCTCGAAAAATCCTTTTAAATTATCACTTTTATAGGTTTTCGGGAGTGCTGAAAACGAAAATGTTTAAAATTATGGCAAACTAGTAGTTTCCAAGATATAAAGAGATGTTAGTTAAAAAAAAGGGGGGGGGGGAGAGGAGATAATTTAACCTAAAACGACCACCCACTTTATCACCAATTTAAAAAAAAAATTTTTTTTTACATGGGCATTTACACAAGCAATTTTTTTTAAAATTACATTTTCGCCTCAAACAAGGCGAAGTGCCTCTTTGATGTAGGAATGAACACAACTAAACATAAAATGAGAACCTACAGTTGACCCCCTCTCCCCGACAAAAATTCTGTTTACACTTTTTGAAAGGGGGGGTGCTCATTTTACGTTAAACTGTGTTCATTGTACGTTGACTCCCAACCCCCAACATAAAGGTGGCCATACTCATTTTTCTTCGCTTTTAGTTGTTAAAAAGAAAGCGCCGTAAAAAAAACGATGCCCATAAAGTGGGTGCTCATTTTACGTTAAATTTTTATAGAAAAGTGATCCCCCATTTTTTAAAACTAACATTCCTTCATATCTTGGAAACTACTCGTTTGCTGTAATTTTAAAGATTATCTTCGTTTACAGCGCCATTAGCAGTATTAGAATTTTTGGGGAATTTTTGACAACCCTAACACATGCAAACCTCGTAATTCCTCCGTTTAAAGTGGGTTGTTTATTTTCTTGATGGAATAATATTTTATTATTTCAGCACATAACTTAAATTACATATAAAATTCATTTTTTATATACATACTTTCATTTTTATTTTAAAATTCATTCTAAAAAAATAAATAAATAAAAACAAAAAAGGCGCGTTTTTTTTTTTTTTTAAATATCTCAAACATTTTAACACTTACTCTGCTATATTTAGATGGAGTAAAATCCTTTCTTTTTATTGCATTAATCCACTGGTAAATTATTTCCTTTTTGGGGGGGAAATGAAATCACGGTAACTTTTGGTCTATTTTTGTGGTTACCTCGACATTTTAGAACTATATATTTCGACGGCATGTTTAAATTTATTTAACCCTCCAAAACTTTAAATCAACTTCCGTTTTAATCATGAGACACATGACCAAATTTCAACAGACCAATGTTCATGACGTCACCAGACTAAATTATAGTCGTCGCTAGGCCATCATATTACGGTAGCCACGCTCATCCCCATCATTGACTAATGAGGGTATGGCTTCAATGCTATGAAGGATCTTATTTATAACTGGTTAGGACAATCAACTAATGAGAAGCCTTTGACCGCACTATAAAAATATCGAATTTTGGATTCAAGTCAGTTCGTTGTCAACCTCCATCTTGAATGACTGAACCACTGCTGATCATGACTGCATTGATTCTTTGCCGATCTAATGCCGCTGTATTTATTTTAACGAATTATTCAACACTCGAGATTGTTACTGCATTGATTCTTTGCCGATTTGATTTACTACCGCCATCTTTGTTCAATATAATGGTTCAACATTTAACAAAAATATACCAACAAATAATTTAATTCTCCCAAATCTCTGCCTATCAGCTGGAAAAATAAAAATGAAAAATAATTATTTCTTTTTTTATAAAGATTTTCAGAGAAAAAAAAAGACAGCATGCCAGTTCATCTAAATTGCTTTTGTTCTTGACATAAGAATCTCAGGTTGCCCAAATGATGTGTCTAAATATCACATGAATAGAAAATCAGCAGGAGCAATTGTTGTGCTTTAACATACATTTTTCGTGCCTTAATGTGTCGTACATAATTGGTAAAACCCATCAAGTTAATAATTAAAATATTTAAAGCAGTGAATGAGAAAACTGGATAGAAATGAATATTGTGAATAAAATAGATTAAAAGAATATGGTTAAAGAACACCACACATTTATATATATATATAACTATAAGATGTAATCGGTGTTGCTCGGTATTAAACGTATCGTTAAATTGCTTAAAAAAATGAAGTATAAAACGGAAAGAAACTGAGGCATGTGTATGTGAGTATTATGTTTTTTTTAAACAGTTCACTTCTTGTAAATAGAAAAAAATACTCGAGCTGAGACCGAAACCAAAACCTAAAGACAGTGGGTCAAGTGCGATAACCATTAGGCCAGCTTGAGACAATCTTTAAAAAGTGTTTTAAAACTACTTATTCTTAGCATAATGTGAACCATTTGCGCAGGTTCAGTTGTGAAACAGTTGGCAAAGAGATAAAAATCCACTTTTTTTATAAAAAACATATAAATTTTCCAATTTTGACCCATTAGCAGCCCTTTTTTTTATGAAAACTGATTAAAATGTTTTCCACATATCTGAATACCCTATGTACTAAATTTTAACTCTGTAGATAAAATATCCATCGAGTCCTCACACACACACACACTTTCACATTTTCTTTCTTAGATATATATATATAAAAAAAAGTTACATGTTGAAATATTGTTGGCATTTCAGTTTAAAAATTCTTTTGGAAACTAAAACAACAATGTAGATTTTATTTATTTTTTAAAATAAATTATCTATTTATTTTAAAGATTTGAAACTTTCGACCTAAAAACATCCTTTTCAAAAGTATAGACATTTTTTCATCTTTTTTTAACCCTTTTAATCCAGAGACATACTATCCTTCTGCAGGTAGGAGTCTATTTTAATGAAATCAATGGCTAAAATGGTGGTGCGTGTCACATGTCAGTATGCTATGAAATAATGAGAAATTCACATCATTGAAACACTGTTGGCATTTGAATAATAATTTAAAAATGTTTTTACTCCTCTTCTCAAGGATCTCTTCTCTTCCTTAGATCCCGTTTATCACAGAAGAGAAGGTGCTCACCGAGTCTAAATCTCTGGTCTCTCCCTGTAAAACATTCACAACCACTAGCTACAACCACTATGAGTGTGATACTATGGTCGATTTGCAGCCATTAAAACAAATAAAGTAGAAAATAGATTTATCAATAAATGGACAGAAATTTGTTCTTAACATAGACAAAGAGAAGTAAGGGTAAATTTAAATTCAGTCCGTGACAAGTGACAAATGTCTGAATGACTGATAGGTAGAGAGCAATAGACTAAGGATCAAATAATGCACCTGTAAGTATTTTTTTTTTCGGGGTGGGGATTACTCTGAGTTAGGGAAACAATAGGGATGACAAAGTTGGACTTAACGACAATCAGTGAGTTGGGATTTTATGACAGAGTTGAGAGATGAGTTGCACTTTGACTACAGTGGGAGACAGATCATGACTTGGGCCAGGTCCAGAAAGCTTTCGGGAGGTAGGGTAATCAACTGACGGCAACAAACAAACCCAGCCTTGACAGGACGTAGATGTGAACCTTAGCATGTAGACACACACACCCAGAGTCCAACTGAGTCCTGCATATGATCTTAAACTATATCCTATGGTGAGGCTCCAGCTTACAGGTTTTGGGGAGTGTGGAGCCACTCTTTAATTGCCATTGCTCCCAGGTCCACTCTGACTCAGAGTGGTAGTACCTGTTAGGATCCCAACTGTGGGTTAAATAGAAACCGACTTGATTTTGAAGAAAAATTTTTTAATAGAGTTTTGATTCTATTAAAAACATTGTCTTCAAAATCACTGGATTCGGCAGTAAATAAAAGGGTTGATATGTGGGAAAACAAAAACAACCAATCAACCAGAGTCCAACTGGCATATATGTGAAGCATTAGGATCTGTGTTTTTCTTGTGTTTTGTTTTATTTTCTTACTTGTAGACCCATGCGTCAACATCAACAGTCGCCAGTGTGAAAAAGATGATAACGATACATCCAGAACAAGAATGATAAAAACAGAGAACAAAGCCACAACGCCCAACGTTTAGGGTTGGTGGGGCCATGTGGTGTCTCACATAAGTACTTTTCCATTTCTTCTTCTGTGTACCTACTAACACTAATCTGAATTTTCATGAACAAAGTTTCTTTCAGAGAACTACTCACCTGTGGAACAAAATACCACATGGCTGCTTCCCAGCTGTCTATAACATGATCGTTTTCAAGTCCAATGTTAACAAATTTTTGTTGAGCCGTCCTCTTAAATGATCAAATTCTGTTCAGTTTCAACCATTGTCACCAATCCTCAAGTTATTGTCCAACTGTCCACCTGACAAACTAATTAACTCTTATTCTCCAGTGGCTTTTAGGCCTTGATAAACAGTGACTTAGTACATAAAAAGAAAAACAAATTTAGTTATCAATTGACAGTTTGGGGGCAAAAGTAAAAAAGATAGCCAAATCTCTTTTGATTATTTTTATTTTATTTTTTTTTTTTTTTACAAGGGAGTCACCACTTATCAAGGCCCAGAGGCCACTCTAGGATAAGGGTTAATGAGTGTTCAGAGGTCAAAGGGAACATATTGTAGTAATCGTTAGTAGTGGAAAGTTGGTAAATCGGATTACTTAAGGGGATGGCTCATCAAGAATTTGTTTACGTTGGACTTGAAGATAACCATATTGTAGTCAGTTGGAAAGCAGGAATATGGAACAGAGTTTCATAGACGTGCAGTTCTAAAAAATAAGCTTTTTTTCGTGGAATCTACATTTAGGTTTAGGCACAGATAAAGAGTAGGGGAAATTATTAATAGTGGTTTCAGCTAGACGAGTGTGTTTCATGAAAGTCAGGATGAGGGGGGCATAGATTGGAGCTCAGACGAGCACCTTTTTTTAGCCAAAAATATATCTGGTAGATGTAGAACAGTTGAGGTAGCCAGTTCAGTTCGTAGAGGATGATCAAGGAAAAACATGGTAGGAAGTGAACTCTTATCCTCGAGTGGCTTTCAGACTTTGATAAGTAGTGGCTCTCAAGTAAAAACAAAAACAAAAAAAAGTGATGAAATAAATTTGAGAGAAAGAGGAATAAGTAAAGAACTGGCTACAGATAGGTTAGTTTGGAAGTCAACTTCTAAAATTTGTCTAACGCAGGACAACAGACAAACAGATGATGATGACGATGATGATGTAGCACCACCACCACCCTTCGTCAAAAAAGAGATTTAGTATCTGTCTGTGTAAGCTAAACTGTAATATTACTTCTGTTAATGTGTTATCATTCCATGTTGAATTCACGGGTTGGGGGTAGGTGAGAATAGTGTAGTATCTGTTCTGTTGTATTGAGACCATCCTCCGAGGCATTGCCTCCTATATAAGCGTAGTATATTTCGTTCTGCATGACATCATCTTCTCAGGCATTACCTCCTCCCTTTTTGGGAGAAAGGGGTAGTTTAGTATCTGTTCTGTGATTATGATACTATCTTCCCAGACATTACTTCCAACTTTGTGGAGGGAGTTAGTGTTTTGTTCAGGAGATCATCCTCCTAGCAATTACCTGCCCCTTTGGGATGGAGTCAGTGTTGAATATGTTAGTTCATCATGATACCATCTGCCAAGGCATTACCTGCTCCTTTGAGAGAGGGGAGGGAGCATAGTATATGTTCGTTCAGCATATATATACTAGCAAAAGTATAAGGAGTATTCTATTCATATGTGAGTCACCTAGTCACGAGAAAAACCCATATACAAGCAAGCACACGAGGAGTGGCCACAAAGCCATTAAAAATTTCAAATCATAATTTAATGCACACTCTGTCCTCATTTCCACCTCTCTCTTTTTCATCTTCCACCTTTTCATCCCCACACTCTTTGTGCAGTATATCTACCGACCTACCTATCTCTCTTTCTCGTTAGTCCAATTTTTTTACTTTCATTTTCTGATAACAATTTATCATATAGTCATTATTTATTTGCTTGGCAACTTTTGATCATGCATATAAGAGTTTATCAGTTAGCAGATGTACCCAGTATTGCCCGGTATTAAACATAACGTTAAATTCCTAGAAAATAGAAATGAAGTAAAAAAAACAAAAAAACGGAAAGAAACTGAAACAAGTGCATACGAGCATTGTTTCTTTCTAAACAGTGCATTTCTTGTAAGTAAAAAAAAAAGAAATACTCGAACTGATATCAAAACCAAAATCTAAAAATAGTGAGTTAAGTATGCTAACCGTTAGGCCAGCTTGTCACAATCTGCAAAAAACTTTTTCAAACCTACTTACTTTTAACATAAGGAAGCTGTCGTGAACGATCCACGCATGCACAGTCATGAAACAGTTGACAAACAGATCCGATAACCGAAAGTACCAAGTTTTCAATTTTGACCATTTAGCAGTCCTTTTTACCGGATGAAAACAGATTAAAACGTTGTTTGAATTTAATTTTCTTTTTAACATGTGAAATATTCACATTTTAAAACTGTTAAACTATTTTCACCTTTTTGAAACTGCTGCAACTGTAAAAAAATGTGACACATTCATTGTTTTCTTTTCATGTTTCTGTAAATAAATATATTTTTAAAATATCTAAACAGTTTGACAAAATATGTAACATATCAAGTTAAATAAACAGTTATTTGTAAAGATATGCGATTAAAAAAATAAATTGATAAAAACGTTTACGTATTTTTATATATTTTATTATAAGGGAGTGAAAAACTATACATAAAATATAGTTAACTATAAAAATAGTTTAACACTTTTAAAATGTTATAAAAAAGATTAAATTCAAACAACATAATAAGTACAAATCCAGTTGATAATATTGCTGAAACATTTATTTTTAAATTGGTGATGATCGTAATAGATTACAAAGGTTTAAATTAAGTATATTTAAATAAAGTAAGTTTAAAAAAAAACGTAACTATATTGGAAAAAATATAATTAATTACTGAAACAAATGTACAAAGCGAACGAGCAAGAGAGAGAGAGAGAGAGAGAGAGAGAGAGAGAGAGAGAGAGAGAGAGAGAGAGAGAGAGAGAGAGAAAATAAATGTTTGTTGTTTTTTTCTTTGGCATCACCATGAAAGGATTTTTTCTTCTGCATAAAAGAAATGTACAAAGCAAACGACAGAGAACGAGTAGAAGAGAGAGAGAGAGAGAGAGAGAGAGAGAGAGAGAGAGAGAGAGAGAGAGAAAGGGAGAGAGAAAGTTAAGAAAAATATATGCAGAGAGAGATAGGGAGAGAGAGAGTGAGAGAGAGAGAGGAACTACAAACTGATGCCGTAAAATGTAAGAAAATGAATGCAGCAATTTACTCAGAGGTCAAAAGTAGGTATCATTGCGGCACCATATTTGAATGGTACATTAACATTCATTTCGCATGTGAATACCATTAATCCATTGTATGGGAATGGTCAGAGCTCAGCCAATCATAATGAGCGGAATTGGTCTGGGGAGATTTTATTATTTTTGAATCGGAAAGATTATGTATGTCTATGAGTTCATGATCCAGTTATGAAGGTTTCAAGCACAATATATGTATAATATGTATATTTCCTCCTGGTTTTGACTGGGGGCGGTAGAAAGACTTGATATTTAGAGGGAAAAATAGGAACTACTTTCTCTAAAGATGGTTGCAATTTCTATGATGGTGCTCCTAAGATGAAATGTACGATTTTATTATAACGAGTAAATATGTCTAAAATGTCATTCTAAACTTACATAAGATAGTGGCTAATAGTCTAGACATAATAAATTTATATGTGGAATCTGTTGTTGCAAACCTACGGTACTTTGGTCCAGAGTGGAATTTCTGCAATCAAAATATTATATAAAATTAATAGAAATCCACTGAAAGGTTTAGACAATATTTTTTTTCTTACTAGCCATGATGGTGTTTGGCCGAAGTTTACACACACACATACACACACATATATATTCTTTATAAAAATTGTTTTAGTGAAGGAAGAAAATGAAAGATATATGCAGACATGCATGTGTATAAAAATAGAAGTAAATAAAACGTTGAGAGAATAAAAGTGTTAAATAAAATTTAAACAGTGTTTTATAAATGAAAAATGGAGAAAAACGAAATTTTATAAACAAAAAATAAAAACATTTTTATACAAAAGATAATAAAAACATTACTTTCCAGTTATTTATACAAACCTGTGTTTGGTGACGAAAGCTGGGTTAATCACAAGGCTTAGAAATGTGTAGGTCAACGTGTAGTGTGAATATGCTTGTGTAAGTAATATACATATGTGAGTATTTGGCAGCGTGGCATTGTGCATGTGTGTTGGTTTACCTTGTTCTTGTTCGTGCGTGTGAATGGGTAGTAATTCTTTTTTGTTTGTCTGACTCTTGCTAGTGTGTAGAAATATGTACACGAGATGAAAAAGTCTTGTACAGCAGTCATTGAGTCCTTTCCCTCTTCTTCTTCGAGGAGGAGTTATGCAGAGATTCTTGAGTTCTCCTGTGCAGTTGGTGAAAATTGATATTTGTTGACCAGGTCTTAAAGGAATCTTTAAGTTTGGACTGGCTTATTACATTCACATATATGTGTTAATTTTTGGAGGGTTTTCAGAGTTTTGTTGATGAAAAATAGAGAGAAACGAAATTTTATAACAAAATATTTTTATACGAGAAATAAAAATAAAAAAGTTACTTTTCAGTTATTTATTCAAACCTGTTTGGTGACAAAATTTGAGTTAATTACAAAGCTTAGAAATGTGTAGGTCAACGTTTTCATAGTGTGAATATGCTTGTGTAAGTAAGTATGCATGTGAATATTTGACAGCGTGGCATTGTGTATGTGTGTTGGTTTACCTTATCCTTTACTATATGTATAGTTGTGACTGTCACTAGTGCATAAGAATATGTGCACAAAGAAAACCGTACATGAGTCACGGAGTCCTTTTTGCTTTCTCTGGCCAAGTGCATGGTGAGGGGTGTTGAGCAGATGTTCTAGAGTTCTGTACAAGGTGTGGTCGTCTTAAAAATACTGGAGAAAACTGGTTTTATTTTATTATTGGAATTCTTTCAGATGAGTAATTTTGTATAGTTATTTATTTGTGAACTCATTTTGTATAGTTATTTATTTGTGGACTCATTTTGTATAGTTATTTATTTGTGGAGTAATTTTTGTATAGTTATTTATTTGTGGACTCATTTTCATAATTGTTGTTCCACAACGTTTCGGCGTAGTATTCCTCTGGCCTTCGTCAGATGGTTAACCGTGACAGGATAGGAATGCTGAATCTCTTAACTATATTCTCAGTAATTACTGCCATCCATAGTTGTTGTCGTCTCACCACGTTTTTGGCCAACTAATTCTCTGGCCAGCTTTGGGTAGGATTGAAACTGCTGTCTTCAGACAATGCTCACCTGGAACTGTAGATATTCAATGCCTCTATCCACTGCGCCATGGGCCCTGAAAGAAGTGGATAGAAGCGTTGAATCTCTATGGTTCCAGGTGAGCATTGTCTGAAGAAAGAATTTTCAATCCTATCCAAAGCCGGCCAGAAGATTAGTTGGCAACAACTATGGAAGGCAGTAATTACTAAGGATACAGTTAAGAGACTCAGCTTTCCTATCCCATTGCAGTTTACCATGATGATGTATGGAATTGAAACGTGGTAATAAACTTAAGAATGTGCGTTTCATAGAAAGAAATAATATGAGAATGATACAATGGATGTATAATGTGAGTCTTAAAGATAAGCATAGATCTAACGACCTCAGAGAAAGATTAAATCTGGACAGTATAGGAAAATGTGTGCAGAACAGGAGACTTTGATAGTATGGTCACATTTAAGAATGGATGAGAGTTCTTGGGTTAGTAGATGTAAAACAGTTGAAGTGATGGGGTCAGTTAACAGGGGAAAACCAAAAGCATGGCATGGAGTTATTGAGATGAAGTTGAGAAAAAGAGGGATAAATAAAGATGGCTAAAGACAGGTTAGTTTGTAAGTCAGTTTCTAAGAACCGTCCAACCTATGTCAGCATATAAAATGGACTTTTAGCCAGATATCAACATCATGGATGCTACTTTCATTTTCTTTTGCATACCCTAAAATTATCAAAACTGGATAAATACACTGAAGATGATCTTGAAACTTATCTGGACATGTCATTTTAAACAGAAAACAGGTTTTTCTATTTTCTCATCTATAATATAAATCTCACCTGTCTGTTTAAATGTATGTATGTAAGTTTTTATGTCTGACAAAGGCGACAGATTTTCACGAAATTGGTATAATTTTGAAGTACGGACCTTCGGACAACAAATATCGAAAAATTGGCCCAAAACATTAATTTCTTCACCCTCAATTGGGCAATTTTCTACAGGGAGGGTCATTTTTTTTTCTGACATTTTTTGCAAGTCATTCAACCCTCGCGCCTACAATGTTGCATAAAACGCATTATTTCTGACTGTCCATAACGTCACAACGATGGTAGGCACATCGGTAAGACTGATTTTTTTTTCACCTCTTTTTCCTCTGGCGCATTACAGGTTCGAGCCTGCTTACTTTTTCTTTTTTCTTTTTTTTTTTTTTTGGCTCAACCGACACTCTTACACACACCTTTACTTTCTTTTCTGCCTTTGCGTCACAGTTTGAGCTTAACACAACTTTTTTTTTTTTTTTTTTTTTTTTTTTTTGGCTCAACCGACACTCTTACACACACCTTTACTTTCTTTTCTGCCTTTGCGTCACAGTTTGAGCTTACCACAACATTTTTTTTTTTTTTTTTTTTTTGCTCAACACACACCTCCTAACACCCGGGCACCCAGGTTAGTGTAGAATAAAAGTTAGCTGAATTTCGGGAGCGGTTTGGTGGTTACAGGCATGTCTGAATATGAAATGTAGAGAGAGAGAGACTGACTAAGAAGTGCAACCACCTTTGCTTGCCATGTTTACATTTTTTTTTTTATAACAGGAAAAGAGTAAAAAAAAAAATAATTTTGTACGAGATAAGAACCAACTCACCTCTCAATCATATCAAGTAAAAGAAATAGAACACAAAATCTTGAAAAAAAAAAAAAAAAAAAAAAATTTTTTTTATAAATTTGTGAACTTTGATTAAACTCCAAGCTAACCACGTCCATAAATATTGATAGTCAATTATTTTTCTTATTTCATAATAAATTAGGAGAATACCAGTCCCGGGATAGGTATAAAAATATGCCAGATTTTCTACTCAGGTAGCTTCTTTCCTCGAACAACTTGTCTCCATATTTCCTCGACTGAACCAACATACAGAAATTTAAATGTAATGTGAACAACATCTTGCTGCCTAACTCCATATCTAGCTTGCTCTTTATAAATCTGTCTTGTTGTGTTGTGAATATTTTTTTTAGTTTGAAGACCTCATCAGTTTGCCCTGTATTTAAGAATTCAGGTGATAAGCCATCTCCCTCTCAGTACAGACCAATAAGTCTCCTGTGTGTTATGAATAAGTTGCTGGAATCCATATTAAATAGAGAAATAGTCAACCACCTCAGCAGGAATAACCTTCTTAGTGACACACAATATGGTTTCCACTCTGCAAGATCTACCGCAGATGTGCTGACGGTTATATCCCACAGGATTAGTGAATCTCTTGACAAAGGCTTCCTTTCTAGGGCAATTGCTCTTGACATATCAAAGGCCTTCGACAAGGTATGGCATAAGGGTCTACTTCACAAGATTTCCAGCTACGGTATAACTGGATAGTTTTCTCAATCATTAAATCATTTCTCTCCGATAGGCTCATAAGAGTAGTGGTAGATGGACAAAAGTCGGAGGCCTGCAATATAAATGCTGGAGTCCCTCAGAGGTCAATCCTGGGCCCAACTCTCTTCCTGATCTACATCAATGATCTCCCAAAACACATACTTAAATCATTCGTTGACATCTATGCTGATGACACGACCATCTACGGCAACACATCAAAGGCTGTAAATGACAAAGTTCTCTCTGATTTTCTCTCCTCTGATCTCGAGCGCGTGGTTCAGTGGAGGAAGATGTGGCTGGTTACCTTTAATACATCCAAAACCAAACTCCTATCCTTACATCATCAATGCTCTGATCCCCATCTGGCATCAATTGTGATGGAAGGCTCTCGTCTGGGTGAGGCCCCGTGTTTTGACAAGCTTCTGGGTTTGACCTTTACTCCTGATCTGAAATGGAACACGTACATCAAGTCTGTTGCCAAGGTCGCTGGAAAGATGGTGGGATCCTTCTACCGCTCCAGAAGATATCTCACTACTGATGCAATTCTCTATCTATATAAAAGTCAAGTACGTCCAAGGATGGAATACTGTTGCCATATCTGGGCAGGAGCTGCTAAAAACAGCTTATCCTGCCTTGACAGAGTACAAAATAGACTTCGTGGCTTAGTGGGGGATGCCCTTTTCTCTACCCTGCAACCTCTCTCCCACAGAAGAGACGTTGCGAGCCTATCCTTGTTTTATCGTTATTTCCATGGTAGGTGCTCGTCCGAACTCCAATCTCTGGTCCCCCCACCTCGCCAATCTTTCACGAAAAACACCCGTCTAGCTGAATCCACTGTGAAAAATTTCCCCCACTCTATATCTGTGCCTAAATCAAAATGCGGATTCCATGAACAAAGCTTCTTTCTTAGAACTGCACGCCTGTAGAACTCTGTTCCGTCTGCCTGCTTCCCACTGGACTACAACTTGGATGTCTTCAAGTCCAACATTAACAAATTCCTAATGAACCGCCTCCTTAAGTAAACACTTCATCAAATCTCCTAACTAACGTAATGTACTTGCAATAACCCTTATCCCTGAGTGGCTTCCGGGCCTTGATAAGTGGTGATCACTGTGTAAAAAAAAAACAAAAAACAAAACAAAACAAAAATCAATATTTGTATTATTTGGATTCTTTGGACTACTGTTCTAATCTTGAGTGTTATTTTCACAATGTTTCAGTCGATGTAACCTCCACCCTTCTTCAGTTGTTGAACTTGGCAATCTTTTTTCAAGAACCCGTGGCATAGTAGCTCAAGCAGTTGGTAAAATTCACTCTTCTGGAGGTTGAAAGTTCAATCCTCAGAGCGGGTGACACTCAAAATACAATTTCGAATTACTTAGGACTTTTACCCAGTCATGACTGACGGAATGGGAGCATGATAACACCATGGATTAAATAAAGGCTTCTGTTTGAAATTCTGTGCAGATTTCTAAGTTTGACAGAAAGATTCTCAAGTTTGACAAGATACACCTGAAGAAGGTTGGAGGTTATATCAACCGAAACGTGAGTAATCCGAATAATCCAAATGCAAATAATCAATCCTCATCTAAAAAATTCAAAAACATAAAAAGCCAATAATTTTGCTAATTGAAGATTTTGTATCAATTAGCATTTAATAAAAGTAAATTCATAATATTCCAGTCGTTTGATAAAAAAAAAAAGAAAACTTTGCCGTTTACGAATACCAATGCGTGAGTACTGATTAATAGAGCATCCATTTATTTCACATTCGCAATATTTGGTATAAGTTCACAGTAAATCTTGATTCCTTCAAGGAAAATTTTTTCATTAAGGAATTCATTATGGTCATGTAGCAAAATGGGCGTGAAATTCATGGGTGAAAATCCTAGAGCGGGATAACCAAGCTGAAATAAAAATTGAAAAATAAAAATTAATTTTAGATGAGAAGTACAAATAGATTCAATAACAAATATATTTCACATTGGATTTTATATCTGACAATATTATGTATCATACATTTTTTTTTTATGATGCTCATGCTTGCATGGATAATATCACTAAATAAATGATTAATTTAGTCAACGGGGCTGGAAATAAACAAAGAAAACCACAAAATGAAAAATGAGACTCCTTTAGGATTCAGAGTTATCCCTCTGAAAGAAGGAGCACCTAATGTGAGTATCATCTTAAACTGTTTGATTAAGGAGTAAGAGAAAGCTGAGATTATACAAATATACTCATTCTTCAAGCTCTGTGATAAAACTCTGTTTAGGTTTTTACGTTTGATGTAACTGGAATCTCCTTATTACATCAAGTAATATAATACAGGGAACTTGTTTATTTCTAGCCCCATGGACTAAATTTATTTATTATTTAATGATGTTACATATGCAAACATGATGGTCAACAAAAGAAAAATCGGCATAATAAATAATAGTAATAAAAAATATACACATCATAAATAACAGATATATTCAACAATATATTGAATATAATATAGTGATGTCAATAACAAATGTAAATCTATTAAATAACAGATGGATATAATATGATATCAACAAAAGTATGATCCTCATAAATAACAGATACATCTAAAAATATACCGGATATAATATGATAACAAAAATATACTGGATATACATATTATAGTGATATATCAATAGCAAGTATAAATCTATTAAATAACAGATGGATATAATGTAGTGATATCAACAAAAGTATGAACCTCTTAAATAAAAGGTATATTCAACGATATAGTTGATAAGCTGTTATCAATTAAAAGTATAAACCCAATATATAACAGATATAACTGCTTGGCTTTTTGATAAGGTTAAGTGTAGTATCTGTTCTGATACTACACTTCATCTTCGGTCAGTGTAGGAGAAATTTTTCTAGACCAGGGCAATTTAATGGGTTTTTTTTTCCAATTCAGTGCCCATTTTTGAGGAGGTGAATTTTCCCTACATTAGAAACCGACATTGTGTTTAACTTTGCCCTCATATAGAGGCAAATAAATAGTAACAATACCTTGGATATTATATGGTGATATTAATAAAAACATATCAACTTAATAAAAAAATATATTTAACAACGATATACTGGATATCATATTGTAATATCAATGAAAAAAATATAAACCTAAAAAGATATTTAACAATATATTTGATATCAATGAAAAATTGTTTATTTTATCGGGATATTAATGATAAATATAGGGTGGAACTATAAAAGTGCGCCCTAAAGAAAAACAATACTACAGCTTGATTTTAAAATTTTTATTGGAAAAGAATCAATTCAGGTAACTTGGTTCAGGTAGAACTGAAATCTACTCAATGTAGCCGCCTTCAGCCTCAATCACTGACTTGAAACGGGTCCAGAACTGGGAACATGCCTTTTCCATAAACGCTGGTGATCAGGCTGGCTTTGGTATTGTGGGAGGTCATGTTGGTGATGTTCTTTACGTATGATTAACTGAAGTGGTCCAGCAGGTTCAGGTCAGGGGAGAAGAGGCAGGCCAGTGAGAGAAGGGTAAAAAGTAATAAAACTCCTTCTGAAGCCAAGCTTGGGTCTCTATGGACTTATGGGCCTGCACTGTGTCCTGCTGCCACACCCAGGGTCTGCCAGTGACCACCTGGTTGTACCAGAAGATCACCACACTCTTCAGCACATCCAGATACATTTTGGTGTTGACTTTCAAGCTGACTTCAAAGATGTGAGGTGGCAAGATGTGGCCCTCACTTGAAACCACACCAAAGACCATAACCATGGCCGGAAACTTTGTTTTCATCATCCTGGGCACCCCCCTGTTATTTGTGGCAATCCAGCGACGCATTTTGAGAGTGCTGGTAATGGTCTTGTTGTCATAATTTGGATTAGAAGAGAGCATGTTATACAGCGGTGCATCTTCGATCTTGCTTGTTGAACATTGTCACTTTCAGACATGATAGAAGGCTCCTATCCCTCCTGGGATTGTACACAACTGGTCAACTATGGTCTGCAACAAAAAAAAGAAACCGGTTTTCATTAAACGGATATGGAATCATGTTGTCTTTTCTAGAGCGACAATTTTATCGTTCCACCCTGTATAAGCCTAATAAAGAAAAGATATTTAATATATTTGATATTAATGAAAAATTGGATATTTTATGGCAATACCAATGAAAAATATAAACCTAATAAAGAAAAGATACTTAGATTTGATATCAATGATAATACAAACTATCAGTAAGATGAAAAGTTAGTTTTGAAGGGAAAATTGTCTACGAAAAAAAATTGTATGTATATCATTTTTTATACCATTTTTTATGGAAATATTCCTTGATGGCATGAAGCCACTTGATGTAAGGAGAAACAAATACTACTTCAAGTTTGAAAAACTATCCAATGAGGAGTGTTAGATGGATAGATTCCGACCCAGAAAACAGCAATTCTTCATCCTTTGTCAGAAACATTGCTCATGGAATATAAAGAGTAAAAGACAAAATAATGGAAACAAGTTATGAGGCTGCGAAAAGTAAAGCCAACGTCCATTTTCTACTCTACTAAATAGATGAGACTGAAATATCCTATAGTTCTTTCCATCTGTTGGGGACATATAAGGCTCAGCAGCCTTTTGATTTGGATCCATTCTGTTATTCTTGCTATTGCAATGGTGTTCAACCTGATCTGGTTGAGTTTAGATTCTTTAATGGATTGCACTATATCCCAAATCACGCCAGCTCATAAACAGCAGTCCTGACCAAGGTTGTATGAAATGGCAAATGAATCAAGAGTCGACCATTGAAGACCAACCACTGGTGAACCCAAGAGGTTAGCCTAGTCTTCCTTGATAGTTGTTGTCCAAGTCTTCAACTGTTTTGAATTAATTCTCCCTCTAGATGATGAGCTGCAAGTTCAAACCATTGAAGACATCATGACAAAAAAAATCAAAACTTTAGATTAAGCTGTTTGCGGAGAACAGCAGTTGAGACAATGTAAAATGCAATGAAAAGCAGTCAAATCATCACAATTTTCCAACTTCAGCAAATTCACCATCCTCATTGGCCATGTCTCGCAACTATAGAGGAGGATTGATTACATAACAGATTGGTACATACACCTTTTTGTTAATATTGAGATTTCCTAATGCTCCTATAACGATCACCGGCGATATACAAATCTAAGACAAATCTAACATTCCTAACTTTGATGATTGACCTTTGTTACACCTTGCCCAGATGAACAACACTAGATCCAAGGTATATGATCACTATGTCCTCCATTCTATATTTCAGGTATACCTCTTTTATGTTGGAAAGATAAGTTTGTTACTGAAGAATTATGGGTAATTGTGAAGGGCAATTAAATGAAGACATCTTTCTCTAATTAAAGATAAATTATTGGCATGCATATGTGTAGAGATGCTAATACTGTGCCAAGCAACAAAACAAAACAAAACAAAACAAAACAAAAAAATCCCTGTAAGTTATAAACTGTGATGCTTTAAGTGTTTTGAAATATATTCTAATCTATCCGGAAAGACCCATCTCAGGATGGGTTGATAAAATTGAGCACTCTTGGGATGTTTAATAACTGGAAGATCTCCCAAATACTTCAAAAGCAATCTGATCTGAGGAGCGTCGAGTTACTCCTGGAGTTGCCAATACTAGGTCCACTGTGATCTGAAATTGTAATAAATGTCCACCTATCAATTACAAGGACATGAAATTGTATTCAATTTTAAGCTTTGAGAAGCATTGAATCATCCTTTAGTTTCAATTACTAACAAGTTCATTCTGACCCAAAATTGTAATACCTGTTAGGCTCCCATCTATAAATAAAATACGATTAATTCTGGCTATAATATATAAATTTTTGTTTTTACTTTTATTCACCCCAAACAAGACATATTACCACTTAGACATAAGAAGCTACTATTTGGAATCATTATAACAGAATATGTTGAATAGCGAGATGTCTGTTCACATTACATTTAAGTTTCTGTATGTTTGTACAGTCGGGGAAGAAGGAAACAAAGAGAATTCCAAATTCTAGCAGTCAGAGAGTAAATAATAGTAGAAAGGACCTCAATAGTGAAGGGGGTGAGTTAATGGGAGATATGTACGTCAAGGGAGCATAAGTGCTATGAGTTTGTCAGAGCAGGTTCCATTAAGGTACTTGCTAAACAGGCACAAGGATGTAACATTGCGACAATGCGACAGCTAGGCTGATAGTGTGGGACCTATTAGATTGGAGACCCTTTTAGGGAGAGACTAGTGATAGCATTAAGTTAAATGTTACCTTCCATTTTTATCCCCATTCCACTACGGTCTGGAGGTCATTCTCTAAGGATTCAGCCATTGTCTTGGATTTGTGTATATCCGTTCTGCCCTCATGCATGTTATAGAGCGTTTTATCATCAGCAAATATACTCATCTCTGACTCAATATAATTGGGAGGTCATTGATGAATATCAGAAATAATAGTGGTCCAAGGATCGATCCCTAAAGCACCCCCGCATTAATGTTATGCTGCTTGGATGAACGTCAATCAATGACAACCTGGATGGCCCTATTGTCTAAGAAGGATCTAATTATATTTAGTATTCATCCAATTATACCATATGATTTGATTTTCATTAGCAACCCTTTATGCCAGACTTTGTCAAAGGCCTTGGATATATCTAGGGCCACAGCCCTAGCTTCACCCGCCTTACCAGTGCATGATATATACGTCCAGAGATGACTTACAATATTTGCAGTAGAACAACATAACCTAAATCTGTACTGCTTGTGGGGGAGAAGAGTATCTTTTGCAAGGTAGTGGAATAGTACTTGATTGATTAGCATCTTAAAGATTTTAGTGAAGAGGGGGAGGAGACTGATAGGGCGATAATTGAGAAGGTCAGTTCTTTCACCAGAACTCTTGTATGAGGGGCGTGCAATAAGTAATGCCCCTGACCCACTTCCCATAGTAGTAGAGCAACGAAACTTGGCACAGTTATTAGTCTTTCTCTACCTAGGAACCACCCAGAGTTATGCATTTCTCCCATTGTTTGATGCAGCTCTGGAGATCGTTTTTGTAAAACACCCCAGGCTGGTCCTCCAACTACGACGTGACTTCAGAAATCAAGGCTTCATCATCTGGGAAACGCTTTCCTTTCAAAAACAACTTCATGGCTGGGAAGAGGTGAAAGTCAGAGGGTGCAAAGTCAGGAGAGTAGGGAGGATATTGGATATTTCATAACCATACACACGTGCTTCTGATCTGGCGACATGCCAGTTGTGGACCGGAGCATTGTCCTGCAGGAGGAGGGTACCTTTGTTGATCTTGCTCCGCCTTTTGATTTTGATAGCGTCCCATAATTTCCTCAAAAGTGAAGCATAATAGGCTCCTGTAATTATGGTACCCTTTGCCAGGAAATCTGTCATCACTACTCCGTCCTGGACCAAAAAGACTGTGAGCATGAACTTGCCAGCAGAGGGCTGCACTCTTGCCTTCTTTGGAGGTGGTGAGTCCAATTGCTTCCACTGCATTGACTGGGCTTTGGTCTCTGGATCATAGTGATGGACCCAGGTTTTATCCTGTGTAATGTCTTTTGAAAAACTTTAACTCATCTTGGCACATCTCCAAATTCATCCTCGACCACTCAACGCGTTCTCGCTTTTGGAATGGTGTGAGCAACCTGGGAACCCATCTGGCAGACACCTTATGCATATGCAAATGGTCATGAATGATAGTTTCCACAGACCCTGTACATATCTTGACATCTTGGGCTATTTGGCGAATAGTAATGTGCCAATCTTCCAAAATGGCAGCCTCAACTTGACGGACAGATGCCTAATCAATGGCAGAAGGGGAGGGGTGACCAGGTTTGGGAGCTGTTTCCACAGGATCACTGCTCGACATTCAACAGGCTCCATTTCACACCTGACTCAGTTCAAAACACCTGTAAAACAGAAAACACAATTAGTTCAGAGCTGTAATTTGCCACATAACCCATAGAGATATAAATCATTGCACATGCAAAATTTCAGCTAGATCAGACAACTGGAAGTGGGTCAGAGGCATTACTTATTGCATGCCCCTCATACACTGGTATCACAGAGGCCATCTTTCAGCTATTAGGGAAGCAGGATTCAGCAAGACATTCGTTGTAGAGTTTGGAAAGTATGGGGGCTAGCTCGGCTGAATGTTTCTTAATTAGTATAGCAGGGATGAGATCAGGCCCACACGCCTTGGAGATGTCTAAGTTTTTATAATATCGTGGACGTGAGAAGAGGTAATTTTTAGATCATCAATTGTGGCTTCTGTCTGCATAGGGAAATTTGGAATGGCGTTGTTTGTTGGCACTAGTGTGGAGTTGGAGGTGAATTGCCGAGTAAGCAGTTCCACCTTTTCAGTTGCTGCGCATGTAACCTTCTGGTTGTTGGATAGAGGAGGAATTACTGGTTGTCCTTTATTCACTACACTATTATACATTTTCCAGGAATCGCAAGTTCCTATCTTCTGCGATAATGTGTTCCCTGGTTTCTAAGCATGTCTTCTTTTGGCTGTGGTTATTACTCTCTTACAATGATTTTTAGCATCTATAAATTTTTACCTATTTGTACTGAACTTATGACATATGAACCAGCAATTTGCAACGTGTAAAGGCAACTGCACAATCTGTAGTGAACCATGAGCGTGAGTGAGGCTTACTATCATATTTCCATGCGGGGACATATGTTTCAATACCCACTTTGCACCATTCAGTTGTCTCATTGGTACACTGTTCAGCAGGGAGAGAGAAGATATTAGTCCATGGGGCATCTGTGATATGTTTTCTCATAGCTTCCCAGTCAGCCCTTTTGTAGTATCTAGTCATTTTGAGCAATAGCTCTTCACCTTGGGGTTGGGATTTGAGTGCTATGTCTACTGATACCACTAGGTGATCTGCATTCCTGAACAGACTGTGGGCATTAGTTACACAATCTTCAGGTACTGTGGTAAGAAATAGGTCTAGGAGTGAAGCTTGTTGGTGGTCACTATCTGGAAGGCGGGTTGAGATAAGATTGTTTGTGTGAGGGAATGGGCTATAAAGAAGCTGTTAGTAGAGCGTCCAGCTGCATCTGTGTAACCTGAGAAACCAAGCTAATTTTTATAGTGCACAGTAAAATCACCAAATGCATGAATTTGGGCATTACTATCAAAAGAGAGTATACTCCTGATTTGAGGGGGGAATGATAGAGAGAATATAAGTAACATAGTGATGAAAGGCTAGTCGAAAGCACATAAAGGCCTGATCATCTGTTTCCAGATGTTGCTCTCTAGTTTAAGGGAAGGGTGCTTCAAATATAGATTCCAATTCTGTGCATATATCTATCCGAGTCTTTATGGCAGAGAGGGAGATATCCTGTCATGTTAAAGTAGTTAGGGGGAATTGAGGAGGGTAGGTTTGTTTAATGTAATACTAAGATATACGGGGAGTTTACTATTTACAACTCGACACAATTAAAAACAAAAATACAGAAAAATCCCCATGACGCACACACCCACTATGGAACAAAGATGTCACACTCCAAAAATCACATAACTAGTCAAGTAGTTAAGACAAAACAACACAAATTTTTGAAGATATTAAGAATTCAAAGCATCAACTCTTTTACCAAAATGAGTTGATTTTGCATTGAATGACAGAAAAAGGGTTTGATATGCGGTTAAAAAAAAAAAAAAAAAAAAAAAGCCAAAGACATGCAGTTAATAAAAAAGAGAAAGCAGTGGATATGAAATACCCTGTTATGGTAAAAATAGCATGCAAAAGAACTAAATTTTAAAAAAAAAGGGGGCCTACTTCTCGTAAATATCTACTATCGGTGGCAGCAGGGAATATTTCAAGTTTTGTTTTAAGTTGCCTGAAATTCAAGGAAAAAAAATTTGTATTAACAAAAAAAAGAAAATTTACTTCTCGAATGTAATAAGAATCAGTGCCAGCACCAAAGATTTCTTTACGCAGACATTTGTTTCTGTCAATGGGAAGAAGAACAAGGAAATGGTAAGTTTATGGAAGCCAACACAGTAACCGTAAATAAAAGTTAATTTTTTCTTTTTGTTAACATGTAAATAATTATTGCATAAAATAATCAATCAAAGTTTGTTTTAAACAAGGACAAGAATTTATGTGCGAGAAAAATAAGCGTAGGGATGATAATATATGAAGTGCAAGTGCAACTACTAATTAAAATGGGAAAATTATTCAATGTTGATTGGTTATATTGAAGCAGTTAGCTCCCCAATTGATTGCTAAATTTTATCGACTAATTTTCTCTGATATTTGCAAAATAAAAATAATGAAATTTTTTTTTGCAAAAATAAGAAAAATTATTTGCAAAATTATCTGCAAAAATCAGAAAAAAATTAACTTGCAAAATAAAAAGAAAAGTCATGCAACAAATTAATATGATTAATTTGCCCTGTTACTGCTTGAAAAATCAATAAAAACTAGTTGATAAAATTTGGCAGCCATTTTGGGAGTTAACCGCTTTCTGTCAATAGGAAGAGCAACAAAGAAATGTTAAGTTTATGGAAGCCAACACAGTTACAGTAAATATAAGTTCATTTTTTTTTTCTGTTAACATAAATAATTATTCATTGCATAAAATAATTTTTAAAAAATCATTGAATAATCCAAACCAACATGCAAGCATCAGAAATATTTGTGTTATTTGGATTATTCCAAGTACTGTCCTCATCTTGAGAGTTATTTTTACATTTCGGTTGATGTAACCTTTAACCTTCAGGTGTATCTTGTTGAACTCGGGAATCTCCACAGAATTTCAAATGGAACCCTTTATTTAATCCATGAGGGTAGCATGTTCTTGTTCTGTCAGCCATGACTGGGTAGAAGTCCTAAGCAATTTGCAATTGAATACTGAGTATCATCTACACCGAGGACTGAACCTTCAACCTCCAGAAGAATGTAATTCACAACTTAATATTACCAAGTACCTTATCCACTACACGTCTCTGCGGACAATTCCCAATTTTGATAAAATACACCTGAGAAGACTAGAGGTTACGTTAACAGAAACGTTATGAAAATAACATTCAAGAGGAGAACAGTAGTTTGAATAATACAAATAATATGAATAATCAATTCTCATTTCAAAAATTCAGAAACATAAGTATCAGAAAGTTTCATAGGATGCCCTATTGGCTTGGCAGGCTGAGAGCAGGCTCAAGTCGTTTCCACAAATAGTGACGATGGCGAGGCATTTGTAATTTACGTGGGCCCCTGGTGTTGTGCTATGTCATTAGCAGTTAAAGTTAATTATAAACATTGTTAAAAAAACAAACATGAACATAAATATTTTATTCATTGTGTGGTTGTATTGAAGTTAGCTCCCCAATTTGGGGCCAGATTTTATTGACTAATTTTGGCTGGTTTTCTAAGCAGTGACGAAGCAAATTAGTCTATAAGCAATTATTATGACTGCTACATCAAGGTCATGTGTGGTGCAAACACACAGACACAAAATAAGCTATGCGCATGCAGCACACAAAAAACAATGTCGACCTGACATTTTGACACTAAATCGAGGTCACTTCCTTTTGACCTTTTGTTTCCGTTTATGCTTTCTTTTTCTTTTTTTACCTCGACAAGATCATGAACGTACGGGATATCGCATCGCTAAAAAAAACAAAAAAAAACAACAAATGCATGCGAAGGACTAATTTCCGCCTGTAGACATGTGCAAATATTTGAGGTAAGATAACTTAATTTCACCATAAACATTAATGGTTTGCAATGAACAATTGAATTAATTTCACCAACAAAATTAATGAACATATCAGAACTATGCCTGATCACACATACATACACGCACATACACTTATGTTTTCTCCCATTGTTCATAAATAATAAATATATTGTTTGTGTGCGAGCCTTTTCTAGTCTCACACAAAAACACGCGTTCACATTTCAAGCTATATTACTTGTCATATACATACATGCACACAAACATACGCGCCCACGTCCACACACGTACATATATTCACGTTCGCGTACATACACTCACATTCACGTGTATATACACACACACACTAACGTACACACATGAACGCACACATGGACGACGTCACTTCCCCTTTCAAAGGAAATCCACACATGCGCAAAAGACCACCGGAAACACCTATAAAAGAAAGAGCAATAAGCGGCTTCTTCCTTTTTAGGAGCAGCTTTCGAGCTGGTCAGTCTACGGACCGACAGCGTGCCTTTTCGGCATACGCGCGTACCTCACACCACTTGCTACTATGTGGGGAAAAAAAGCTATCAGACCGTACGTACACTTTATACGCTTTCTATCTCCATAACCTAGATAGACTTTCTCACTCTATCTCCCCTTCGTTTTGGTCCATCAAAACAGACATGTGCACAACTCTCTACTGAGCTTAACCCTCTCTTTCTACAGGCCGGCTTGCCACTTCACGTTCCTCTATTGCATTCCCCTTTCCTTCCACGCACGTAGTCATCGTCAACGGCTGAATGAACACGTGTACACCCAAGACTTTCATTTCTCAACAGAAAATAAACGACATGTTTATTTTATTCCAGCATTTGAGTTCTTTGTTTCCTTCATTCAATTCGTTTCATTATTTTTTCTTGTAGCGATTTAGGGTATTTATATCCTAGTCTTCTACATTTGTATATATGTAAATCGGTCCTTTGTTGTCTAATTTTAATGTTGGAGTTGAGGATATGTGTATTTATCCTCTACAAGTCTATTGTATTAATCTGTAGCCTAATTTTTGCAGATTTTATCAATATTACAAAAAACAAACATACCCTCCTCAACCCTACCACTGACCCTAAATATGGGGACAATAAAAATCAATACGTTTTTTAAATGCAGTTTGACTTTATTATTTGTTAATCTCTGCAGAATAATAAAATTACTTTTTGCAAAAATCAGAAAATTATTTGCAAATTAATACAATTTTATCTGCAAAAACCAGAAAAAACTTTGCAAAAAAAAAAAAAAAAAATCAGACAACAATTTAATATGGTGGATTAATTTGCCCAGTTACTGCTTAGAAAATCAGACAAAACTAGTTGATAAAATTTAGCCGTCAATTTCTGAGCTCATTGCTTCAACAGAACTCATTCTTGTTTCTTGAAAAAAAAAAGACAATTATTTCCATTTATTGAATATATATTTATAGAAATTTTAACACAATTTAATCATTTCTTAGACATTATTTTGCAAAATTTTTCAAGTGTAATTAAAGAGAAATTATTTACAGAGTTTCAGGAATTGAAACACATCAAAACTATTGGAACAAAATTTTGGAATTTATATAAATAATGTTAATTTTATTTATCTCAACACGCACACACAACAAAATCACTACACCAGTTCTCACCAGACCACCAAAGTTAAGCAACGTTGAACCAGACTAGATGGATGACCATTTGGGAAGGTTAGGCGCTGTATGTACCATGTTGAGTCGTAGAAATTTCCAGGTTGGTATTTGGGGGCACATTAATTCACTAGGAGAGATGCAACTCCAGTTTTTGTTAAGACATGCATCTAGAAGGAAACTGATGTAAAAAACTTGTGGTCTACTGAATACTCTGTCCAGTGGCAGTCATTTGCACCGACAAAGATTAGCAGTAATACTAAAAAGTATACAAAGCTTTCACTACTATAAACAAATCATCTATGTGGATTTCCGAGCAACTTAGTTGTTTTGGCCGAAGCTTCAATGTCAAAATCGACGGGAGAATCCCTCTTATGATGTCTTTTTCTAGGTTCTTTAAAAATATTTTTAATTAATTTTCAATACATGTGCTAAAAAAAAAAAAAAAAAAAGAAAATGTTTATCCATAATGATTATTTTGCTAAAGACATTTCCTCTGAAGAGATGAGACTTACATTGAAAATTCATGGATTAAGGAAAGCTCTTTAAATGTTGTGCATTTCTTGTTTAAATAATAAATTTTTGTTTTAAAAATTCTATATTTACTGCAAAAAATTTAAATATAAAACCTACAATATATCACAATTTAGCAATTTAAATTTTATGATTTGAACCGGTTAAATTTCAAATCTAGAATTTTTATTATATGCAAAAACAAAGATTACATTTTAATAAGTATATTTCCTAAACTCATGAGTTTTCAATGTTTATTCATCTCCTCAGAGGAAAAATATTAGCCAATATTATAAATGGTTTGCACCTAATTTGCTGGAAGTTCAATATCTTTTTTCACTCTGCACCAATATCTAATTAACATAGAAAATTATAATTAAAAGTTTTTAAAGAATAGAATAAGGGAAATTAGATATTGGTGCAAAGTGAAAAATAAATAAATAAAAGGTACTTAACCTTTTTTGTAATGCATCCTTATTCCTACATAATTTATATACTAATTAACATCATAGAATAGTTCTGAAAATAGTATTCTACTTATATATATATTTATTTATTAACTACTTGTTCTTATATATATATGTATAACTATTAACTACTAATTCTCATATATATATATATATATATATATATATATATATATATATATATATATATATATATATATGTAGTCTTTGAAGTCTTTAACCTTTAAAACTATACAAAAAATTATTTTTTATCATTCGTTAGAAAAACATCTAGTCAGTAAGTCATTTAATCACCTGCAATCACTGCATCAACTCACTCTCGAATTTACTATAATACCAATATTTTATTTTTCAAGGGATCATCAGTTGTTTACCATGAAACACTGTTTCGGGGGATTTAAAAACAATGTATATATATATATATAACTATTAATTATGTGTTCTTATATATATATATGTTATAAAGAATCAAACCGAGTTGTGTTCATCAACGTTTCTATCTTAATTTCTGCGACTTCCTCTCGATGAATGAAATAATAAAAAAAAAACACCAGTACAAATATTTGAAAATTTTACACACCTTTATCTGAATTTTAACAAATATTTTTTTTTCCAGAAAGAATATTGACTGCATCATATTTTAAAAAAATACATTAACGGTTATATGACATCATTAAAAATCTCCCTCTCTTTAACAATGCAACCCACCCTCCACCTTTTTGAATTTCCAACGTCTTTTTTCGTTGCTGAAATGGAACAGCGTCACACTTTTCACAAGAAAATTTTAAAATATTTGTACTGGTGCTTTTGTTTTCTTAATCTCATTCATCCAGAGGAAGTCTCAAAATAAAGACGAAACGTTGATGAACATATGACTCGGTTTGTTACTTTTAATTTCTCTATTTTGTTGGAATACTATTTCCATTATTCTCATCATATATTAGTTAATTTATGTGTTAATAGCAAAGTGTTACTTTCCATTGGAGAGCCGTGTATTTAACAACTATCCTGTTTTTAAATCTCCGAAAGTTACATGTTTTTTTTTATTTAACAATTGAAGTTAAGGTTTCTGTTTTTCTATTACTATATAGTAAAATCCGCTTTTGTAATTGTAGATTTTCTAGCAGAAAGTCGAGTTATGCCAGTGACAAGTCTATGATATATTAAATTAATTTGTATTCCTATTAATTTAAACTGCATTTTTAAAACATTTTCATCTTATTTTAGTATTTTTTTTTTCCATAACATATTCAAAGCTTTATATCTTACATACAAGTCAGGAATTTTTGAACAAGGTCTAATAAGCAAAGACAGTTGAAAAATTAAAAAAAATACATGATACAGTAGAACCCCAGGATACAGTGGTCCTAGGATATGGTTTTTTCAGGTTACGGTGTGGAATATGATGTTTTTCTGGTCTTTGGTTATGGTATTTGCCCACCTTACAGTGTTAATTATAATGTTACTTGATTATTTCTTGTGTATTATATACTGTACTGTATTTTGTTATTAATTTTTAATGTCATATTCCAGGGTTCTTCTGAGTAACAAAGAAAATATAACATTTCAAAAGTTACAATAGACTAAAAAAAAAAAAAAAAAAGGAAAAACAAATATTCATGAATGGTCATGAAAAAGACCCCCCAAAAAGCAGAGGTTGATTGACAAATTACACAATGACATATGTCAGTAAGCATAGGAAAAGAACTGCCACTTTATATATGATAAAACATATGACATATGTCAGTAAGCATAGGAAAAGAACTGCCACTTTAATATGATAAAACCTTCAGGATAAAAAAGAAAAGCCATGTATATTCATGCTACAAAAACACGGTTGCACACACCATGAAAAACAAATATTGGATTTACTAAGTGACTAACATGTCCCCCCCTCCCCCACAAAAAAATGTTTCTGAAAAAGATGTATTGCATAAAAAATACTCAAGTTTAAAAAAAATTTTTTTTTTTTTATATTGCATTATTTTGGCTTCATAAACATTTAATATAATCCAAATATCTGCAATGCTTTCAAAAAAAGGACATCTTTATATATATATATATATATATATATATATATATATATATATATATATATATAGTCAGATTTTTTTATCCTTTTATTATCATAATGTAGTTTGCTTGTCTAGTGTGCATATAAAAGTACTTTATAGAAGGCATACAATGCAGATGTGTAACATATAAACATAAACTGAAGCATATTAAGGCATATAATGGTGGAATGGGTTTTGCAGTTTCCATCTTTTTTATTAATACAATATATACTTATATATATTTGTTATTAATACAATATATACTTATATATATTTGTTATTAATACAATATATACTTATATATATTTGTTATTAATACAATATATACTTATATATATTTGTTATTAATACAATATATACTTATATATATTTGTTATTAATACAATATATACTTATATATATTTGTTATTAATACAATATATACTTATATATATTTGTTATTAATACAATATATACTTATATATATTTGTTATTAATACAATATATACTTATATATATTTGTTATTAATACAATATATACTTATATATATTTGTTATTAATACAATATATACTTATATATATTTGTTATTAATACAATATATACTTATATATATTTGTTATTAATACAATATATACTTATATATATATATGTTATTAATACAATATATACTTATATATATATGTTATTAATACAATATATACTTATATATATTTGTTATTAATACAATATATACTTATATATATTTGTTATTAATACAATATATACTTATATATATATATATGTTATTAACACAATATATACTTATATATATATATGTTATTAATACAATATATACTTATATATATTTGTTATTAATACAATATATACTTATATATATTTGTTATTAATACAATATATACTTATATATATTTGTTATTAATACAATATATACTTATATATATATATATGTTATTAATACAATATATACTTATATATATTTGTTATTAATACAATATATACTTATATATATTTGTTATTAATACAATATATACTTATATATATTTGTTATTAATACAATATATACTTATATATATTTGTTATTAATACAATATATACTTATATATATATATGTTATTAATACAATATATACTTATATATATATATGTTATTAATACAATATATACTTATATATATATATGTTATTAATACAATATATACTTATATATATATGTTATTAATACAATATATACTTATATATATTTGTTATTAATACAATATATACTTATATATATTTGTTATTAATACAATATATACTTATATATATTTGTTATTAATACAATATATACTTATATATATTTGTTATTAATACAATATATACTTATATATATTTGTTATTAATACAATATATACTTATATATATTTGTTATTAATACAATATATACTTATATATATTTGTTATTAATACAATATATACTTATATATATTTGTTATTAATACAATATATACTTATATATATTTGTTATTAATACAATATATACTTATATATATTTGTTATTAATACAATATATA